>NC_137326.1:1071100-1558420 GCF_965287045.1 Carcharhinus amblyrhynchos | reverse complement strand
TAGGGGAGAGTGTACATGGGGGTGTGGGAGGGGGAATGGGGGGGAGAGTCAGTGATAGGGGAGAGTGTACATGGGGGTGTGGGAGAGGGAATGGGGGGAGAGTCAGTGACAGGGGAGAGTGTACATGGGGGTGTGGGAGGGGGAATGGGGGAGAGTCAGTGATAGGGGAGAGTGTACATGGGGGTGTGGGAGGGGGAATGGGGGATAGAGTCAGTGATAGGGGAGAGTGTACATGGGGGTGTGGGAGAGGGAATGGGGGGAGAGTCAGTGATAGGGGAGAGTGTACATGGGGTGTGGGAGGGGAATGAGGGGAGAGTCAGTGATAGGGGAGAGTGTACATGGGGGTGTGGGAGGGGGAATGGGGGGGAGAGTCAGTGATAGGGGAGAGTGTACATGGGGGTGTGGGAGAGGGAATGGGGGGGAGAGTCAGTGATAGGGGAGAGTGTACATGGGGGTGTGGGAGGGGGAATGAGGGGAGAGTCAGTGATAGGGGAGAGTGTACATGGGGGTGTGGGAGGGGGAATGGGGGGAGAGTCAGTGATAGGGGAGAGTGTACATGGGGGTGTGGGAGAGGGAATGGGGGGGAGAGTCAGTGATAGGGGAGAGTGTACATGGGGGTGTGGGAGGGGGAATGAGGGGAGAGTCAGTGATAGGGGAGAGTGTACATGGGGGTGTGGGAGGGGGAATGGGGGGAGAGTCAGTGATAGGGGAGAGTGTACATGGGGGTGTGGGAGAGGGAATGGGGGGGAGAGTCAGTGATAGGGGAGAGTGTACATGGGGGTGTGGGAGAGGGAATGGGGGGTAGAGTCAGTGATAGGGGAGAGTGTACATGGGGGTGTGGGAGGGGGAATGAGGGGAGAGTCAGTGATAGGGGAGAGTGTACATGGGGGTGTGGGAGGGGGAATGGGGGGGAGAGTCAGTGATAGGGGAGAGTGTACATGGGGGTGTGGGAGAGGGAATGGGGGGTAGAGTCAGTGATAGGGGAGAGTGTACATGGGGGTGTGGGAGGGGGAATGAGGGGAGAGTCAGTGATAGGGGAGAGTGTACATGGGGGTGTGGGAGGGGGAATGGGGGGGAGAGTCAGTGATAGGGGAGAGTGTACATGGGGGTGTGGGAGGGGAATGAGGGGAGAGTCAGTGATAGGGGAGAGTGTACATGGGGGTGTGGGAGAGGGAATGGGGGGGAGAGTCAGTGATAGGGGAGAGTGTTCATGGGGGTGTGGGAGAGGGAATGGGGGGGAGAGTCAGTGATAGGGGAGAGTGTACATGGGGGTGTGGGAGGGGGAATGGGGGGAGAGTCAGTGATAGGGGAGAGTGTACATGGGGGTGTGGGAGGGGGAATGGGGGGAGAGTCAGTGATAGGGGAGAGTGTACATGGGGGTGTGGGAGGGGGAATGGGGGGTAGAGTCAGTGATAGGGGAGAGTGTACATGGGGGTGTGGGAGGGGGAATGGGGGTAGAGTCAGTGATAGGGGAGAGTGTACATGGGGGTGTGGGAGGGGGAATGGGGGGTAGAGTCAGTGATAGGGGAGAGTGTACATGGGGGTGTGGGAGGGGGAATGGGGGGTAGAGTCAGTGATAGGGGAGAGTGTACATGGGGGTGTGGGCGGGGGAATGGGGGGAGAGTCAGTGATAGGGGAGAGTGTACATGGGGGTGTGGGAAGGGGAATGGGGGGTAGAGTCAGTGATAGGGGAGAGTGTACATGGGGGTGTGGGAGGGGGGAATGGGGGGGAGAGTCAGTGATAGGGGAGAGTGTACATGGGGGTGTGGGCGGGGGAATGGGGGGGGAGAGTTTCTTTCTGCTTTCTCAGTTATGTAAAATATCTGTCAATCATTCTTTATTCTTCTCGAATCCTGGGAAAATAAGCCTAGTTTAAATATTCTTTTCTCATCCACTGACCTTTGGCTCCTCACAGTTGAAGAAGGAAAGCATGACTGGCCTCAAACATTCACAGATTTGAATGGAGTTCTGAAGGTTCGTTGCAGGTTTTAGATGTTTGTGAAGAGGTAGGACAGAGAGAAATCCGCAAAGGGACTGGCAAAGATTTGGACACAAAAGAAAGTACTTTTGAAATGTGTAGATGACGCCAAATTGGGGTAGAGTTAACACTGGGGAAAAGTGTATCAAAATCATAGAATGCATCAAATCCCCACAGCACAGAACACAAGGCAGCATGAATATAATGGCATCTTCGAGGAGCAATCAGCCAGTGACGATCAGTCTCCACAGTAATTCAGAGACGGAACATGTTGCTAAAAGGAATAAAAAATCTGCACACCATTCGGAAAACAAGAGAGGAATCCGGGATAAAGGAACAGAGGAATCCGGGATAAAGGAACAGAGGGATTCGGGACAAAGGAACAGAGGGATTCGGGACAAAGGAACAGAGGGATTCGGGGCAAAGGAACAGAGGGATCCGGGACAAAGGAACAGAGGGATCCGGGACAAAGGAACAGAGGGATTCGGGACAAAGGAACAGAGGGATTCGGGACAAAGGAACAGAGGGATCCGGGACAAAGGAACAGAGGGATTCGGGACAAAGGAACAGAGGGATTCGGGGCAAAGGAACAGAGGGATTCGGGACAAAGGAACAGAGGGATTCGGGATAAAGGAACAGAGGGATTCGGGACAAAGGAACAGAGGGATTCGGGACAAAGGAACAGAGGGATTCGGGACAAAGGAACAGAGGGATTCGGGACAAAGGAACAGAGGGATCTGGGACAAAGGAACAGAGGGATTCGGGACAAAGGAACAGAGGGATCCGGGATAAAGGAACAGAGGGATTCGGGACAAAGGAACAGAGGGATTCGGGACAAAGGTACAGAGGGCTTCAGGGTTGAAGTGTCACAAAACCCTGAGATTAGTGATGAGGAACAATGAGGCTGTAAAAAATACTGAGGGTCATTTCTCAAGCTGGAGAACGGAAACGCAGGGAGTTCTGTTTAATTTGTGTGGAATCTCGAGGAGGTAATGTGACCAGTTCCAGTCTCAATATTCTAAAACGGATATGCAGGCATTAGAGAAACCGTAGGAAGAATTATAGCAGAATCTGAAGCTTGAACCATCAGGGAATATGGTTCCATCAGGGAACAAAAGATAGGTTGAGCGAGGTTGATTGGGATATTTCACACAAGGGATTCAAAGGCTAGATACAGAGAAGGGATTTCTGCTTCTGTGAGTTCAAAACATGGGATCATTAATTGCAAAATAGTCACTTATAAATCCGATGATAAACTGAGGAGAAAACTCTTTACCCAGAGAGTGGGGAGAATGTGGGACTCGCTTCCACAGAGAGTGGGGAGAATGTGGGACTCGCTTCCACAGGGAGTGGGGAGAATGTGGGACTCACTCCCACAGAGAGTGGGGAGAATGTGGGACTCGCTCCCACGGGGAGTGGGGAGAATGTGGGACTCGCTTCCACAGGGAGTGGGGAGAATGTGGGACTCACTCCCACAGGGAGTGGGGAGAATGTGGGACTCACTCCCACAGAGAGTGGGGAGAATGTGGGACTCGCTCCCACGGGGAGTGGGGAGAATGTGGGACTCGCTCCCACGGGGAGTGGGGAGAATGTGGGACTCGCTCCCACGGGGAGTGGGGAGAATGTGGGACTCACTCCCACAGAGAGTGGGGAGAATGTGGGACTCGCTCCCACGGGGAGTGGGGAGAATGTGGGACTCGCTCCCACGGGGAGTGGGGAGAATGTGGGACTCACTCCCACAGAGAGTGGGGAGAATGTGGGACTCGCTCCCACAGGGAGTGGGGAGAAT
Source organism: Carcharhinus amblyrhynchos (assembly GCF_965287045.1). Taxonomy (NCBI): domain Eukaryota; kingdom Metazoa; phylum Chordata; class Chondrichthyes; order Carcharhiniformes; family Carcharhinidae; genus Carcharhinus; species Carcharhinus amblyrhynchos. The sequence continues at coordinate 1,554,653 of NC_137326.1, read as the reverse complement.
GTGGGACTCGCTCCCACGGGGAGTGGGGAGAATGTGGGACTCGCTCCCACAGGGAGTGGGGAGAATGTGGGACTCGCTCCCACAGGGAGTGGGGAGAATGTGGGACTCGCTCCCATGGGGAGGGGGGAGAATGTGGGACTCGCTCCCACGGGGAGGGGGGAGAATGTGGGACTCGCTCCCACGGGGAGTGGGGAGAATGTGGGACTCGCTCCCACGGGGAGTGGTTGAGGTGAGTAGTTTAAATGTTGTGCTGATTTGATTGTGTAGTGAGTTTGGTTTTACAAACTGCCTGGTCATAACAGTAGTGGATAATGTCACTGTGGGAGCTGTATTGTGCCAGGCTGTAAAGTTATTTGCAGTTTACACGAACACAAGAACTAGGAGCAGGAGTCGGCCATCTGGCCCCTCGAGCCTGCTCCCCATTCAATAAGATCATGGCTGATCTTTTTGTGGACTCAGATCCACTTACCCACCCACTCACCATAACCTTTAATTCCTTTACAGTTCAAAAATTTATCTATCCTTACCTTAAGTACATTCAATGAGGGAGCCTCAACTGCGTCACTGGGCAGGGAATTCCACAGATTCACAATCCTTTGTGTGAAGAAGTTCCTCCTCAACTCAGTCCTAAATCTGCTCCCCCTTATTTTGAGGCTATGCCCCCTAGTTCTAGTTTCACCCACCAGTGGAAACAACTTCCCTGCTTCTATCTAATCTATTCCCTTCATCATCTTGTATGTTTCTATAAGATCTTCCCCCATTCTTCTGAATTCCAATGAGTTTAGCCCCAGTCTACTCAGTCTCTCCTCATAAGCCAACCCTCTCAACTCCAGAATCAACCTAGTGAATCTCCTCTGCACCCCCTCCAGTGCCAGTATATCCTTTCTCAAGTAAGGAGAACACCTGTTCCAGATGTTGGCACAAGTGGTGCCAATCCCACCCACGGTGATTGTTTGTTCTGATCATTGAGCTGGTTTCTTGCTTGCCTCCCCATGGCTGGTTGAAGAGGAACCTCTTCCCAGAGGATCTCCTGTCTGGTACCAGTCAGCCGTCGCCCTCTGAGATTGTAACTCACCATCACAGAATCCACTAAACATCACTGGTAAAGCCAAGCTCTGGAACCTTCCAGGTACTACCAGCCAGGCCGGCTGTACCCAGGGCTCAGGGTCCACCACATCCTGGGGTCATTCTGGTTCCCCAATATATTTGCAGCCAATAATGGAGATGCATTTCAGGGGAAACTGGGATAAACAGCAGCTACAGGGAAGGATATTGTGATTGGGGGAGATGGAGAGGCGGAGCGAGGAAGGTCAGTGGAACAGTTGTGCCATTGGGCTGTTTCTGTGGCCCTGCATTCAGGGTCATTTGATGAATGATGTGTAGAGGAGCACAGTTCTGACAGTGACTGTTTTCCCACAGCGATGGCGGCATCTCACCACTCCTGTGTGGGGCTCACATCATCTGCAGTACATGGCAACCGACACAACATCAAAGTTTCTGTCAACAGACAGTCAGAGCCAGGGACACAAGGAGAAGGAGACAGCGATCTAGCAATGGTAGAGAGCAGAATCGCTGCAACCTTCACTCCAAATAGCCTCGCAGCTCTGCCATGTTCTGTGCGTGACTGTTGACATATCATCTGTTCCAGTTCCGATTCTACATGCAAATTCCAAAGTGTTTTGTACAGAATGTGGCTGCAAATATAGATGTAATGATTGGGTCTATTTTTTCAGACATGTTTGTCTTTGCTTTGTAAATTCGCACAGATTAGAAAACTGCTGTCAGCACCAGTAACTCCGTCCGATAGTAGATATTGAGGTTAAAATTCTCAACAATCAATGCTCTTAATGCCAGATTGATCATACAATCTCTTTCCGTCTTGTTGGTCTGGGCTGAGTAACGAACAAAGCTTGAAGGTCACATTGATTAGCCTCTTCGGATCGAGCAAGCCAGGTACGTGGGTGAGAACAGAGGGTCGGTGTATGAAGGACTGAGCGTCAGGAAGAGATTCGTTACACCGAGGTTCAGGTTAGCGGGATAAGTGATTGAGGCAAAGAACACTCAGTGAAATCTCACTACCATTCGCTGTGGTGGGATCTTGCTGTCCCGTTGATAGCACACTCTCAGGTTTCCCAGCAGCAAGGTGTGTTCAACAGAAGACCCCTTTGACAATGACAGGACCGTAAGTTCCCACCACTGGTAAGTGCGCATCCCCTCCCATCACTAGCAGAGAGGGAGAGGACCCCAGCCATAGAATTCATTTAAATTGTAACAAGACATAATAAGGAGATAGCATCACCAAATCACATTGAATAATTACAGAAAGAGACCATTCGGCCAGGCTTGTCTGTACTGGCTCTCCAGATGAGTGATTTTTCCAGTGCCATTCCTTTCCCTTTTATAGGTAGTAAATAATAGCAGAGTTGATATTCAGTGAGGGTGAGACTGGATGGAAGAAAAATTCTTTGCTGATTCACTCTTGAATATCATCAATTTTTCACAGGAACTGCAATGTCTAAATTTAATTTAATTCTCTCACTTGCTCAATGCCAGGTTGATATGTGTGAATAGGGAGCAGTATTGTGTCCATTCAGCCTATTCACAGTATTACATTTCACTCACAACTCCCAGCATCAACTTCACTGATTTGTACCCAACCTGCGAGAGTTGAAGAAAGTTAACTTTTAATCTCAAGACATTTCAAAGAACTTCACAGTTAACAAAGTATTTCAACATAAGTTTGACCCCAGCAAACCCTCGCAATAGGAGCATGAGGATGGATCAGGAATGTGTGTTAATTGAGGGATAAATGTTGAGCAGGACATCCCCCACCCCCCCCCCCCCCCCCGTACTTCTCTGAAATGCCAGGAGATCTTTTCCAGATGATTGTGTTAGTCTAGATGATGGACCCAAGTCTGGAGTGAGACTTGAATCCACCACAACCTTCTAACTCAAAAGAGAAAGTACTTCCCAGTGGGACAGATTTACACATTATAATCATCACTCTCATCCCTAAGGCTGTCTTCAAACTAGAATGTTTCATTATTGATCAAGTTATCTGTCAGGAATTGAAGTCAAATCCATTCTCTCACTAATGACTCAAGCTCTCCCTCACTAGGCAATCAAAGACTGAGCAGTTTTAGTAGCACTGAGTTTCTGCAGGAGTTAAAGATTTTTGTGGTTGGTTCACTGATCAATGTGCCAAAATTCATCAAGATCTCAGTTGGTGAAATGAAAGGACTTTCTGACAGAGTGTGATGGGTTGTATGAGAATGTGGGACACGCGGGAGGCTTGTGTGATTTTATCAGATTGAAAACCATCATCTCAGTCAGAAGTGGATATTTTGCAATGTGATGTTGTAAAGACTCTTGCTGTGTAGGATAAACGAGAAGATTTCTTCTCCGTTACAGAGTTTTCATTTTCACATGTCTGCGGGTTATTAACTGAACAAATCAAACTTGCTGCAGCTTATAAAATGCAATAAATTTTAAAACATTGATGTGAATCTGTTTCCTGTTTTTATCAAGATTTTCACACCATGGCTGGACCAGCATTTTATTCCCCAACCTTAGTTGCCCTTAAGAAGGTGGTAGTGAGCTGCCTGGAAGTGTAGGTACACCCACAGTGCTGCTGGGAGGGAGTTCCAGGAGGTTTTCCAGTAATGGTAAAGGAACAGCGATACAGTTCCAGGTCAGGATGGTGAGTTGCTGGGACTGGAATTTGAAAGGCTCCTGATGGTAGAAGTTTCAGGGTCATCAAGTAATATTCTGAGTTCAGAGTTCAAAGAACACAGAAGGTCATTTGACCCAGAATATCTGTCCCTCAGTCCCATAACCCAGCTATGGGTCTGGAGTAACATGTAGGCCAGGTCAGGTAAGAATGGCAGATTTCCTTCCCTAAAGGACATTAGTGACCCAGATGGGTTTTTCCGACAATCGAAAATGATTTCATGGTGATTAGTAGATTCTTAATTCCAGATACTTTTCATTGAATCAAATTTCACCATCTGCCTTGGCAGGAATCAAACTTGGGTCCCCAAAACATGAGCTGAATTTCTGGATTAATAGTCTAGCGATAATACCACTGGACCTTCCCTGAATCTGCATCCACCGCCCTTTAAGGCAGCGCATTCGAGATCACAATAACTGACTGGGTGAAACATCCTTCTCATCTCCCCCTCTGAATCCTTTCCTGATTCTCTGTTACCCTCAGACACCCAGCCTCCTCTCACTTCCGCCTCATTGAGTCAATGAAACGTCTTCATGATTTTGAATGCCTGATTAAATCGCTTCATAACGTCTCTGCTGTAAAGAGAACAATCTCAGCTTCTCTGGTCTCTCCGCATTCTCTGGCGTCACATAGGCCTGGCACCAATCCAGTGAATCTTGTATTGGGGCCTGTGCACAGTGTCAGTGGTTGAACTGTGAGCCCAGTGACAGGGACACTGTTCAAGGTAATAGTTTGATCTTGGATTGCTGCTCTGTACAGAGACTGACGGGAGTTATTGGAAACAGCCAGTCAATACTAACTGAGTTGTTGCTCTGTTAGAACACGAGAGGGCTCCAGGGAGCTCACTTGCTTCACTCTGTTACAAGCTGTGATTTTCTGTGAGATTAAAGGAAGGTCTTTGCCCTTGGAAGCTCATCACTCCCCATTCCTTCCATCCGTGTTTCTCAGTGTGTGTGTGTGTCATTAGGCAGCACTGGGGGGGGTGGGGAGGGGGTGTAAATGGAGGCGTGTGAGTGGCTGGAAATCCTCACAGAAGTGAAATTTTCCCATTTCAACACGGTGGGAATCAAAGTGTCTGCAGAGGAACGTCGGGCAGGTGGAACCAGCAAGAGAGCAAACTGGGAGACTAGTGTTTAACATCAATTTCTGCTGATTTAGTTCACCAGAGTTAAATGACAAGATGTTGTATTGTAACGCAGATCATATTAAATGGAGGTCCAAGCTCAAAGGGCCGAATGGCCTACTCCAGCATCTATTTCCTGTGTTTCTGTTTCTCTGCAAGAGTTTCTTATGGGAGGCCATCACCTCGATTAAATTCACCAGAGAAAACAGCTGAGTGCCGCACTGTCAGAGGGTCAGTGCTGAGGGAGTGCCGCACTGTCAGAGGGTCAGTGCTGAGGGAGTGCCGCACTATCAGAGGGTCAGTGCTGAGGGAGTGCCGCACTGTCAGAGGGTCAGTGCTGAGGGAGTGCCGCACTGTCAGAGGGTCAGTGCTGAGGGAGTGCCGCACTGTCAGAGGGTCAGTGCTGAGGGAGTGCCGCACTGTCAGAGGGTCAGTGCTGAGGGAGTGCCGCACTGTCAGAGGGTCAGTGCTGAGGGAGTGCCGCACTGTCAGAGGGTCAGTGCTGAGGGAGTGCCACACTGTCAGATACTGTGGTCTGGATATTTTGAGTTGTGGGGGATTGGTATTGTGAGTTTTTGTGGCGGGGGGGGGTGCCGGTGGTGGTAGATTTCAGGCTATGTCTCAGTCTATATTGTGATTGATGAGTGACTGCTACATGTTCAATCTGGCCTCAAATCCACCCTGGCCCGGGGTTCCTCCATGATGTGGAGATGCCAGTGTTGGACTGGGGTAAACATAGTAACGAGTCTCACAGCACCAGGTTAAAGTCCAACAGGTTTATTTGCAGCAAACACCACTAGCTTTCAGAGTGCTGCTCCTTCATCAGGTAAGTGGGAGTTCTGTTCACAAACAGGGCTTATAAAGACACACACTCAGTTTACAAAATAATAGTTAGAATGTGAGTCTTTACAGGTAATCTAGTCTCAAAGGTACAGACAACGTGAGTGGAGAGAGGGTTAAGTACAGGTTAAAGAGATATGTATTGTCTCCAGACAGGACAGTTAGTGAGATTTTACAAGCCCAGGCAGGTCATGGGGGTTACAGATAGTGTGACATGAACCCAAGATCCTGGTTGAGGCCGTCCTCATGTGTGGAACTTGGCTATCAGTCTCTGCTCAGTCACTCTGTGCTGTCGTGTGTCGTGAAGGCCGCCTTAGAGAACCTTTACTCGAAGATCAGAGGCCGAATGCCTGTGACCGCTGAAGTGTTCGCCAACAGGAAGAGAACAGTCTTGCCTGGTGAGTGTCCAGCGGTGTTCATTCATCCGTTGTCGTAGCATCTGCATGGTCTCCCTAATGTACCATGCTTCGGGACATCCTTTCCTGCAGCATATCAGGTAGACAACGTTGGCCGAGTTGCAAGAGTATGTACCATGTACCTGGTGGATGGTGTTCTCATGTGAGATGATGGCATCCGTGTCGATGATCCGGCATGTCTTGCAGAGGTTGCTGTGGCAGGGTTGTGTGGTGTTGTGGTCACTGTTCTCCTGAAGGCTGGGTAGTTTGCTGCAAACAATGGTCTGTTTGAGGTTGTGCGGTTGTTTGAAGGCAAGAAGTGGGGGTGTGGGGATGACCCTGGCGAGATGTTTGTCTTCGTCAGTGACATGTTGAAGGCTCCGGAGAAGACATCATAGCTTTTCTACTCTGGGAAAGTACTGGACCACGAAGGGTACTCTGTCCACTGTGTCCCGTGTTTGTCTTCTGAGGAGGTCGATGTGGTTTATTGATGTGGCACATCGGAACAGTCGATCTATGAGTCGAGCACCATATCCTGTTCTTATGAGGGCATCTTTCAGCATCTGGAGGTGTCTGTCACAATCCTCCTCATCTGAGCAGCAGACAAACACGGGACACAGTGAACAGAGGACCTTACGTCATCCAGTACTTCCCTGGAGCAGAGAAACTATGACATCTTCGGAAACCTTCAACATGTCACTGACGAAGAAGAACATCTCACCAAGGCCATCCCCACACCCCCACTTCTTGCCTTCAAACAACCGCACAACCTCAAACAGACCATTGCCCACAGCAAACTACCCAGCCTTCAGGAGAACAGTGACCACAACACCACACAACCCTGCCACAGCACCCTCTGCAAGACATGCTGGATCATCGATACAGTTGACATCGTCTCATGTGAGAACACCATCCACCAGGTACACGGTACATACTCTTGCAACTCGGCCAACATTGTCTACCTGATAAGCTGCAGAAAAGGATGTTCCAAGACACGGTACATTGGGGAGACCATGCAGGCATGCAGACACCTGTTGTCGCAGTGTCTGCTATGACAACAGGTGAATGAACACCATTCGACAATCACCAGGTGAGACTGTTCTCTTCCTGTTGGGGTAATACTTAAGCGGTCACGGGAAGGCCTCTGATCTTTGGATAAATGTTTTCCAAGGCGGCCTTCACGACACACAACAGCGCAGAGTTGCTGAGCAGAGACTGATAGCCAGGTTCCTCACACATGAGGACGGACTCAACCAGGATCTTGTGTTCATGTCACACTATCTGTAACCCCCACAACTTGCCTGGACTTGTAAAATCTCACTAACTGTCCTGGCTGGAGACAATACACATCTTTTTAATCTGTGCTTAACCATCTCGCCACTCACATAGTCTGTACCTTTAAGACTTGTTTAGCTGTAAAGATTTGCATTCCAACTATTATTTTGTAAATTGAGTTTGTGTCTTTATATGCCCTGTTTGTGAACAGAACTCCCACTTACCTGACGAAGGAGCAGGGCTATCAAATAAACCTGTTGGACTTTAACCTGGTGTTGTGAGACTTCTTACTGTGTTCATCCTGGATCCCACGTGGATCCCACACAGATTCCACACTGATTCCACATGCAGTGAGTTGAGTTGGACACCATTGATTCCGCTCTGCGTCAATTGAGGATTTTGTCTCGAAGAATAATCACTGGCAATGGTTCCTCTTCTTGCTCCTTAATCCTGGTGTCTCCGGGGATCTATCCTTCACCCCACTTCTATTTCTATCTCCACGCTGCTGGCTGGGAAGACTGTCTGAAGACACAGTGTGGGTTTTCACATTTTATTGAGCTCTTGCTCACACCCACCTCTCTCAACACAGTCACTGTCACTAAATTATCCGACTGATTATCCAACACCCACGACTGGATGAGCAGAAATTTCCTCCAATTAAATATTGGGAAGGCTGGAGCCATTGTTCCTGGTTCCTGCTCCAAGCTCTGTTCCCTAGCAACAGGCTCTATCCGTCTCCATGACAACATGCTGACATTAAGTCAGTCTGTTTATATCTTGGTCACATTTGATTCGCAGAGGCGCGTCTGGCCTCAATTTTACACTGACACTGGGTTGACCTCCTTCCATCTCTGTGACGATGCAGAGCCTGCTCAGCTGATCCACTGTGGAAACCCTCGTCCATGGCTTTATTACCTCTGCACCCAACCAATCCACTCAGCTAATCCAATCCAGCTCACACTTGGCTGCTCCCTCAGAATTTACCCTCAATAAACACAGGAACAGGAATTAGGAGCAGGAGAAGGCCATTTGGCCCTTTGAGCCTGCACCTTCATTCATTATAATCATGTCAGATTACCAAACTCAACAGCCTGACCCCACCTTCCCGTGCTCTCTGATCCCCTTCATTCCAATGAGTGATATCTAATCGCTTCTTGAAAACGTACAAGGCGGAACTGTCTCCAAAAATCTCTAACTGTTGAATGGGTAAGAAAATGGGAAGTTTCCTCATCAGCTTTCTCAGGAAGGGGGGATTTATGGCCCTCTGTGCGGTATAGATGCTGTAATGTGATTCTCACTAGTGGGCAGTGGGTGGGGGGTGGAGTCTCAGCTCAGCCGGGAAGCCGGCTGCTGAGCTCTAGGGGCACCATTGTGCAGGCTCTCCAATCTCTCAGTGTACTGTGCACACTGTATACCGGGAGGTCTGTAACTCCCACCCACCCTCCCCCATGGACATCATCCTCTCCTCACGCACCTTACCCCCTGGACATCACCCCCTCCACCACCCCATCCCCCATCAGGCATCGGCCCCAACCCCACCCCCGATCACCACCCCTAATGATCAATCCCCAGTCTCTACAGAACTCCCTAATTCACTCCTCCTCTCTGATCCTACGATCTCCCCCAACCACCACCCCCCCACCCCCGACTCCCACCACCTTCCTCCATCAGGTCTTTTCTACTTGGCACTGCCCCATGCGCACTGCCCACCTCTGCCCCCAATCACTGAGGTGGGGGGTGGGGGTTGTGGAGAGAGGGGCTTCAATGGCTTCCAATCCCAGTGGTGAGGCCATCACATCCCTGTGGAGACCTCCATCGTCATCCAGCGACGGGGTTAGGGTAAATGAGCTCAGACCATAACGCCCGGGGTTCATTACTGACATGTTAATCATATAATTAATATTGAAATCAGCCTCGTGCTCCTCCTGGGCTGATGTCGCCGGCAAGATTGTGAGAGGTGAGAAACAGGGCGTAAAGCCAACTTTCCACCTTAGATCATGCCTACAACGTTTTACATCGAACTACAGCACAAACAGGCCCTTCGGCCCACAAGTTGTGCCGATCACATCCATACCTACCAGGCCTATCTATAACTCCCAATCCCATTAAATCCCATTTTGGCCTCAACTACTTTCTGTGGGAGTGAATTCCACACATTCCCCACTCTCTGGGTGAAGAAATTTCTCCTCACCTCAGTTCTAAAAGGTTTACTCCCTTATCCTCAAACTATGACCCCGAGCTCTGGATTCCCCCACCATCGGGAACATTCTTTCTGAATCTTCCCTGTCTAAACCTGTTAGAATTTTATGAGATTCTCCCTCATTCTCAGAACTCCAATGACTAGGATCCTAACAACTTAATCTCTCCTCATACATCAGTCCTGCCATCCAGGAATCAGTCTGCTAAATTTGAGTTTGTCCATGCAGGGATGTGAAGAACTGATGAAAAATCAGGAAACTCAATACTAAAATTTCACAAAATTCATAAAACATAGAACATTACAGCACAGTACAGGCCCTTCAGTCCTCGATGTTGCCCGACCAGTGGAACCAATCTAAAGCCCATCTAACCTACACTATTCCAATATCATCCATATGTTTATCCAATGACCGTTTAAATGCATAAGCATTCCAATAATTGTCAGCCTCGGAAGAGGAACTTCCCGTCCGATGTTATATCTGTAAATGGCCACCAGAGGGGAGCGCTGTACTGAATGTGAACATTACAACTAATCCAGTGCAGCCAATGGGGTGAATCTGCCCTAATTTCCAGCTGTCGTTTTGGGCGGGAAACGCGGGGATTGGCTTGTCGGGGGAGGGGGGGTGAAGACACGAGGGTGGGGGGGGTGCACGCTGCCCCTCTGGCTGCTGGACTTTAATTCACAGATCCCATAGTCAGCTCAGTCAGAGTGGGTCCCATTGAAACATCTCCTCGTGCTGATGTCTGGGGAATGGCCCCTTGCCTCCAGCTCCCAGGCACAGCTCGGACGGAAAGCCAGCGAGGATGGTTTCTCAGGCATGGAGTTCAGACAGTCACAGCTTTCACCCGAACCCCTCACCAGTGCAGACACACACCTCAGTGGGATCGAGGCCCTTGAGTCACAAACTGGTGAGCACCCTGCTGTGGGCCCCAGCAGGCAGAGACAGGGATATCTCAGGGTGTCAACTCTCGGGAGACAGCTGGAGGCCAGGACTCTGCTGAGCCTGTCAGCTGTCGTGTCCCTCGACTCTGTTCCTGGAGCTACAGAACCACAGCAGGAAGAGATAGAACATAGAACATAGAACATTACAGCGCAGAACAGGCCCTTCAGCCCACGATGTTGCGCCGACCAGTTACAAAAACACTGACCCACTAGCCTATACCAATCCCTTTTCGTCCATAAACCTATCCACAGATCTCTTAAACGCCCCCAAACTAGGCGCATTTACAACTGCAGCAGGCAGGGCATTCCAATCCCTCACCACCCTCTGGGTAAAGAACCTACCCCTGACATCCGTCCTATAACTACCCCCCCTTAATTTAAAGCCATGCCCCCTCGTGCTAGCTTTCTCCATCCGAGGAAAAAGGCTATCACTATCCACCCTATCTAAACCTCTAATCATCTTATATGTTTCAATAAGATCCCCTCTTAGCCGCCTTCTTTCCAGCGAAAACAACCCCAAATCCCTCAGTCTCTCCTCATAGGACCTCCCCTCCATACCAGGCAACATCCTGGTAAACCTCCTCTGCACCCTCTCCAAAGCCTCCACATCCTTCCTGTAATGTGGGGACCAGAACTGCACACAGTACTCCAAGTGCGGCCGCAGCAGAGTTGTGTACAGTTGCAACATGACAGCTACACTCCTTGGACTGGAAGACAGAATGGAGCAATCCTTCAGTCTTCTGTCTGAGGAGATGGGCCAGAACTCCGAGGCAACTGGGTTAACACTGCGAGAGGGGCGGCCACACCGGGGTCTTCGGCATGACACTTCACCCTACACTGTGGGAGGTAATGAACTCTGTGGGGCAATGAGTGCCAACATCAGAGGGCAGTGGGGGCTTCTCAACCTCACTGCAGGAGCACCTGTGTCCCAACGAGAAATGAGATAACCCACAGTGAGGGGAGGGAGGCAAGGCTGGTCCACAGCCAGGAGACTCCCTGGGATTATCCAACCCACCTTGTGCCTGTGAGTGAATCAGTTCCATCGCCACAAGCTGAGGAGTGAGATACAGCTCCACAACAGCACCAGAACCAGATTCTCAGCATCTCGCTGGTCTGTTTAGCAGCAGCAGCTCACCCTCTCAGCAAACGGGGATGGAACATCACAACACTCACAACAGTGGGGAGGACGGTGTGCAGAGGATTAACCACTGACCAGTAATCAGTGACACACACGTCAGTGATGATTACCTTGGCTCAGCTGTCAGAGTAATATTTTTAAATGTAATTGTGAGATGTGAGTGTTCTCGACAGCAGTTCAGAGTCGACCACATTGCTGTGGCTCTGGAGTCACATGTAGGCCAGACCGGGTAAGGACGGCAGATTTCCTTCCCGAAAGGACATTAATGAACCAGATGAGTTTTCTGAAAACCATTCGTTTTAAAGTCCAGATTTCAATTGAATTGAAATGTCACCATCTGATATGGTGGGATCTGAACCCTCGTCCGAGTGGCCAGAGTCTCTCCATTACTAGAATGTGGCTTGCGTCTCAATCATCTGCCAGTCAAAGTGGTGCCTCTTGATGTGACACCTCGTGATTTGTGTTAAGATGCTTAGTAACAAACTCACGGCACCCTCTCCACCCCCTCCATGACCCCAGGGGATCCTTCAGGCCCTGCCACATCCACCTGCCCCAGTAACACAGGCTTCCAGCCCAGTGTCAGGGTGCTTTGAGAGGCAGAGACCATCAGAATCAGGCCATGTTAGAATTAAAACTGTCTTCCTTCCCCTCTCATTGCTGAATCTTTCCACCTAATGGAGCCAGACAAGCCCCCCTTTCTCTCAAGGACCCACTGCCCCTTTGACCCTCGTGTTGCCTCTGCCCCAGACTCCAATGCTCCCCTCTGTCATCTCAAACCTCCTAATCTCCCCACCACCAATGAACTCATCTTTTGCCCCCACCCTCCCAACCCACATTCACAGCTCATGTGTGTGGGACCTGTACCCCAGTGAGAGTCAGTGTGTGTGGGACCTGTACCCCAGTGAGAGTCAGTGTGTGTGGGACCCGTACCCCAGTGAGAGTCAGTGTGTGTGGTGGACCCATACCCCAGTGAGAGTCAGTGTGTGTGGGACCTGTACCCCAGTGAGAGTCAGTGTGTGTGGGACCCGTACCCCAGTGAGAGTCAGTGTGTGTGGTGGACCCATACCCCAGTGAGAGTCAGTGTGTGTGGGGGACCCGTACCCCAGTGAGAGTCAGTGTGTGTGGGGGACCCGTACCCCAGTGAGAGTCAGTGTGTGTGGGACCCGTACCCCAGTGAGAGTCAGTGTGTGTGGGACCCGTACCCCAGTGAGAGTCAGTGTGTGTGGGACCCGTACCCCAGTGAGAGTCAGTGTGTGCGGGAGCCGTACCCCAGTGAGAGTCATTGTGTGTGGGAGCCATACCCCAGTGAGAGTCAGTGCGTGTGGAACCCATACCCCAGTGAGAGTCAGTGTGTGTGGGACCCGTACCCCAGTGAGAGTCAGTGTGTGTGGGACCCGTACCCCAGTGAGAGTCAGTGTGTGTGGGACCTGTACCCCAGTGGGAGTCAGTGTGTGCGGGAGCCGTACCGCAGTGAGGGTCAGTGTGTGTGGCACCTGTACCCCAGTGAGAGTCAGTGTGTGTGGGACCTGTACCCCAGTGAGAGTCAGTGTGTGTGGGACCCATACCCCAGTGAGAGTCAGTGTGTGCGGGAGCCGTACCCCAGTGAGAGTCAGTGTGTGTGGGACCTGTACCCCAGTGAGGGTCAGTGTGTGCGGGAGCCGTACCCCAGTGAGAGTCAGTGTGTGTGGGAGCCATACCCCAGTGAGAGTCAGTGTGTGTGGAACCCGTACCCCAGTGAGGGTCAGTGTGTGTGGGACCCGTACCCCAGTGAGAGTCAGTGTGTGTGGGACCTGTACCCCAGTGAGAGTCAGTGTGTGTGGGACCCCAGTGAGAGTCAGTGCGTGTGGGACCCGTACCCCAGTGAGAGTCAGTGTGTGTGGGACCTGTACCCCAGTGAGAGTCAGTGTGTGTGGGACCCGTACCCCAGTGAGAGTCAGTGTGTGTGGGACCCGTACCCCAGTGAGGGTCAGTGTGTGTGGGACCCGTACCCCAGTGAGAGTCAGTGTGTGTGGGAGCCGTACCCCAGTGAGAGTCAGTGTGTGTGGGAGCCGTACCCCAGAGAGAGTCAGTGTGTGTGGGACCCGTACCCCAGTGAGAGTCAGTGTGTGCGGGAGCCGTACCCCAGTGAGAGTCAGTGTGTGCGGGAGTCGTACCCCAGTGAGAGTCAGTGTGTGTGGGACCTGTACCCCAGTGAGGGTCAGTGTGTGTGGGACCTGTACCCCAGTGAGAGTTAGTGTGTGTGGGACCCGTACCCCAGTGAGAGTCAGTGTGTGTGGGACCCGTACCCCATTGAGAGTCAGTGCGTGTGGGACCTGTACCCCAGTGAGAGTCAGTGTGTGTGGGACCCGTACCCCAGTGAGAGTCAGTGTGTGTGGGAGCCGTACCCCAGTGAGAGTCAGTGTGTGTGGGAGCCGTACCCCAGTGAGAGTCAGTGTGTGTGGGACCCGTACCCCAGTGAGAGTCAGTGTGTGTGGGACCCGTACCCCAGTGAGAGTCAGTGTGTGTGGGACCCGTACCCCAGTGAGAGTCAGTGTGTGTGGGACCCGTACCCCAGTGAGAGTCAGTCTTCATTGGGGAAGAGAGATACAGTTGATGGGAAAGTGTTGAAACATTGTTTTGTTTCTATAGCCTGTCTGATAGTCCAGTGGATGAGTGAGAGATTTCTTTGCGTTTAGTTGATTGTTGGATTTATTCTTTTTTGACGACAGTAATTCTTGCAGCTCTGACTTGTTCAATGAAGAATCCTCTTCAATGTTATCATCTCTCTGATACACTTCATTCAGGATGATTAACCGCTGCAAATGGCATCAATTAAAATGGAAATGAATGGAGTTAATGAGAATGAGCTGAGTGCTGAGGGGAATTGTCTGGGCTTTTATGAATAGAACATTTTCACACAGTCGGGAGAATGAGGATTGCCCTCAGCTTTCCAATCAATCAGTGTCAGCAAGAGAATTCCTCACGGCACCAGCATCCAACCCAGCCTGTTCCACATCAATGATTTAGCATTGCCTCATCTAGAACGATCATAACAAGCGATGCCTCTGACACTCACTAGTCAATCTAATTGGGAATTCAGGAGAAACCTCTTCACCCAGTATCGGACTCGCTCCCATGGGGAGTGGGGAGAATGTGGGACTCGCTCCCACGGGGGGAGTGGGGAGAATGTGGGACTCACTCCCACGGGGAGTGGGGAGAATGTGGGACTCGCTCCCACAGGGAGTGGGGGAGAATGTGGGACTCGCTCCCACAGGGAGTGGGGAGAATGTGGGACTCGCTCCCACAGGGAGTGGGGAGAATGTGGGACTCGCTCCCATGGGGAGTGGGGAGAATGTGGGACTCGCTCCCAGGGGGGAATGGGGAGAATGTGGGACTCGCTCCCACAGGGAATGGGGAGAATGTGGGACTCGCTCCCACAGGGAATGGGGAGAATGTGGGACTCGCTCCCACGGGGAGTGGGGAGAATGTGGGACTCGCTCCCACGGGGAGTGGGGAGAATGTGGGACTCGCTCCCACGGGGGGAGTGGGGAGAATGTGGGACTCACTCCCAGGGGGGAGTGGGGAGAATGTGGGACTCACTCCCAGGGGGGAGTGGGGAGAATGTGGGACTTGCTCCCAGGGGGGAATGGGGAGAATGTAGGACTCGCTCCCACAGGGAGTGGGGAGAATGTGGGACTCGCTCCCACGGGGAATGAGCAAGGTGTATAGTATCAAGATATTGAAGCTGGCTAAACATGAGGGAGAGAGGAATATATAGAAATATTGAAAATAGAAGCAAGAGGAGGCCATTCAGCCCTTCAAACCTGCTCTCTGCCATTCTTTATGGTCATGGCTGATCATCCAACCCAAAAGCCTGATCCCACCTTCCCCCCATATCCTTTGATCTCTTTCACCCCAATACTGTATCTAATTACCTCTGGAAAACATGTTCTGGCCTCCACTGCTTTCTGTGAATTCCACAGGCTGACCACACTCTGGGTGAAGAAATTTCTCCTCATCTCTGTCCGAAACGCTTTACCCCGTATCCTCAGACTGTGACCATTGGTTTGGACATCTCCACCATCAGGAGCATCCTTTCTGCATCCACCATGTTGACTCCTGTTAGAATTTTATACTTTTCTATGAGTTCCCATCTCACTCTTCTGAACTCCAGTGAATATAATGCTTCATGACTTACAGAATCATAGAACTGTACAGCAGAGGCCCTTCAGCCCACTGAGTCCGCACTGACACATTAGAAACGCCTGAATGTTATGACTTTCCGAGTGCTCATCCAGATACATTTTAAAGCATGTGAGGCAACCCGCCTCCACCACCCTCCCAGGCAGCGCATTCCAGACCCTCACCACCCCCTGGATAAAATAGCTTTTCCTCACATCCCCCCTAAACCTCCTGCCCCTCACCTTGAACCTATGTCCCCTCATGGCTGACCCTTCAGCTGCTCCTTATCCACTCTGTCCATGTTCCTCTCAATCTCGTACACCTCGATCAGATTGCCCCTCAGTCTTCTCTGCTCCAACTAAAACAACCCAAGCCTATCCAACTTCTCTCCATAACTTAAATATTCCACCCCAGGCAACATCCTGGTGAATCTCCTCTGCATCCCCTCCAATGCAATCACACCCTTCCTATAATGCGGCGACCAAGACTGCACACAGTACTCCAGCTGTGGCCTCACCAAAGTTCTATAGAACTCCAACATGACTTCCCTGTTTTTGTAATCTATGGCTTGATTGATAAAGGCAAGTGCCCCATGTGCCTTTTTCACCATCCGACTAACATGCCCTTCTGTATTCAGAGATTTGTGGACAAAAATGCCAAGATCCCTTTGTTCCACAGGACTTCCAAGTGTCCTATCATTCACTGAGTATTTCCTTGTCAAATTACTCCTTCCAAAGTGTATCGCCTCACACTTCTCAGGGTTAAATGACTGTTATCTACATGGACTTTACTAAAGCATTTGACAAGACCCTCCATGGCAGGCTGGTGCAAAAGTTTAAATCTCACGGGATCAGGGGTGAACCAGCTAGATGGATTCAGAACTGGCTTGGCCATCGGTAGCAATGGAAGGATGTTTTTCAGAATGAAGATCTGTAGCTAGTGGTGTTGTGCAGGGATCAGTGCTGGGACCTCTGTTGTTATCATATAAATGATTTGAAAGAAAATGTAGCTGGTCTGATTAGATTGTGGATGATACAAACATTGGCGGACTTGCGGATAGTGATGAAGCTTGTTAGAGAATACAGCAGGATACAGATAGGCTGGAAAATTGGGCAGAGAAATGGCAGATGGAATTTAATCCAGATAAATGCTCAGTGATGCATTTTGGTTGATTCAATTCAGGGGGAGCTAATAAAATGAATGGCAGAACCATCAGGAGAATAGACACACAGAGGGATCTGGGCGTGCAGGTCCATAGATCCTTGCAGATCCGTGCAGGTCCACAGGCAGCACAGGTGGAAAAGGTGGTGAAGAAGGCATATGGCATGCTTGCCTTCATTGGACAGGGTATCGAGTATTAAAGTTGTCAAATTATGTTCCAGTTATATAAAACAATGGTTTGGCCCCATTTGGAATGTTGCGTCCAGTTCTGATCACCACACTACCAGAAGGACATGGAGGCTTTGGACAGAGTGCAGAAAAGGTTTACCTGGATGTTATGGAGGGTATTAGCTATGAGGAGAGCTTAAATAATATTTAAATAAACTGGGATTGTTCTCCCTGGAAAGACAGAGGCTGAGGAGTGACCTGATGGAAGTTTATAAAATTATGAGAGGTATAGATAGTTGGAAGCTTTATTCCAGGGCAGAAATGACAATCACAAGGGGGCATAAGTTCAAGGTAAGGACAGAAAGGTTCAGTGGAGATGCGCAGGGGGAAGTTTTTTTACACAGAGGGTAATGAGGTTCTGGAATGCACTGCACTGTTACCTGCCACACTAGTTTAAACCCTCACAAACAGCAGGAGCAAATGTCTCACCCAGGATATTGGTGCCCCTGCAAATCAGGTGCAACCCGTTCTTCTTGTACAGGTTCCACCTTCCCAAGAAGACATCCCAGTGATCCATATATCTAAAGTCCTCCCTCCGACACCAGCTCTTTAGCCAGCTGTTCAACTGTACTATTTCTCTGTTCCAAGTCTCACAAGCATGTGGCATGGGGAGGATTCCTGAGATTACTACTCTAGAGCTCCTGCTTTTTAGCTCCTGACACAATTCTCTGAATTGTCTTCACAGGATCTCTTCCCTCTCCCTACCTATGTCATTAGTGCCAATGTGGACAATGACATCTGTTTGTTTACCCTCCCTTTTATGATGCCCTGTACCCGCTCAAAGACACCCAGGACCCTGGCAGCAGGGAGGCAAAAAATTATCTGAGAGTCTTACTCTTGGCCACAGGATCACCTGTCTGTGCCTCTGACTATCAAGTCTCTGACTACTTTCACTTGCTTGGACTTAACACAATCCTGCTCTACAACAGAACCCAGTGGGGTGCCACAGGCCAGGCTGCTGCTGGATCTCCCCCAAGAGGATATCCCCCTTAACAGTATCCAAAATGGTACATCTGTTTGAGACGGGAATAGCCACAGGAGACTCCTGCACTATCTGCCTGCCTCTCCTGGCAGTCACCCATCTAATTGACTGAACCTGTGGTTTGACCATCTCCCTGAAGCTAGTGTCTATCACACTCTCTGCCCCCTGTATGCTCTGCAGTAGGTCCACACGGTTCAGTTAGCTAATCACAGTTCCCGCAGGCATAGTCATCAGAGATGCTAGAGAGATCTCTGAACTCCCACATCTGGCAGGAAGAGCACATCGCTGCCCTAACTACCATCTCTGTCCTTATACACTTAAGAAAGATTTAAGAATATGAATCTTACCTTGCTTGTCCTCCTCAGAGTGCCTTTTTTGGTGAGAGGAAGAGGGAGGGAGGGAAATACGAGTGTAATATAATCAGTTACTCTGCTGTTCAGTCCAGGGAGTAACTGAACACTCAGTTACTCCCAGAGTGCTCCTCTGCCATCTCTGTTGGATATTCCGAATGTCTAGCCTTACCTGCTGATTTACTCAGGGTATGTTTATTATTCCCATATTTGTTTCTTCCTCTCTGACCTTGTCTCCACTCTTTGGTTTACATATCTTCCTGAATCTGATCCCACTACACAGGTTATTCATACATATATAAAGAGCAAGAGGGTAGCCAGGGAGAGGGTTGGCCCACTTAAGATCAAGGGAGGGATTCTATGCATGGAACCAGAGGAAATGAGCGAGGTATTAAATGAGTATTTTGCGTCAGTATTCACCAAAGAGAAGAACTTGGTGGATGATGAGTCTGGGGAAGGGTGTGTAGATAGTTTGAGTCACGTTGAGATCAAAAAGGAGGTACTGGAGTTCTTGAAAAATATTAAGGTAGACAAGTCCCCAGGGCCTAAAGGGATATACCCCAAAATACTGAGAGAGGCATTGGAGGAAATGGTTGGGGTTTGGAATGCACTGCCTGCATGATAGTGGAGTTGGACACTTTAGGAACTTTCAAGCAGTTATTCGAAAGGCACATGGAACAGACAGAGAAGGATAGGGAGTGGGATAGCTTGAGCTTGGGTTCAGACATAGCTCGGCACAACATTGAGGGCCAAAGGGCCTGTACTGTGCTATACTGTTCTATGTTCTATGAAATTGCTGGGGCCTTGAGAGCAATCTTTGTATCCTCACTGGCTACAAGGGAGGTCTCAGAGGATTGGTGAATTACCAATGTTGTTCCTTTGTTTAAGATGGGTAGCAAGAATAATCCAGGTAACTACAGGCTGGTGAGCCTTTCATCAATGGTAGGGAAATTATTGGAGAGGATTCTTCGAGACAGGATTTATTCCCACTTGGAAATAAGTGGATGTATTAGTCAGAGGCAACATGGTTTTGTGAAGGGGGGGTCGTGTCTCACGAACTTGATCGAGTTTTTTGAGGAAGTGACGAAGATGATTGATGAGGGTAGGGCAGTGGATGTTGTCTATATGGACTTCAGTAAGGCCTTTGACAAGGTCCGTCATGGTCGGTGAAGTCGCATGGGATCAGAGGTGAGCTGGCAAGGTGGATACAAAACTGCTCGGTCAAAGAAGACAGAAGGTAGCAGTGGAAGGGTTTGTTTCTGAATGGAGGGCTGTGACAAGTGGTGATCCCCAGGGATCCCTTTAGGAGTATTGATAGGCAGAGGGATCTGGGTGTACAGGTACACAGGTCACTGAAAAGTGGCAATGTACATGGAGAAGGTAGTCAAGAAGGCATACGGCATGCTTGCCTTCATCAGTCAGGGCACTGAGTTTAAAAATTAACAAGTCATGTTGCAGCTTTATAGAACATTAGTGAGGCCACTCTTTGAATATAGTGTTCAGTTCTGGTCACCACACTACCAGAAGGATGTGGAGGCTTTGGAGAGGGTACAGAAAAGAAAAGCATGGTCAGTGTAGACTTGGAGGGCTGAAGGGCTGTTCCCATACTGTAATCTTCTTTGTTCTTTGTTCTTAAAACTCTTTCTACTTTCCTCCTTATTTACCTTCTTTACTGCCTGCTGTATCTGCGCGCTTACTTTCAGTGACTGAAGCACAAGAACTCCAAGGTCTCACTGAGTATCCACCTCTCTCAATTTAAAATTTCAAATAAATCACCTGTCTTCCTATTATTGCTACCAAAGTGGATAACCTCACATTCATCCACATTACACTGCATCTGCCATGCAGATGCCCACACACTCAGCCTGTCTAAATTACACTGGAGCATCTCTGCATCCTCCTCACAGTTCACCCTCCCACCCAACTTTGTGCATCTGCAAATTTGGAGATATGACATTCAGTTCCCTCTTCGGGATCATTGATATAAAACGTGAACAGTTGGGGTCCCAGCACAGATCCTGAATTTTCTCATATGACAGTGATACATGATGATGCAATGATAATGTGATGTTCGTACAGTAAGTACTGAAAAGTGATTTTTATCTGATTCCTTTCTGCCACTATCCTTTCAGAATGACAGAGTGAACATCAGAACTATACTTGCTGCTTTATGCCCCAACTCTGAGCCCGATCTTTCTCTCCATCTCACAAATGCCCCAAATCCTTATTGCTGATGGGATTAGCGACTTCAGCTGGTTCAATAGTTATTAATGCATTTTTTCAATCTCAGCTCATATCAATCCCTTCACTTCTTACATTCTCACACAACTCCCAGATCACCATTTGATTCAGATCAGAAACTCTGTACTTTGAATTAAAGTCGCACTATATAATTTATAAACTCAAGCTTGATTTGCATATCAAAGGAAGGTTGAAGTTTGTAAATGTTGGAATGATATATTGCTGACTCACAGCGTGCCCTTCTATAATCCTGTTACTGTCAATGTCACAACAAGAATACTACAGAGAGAGCAGGATAGGTGCAAAACTATCCACCCACTGATAGCAGAATTATAACCATCAAATAAATTGTGGCTGGTTTCTGCAGGAATGAGAGCATTGTGGGATTATCTGATAAAAGTCCTGTGAGGGAATGTAGGTCAGATGTAGAGAAGATGATTCCAGTTGTAGGGAAGTCATTAAGACAGTCACTAGTCAATCTAATCAGGAATTCAGGACAAATCTCTTTACCCACAGGGAATGGAGAGAATGTGGGACTCGCTCCCACGGGGAGAGGGGAGAACGTGGGACTCGCTCCCACAGGGAATGGGGAGAATGTGGGACTCGCTCCCACGGGGAATGGGGAGAACATGGGACTCGCTCCTACGGGGAATGGGGGGAGAATGTGGGACTTGCTCCCACGGGGAGTGGGGAGAATGTGGGACTCGCTCCCACAGGGAGTGGGGAGAATGTGGGACTCGCTCCCATGGGGAATGGGGGAGAATGTGGGACTCACTCCCACAGGGAGTGGTTGAGGTGAAGAGTATCGATATGTTTAAGGGGGAAGCTGGATAAACAGGATGGAGAGAGGAACAGAAAGAATGGTGGGGGTAGGGTGAGATGAGGAAGAGTCGGAAGGAGGTGTGTGGAGCAGAAAAATCAGCACACAGCAGCTGGGCCGAATGGCCTGATTTTGTACACTTGACTCTGCCAGCTTGAATTTCAATCCTGACCCCTGGACGGCCTTGGCTCCTCTATCCAATTCAGTATTTTTGAGCAGAGAGAATGTGAGGTGCCATTCACGATGGAGTGAGTACATCAGTGAGGAGTTATTGTATTAATACACAAAACACAACGCATCAAATTTTACCCGGGTCCCACACACAGTTTGGAGTTTGTAACTTCCTGAGAATGATGCAGATATCCTTCAACACTTCCTTCAACCTCCAGAAGTAACAGCTCCAGAGGTTAATGAGAGGCTTTGAAAATCAGTCACGACTCTCATACATTACATATTAGTTCAAAGGAGCTGGGTGCCTGAGGGAGAGAAACCAGGGAGCCACTCAAAGCACACGTCAGATTCCAGCTGGAATTTACAGTTTGAATAATCGTACTTCAGCAAACCCGGCCAAATCATTTAGAGATTGATCAATCATGACTCGGTGGATAAGAACCTTCACACACACTCTGCATCGAGTCCTGCTAGAGAGAACTCAGCATCATATTTCACATTCCCTTTTTTCCCAGCGTGGAAGAAACAATTACTGGGGGGCACAGGTTTAAAGTGCGAGGGGCAAGGTTTAAAGGAGATGTATGAGGCAGATATTTTACACAGAGAGTGGCGGGTGTCTGGAACTCATTGCTGGGGAAGGTCATGGAAGCAGATACGGCAGTGACTTTTAAGGGGCGTTTTGACAAACACATGAATAGGATGGGAATGGAGGGATATGGTCTCTAGAAGGGTACGGGGTATGAGTTCAGTCGGGCAGCATGGTTGGTGCAGGCTTGGAGGGCCGAAGGGCCTGTTCCTGTGCTGTAAATTTCTTTGTTTCTTCTTCTATTAACACATAGACTGCAGTACTGAGGGAGTGCCGCACTGTCAGAAGGTCAGTACTGAGGGAGTGCCGCACTGTCAGAGGGTCAGTGCTGAGGGAGTACCGCACTGTCAGAGGGTCAGTGCTGAGGGAGTACCGCACTGTCAGAGGGTCAGTACTGAGGGAGTGCCGCACTGTCAGAAGGTCAGTACTGAGGGAGTGCCGCACTGTCAGAAGGTCAGTACTGAGGGAGTGCCGCACTGTCAGAGGGTCAGTGCTGAGGGAGTGCCGCACTGTCAGAGGGTCAGTGCTGAGGGAGTACCGCACTGTCAGAGGGTCAGTGCTGAGGGAGTACCGCACTGTCAGAGGGTCAGTACTGAGGGAGTGCCGCACTGTCAGAAGGTCAGTACTGAGGGAGTGCCGCACTGTCAGAGGGTCAGTGCTGAGGGAGTGCCACACTGTCAGAGGGTCAGTGCTGAGGGAGTGCCGCACTGTCAGAGGGTCAGTACTGAGGGAGTGCCGCACTGTCAGAGGGTCAGTACTGAGGGAGTGCCGCACTGTCAGAGGGTCAGTACTGAGGGAGTGCCGCACTGTCAGAGGGTCAGTACTGAGGGAGTGCCGCACTGTCAGAGGGTCAGTACTGAGGGAGTGCCGCACTGTCAGTGTGAGTTCAGAGCAGAATCTCCTGCACTCTGTGCACTGAGGCCATCAGCGAGGACCGTTCTGAGTGGGCCACTGCGCACGGGACGATCTCTCAGTGCTGATCGGTCAGTGCCGAGATCTGTCCAGTGCCAATCTGTCAGTGCTGAGATTGGTGCGTGCACAGTGGCCCCGCACTGATGGCCTCCCGATTGCAGGCCAGCCCCACCAAGCCCACTCACCACCCCCCAGCCCCCCCATGACTCGATCGCTGGCGACCTGACCAATCCCAGGCCCAGCCTTGACACCCCTTCCACCTGGCCCTTGTGATCTCCAGCATCCCCCACTCCGACAGTTACCCCCACTCTGCAGTACCGACCCCCCCCCCGCAGGCTGACCGTGGTCCCCCCGGCTGTCCAACCTTCCCCCCAGCTTGCCCCAATCGCTGGCTTCCCTCTTTCCACTCCTGATCCTACCTGCAGAGTGGCGGCGGGACATCCCCACCCCCACCCCCACCCCCACCAATTACACTAAGCCCCACCCTTTTGGCCATGTCCCCATAAGCCCTGTTCCTTTGACACCCCCCTATGCTCGGTAGGCAGTGGCAAGGTGTCCCCTGGGCATTGGCACCGTTATCCTTGGGCAGTGCCAGGGTGTCCATGCCCACAGGCCCCTACCACCCCCCGCCGCACAAACCTCTGGGGGCCCCAATTGCCCCCCCTTCACTCCAGCGGGGTCAGGTCGCTCGTTTCCCCCGGGCTGATTTTGTTCTTTGTTCTTACTGTAAACCCTGTTGGAGCGAAACACTCTGGCAGGAGAGTGTGCCTGGAGACGTCATTGCCCGGCTCGTTAATCACATTTCAAATATATTTAAATAAACATTTAAATTGGTTTTATGATTCCCCATTGATCTCTGGCACAGCACGGATGCTGCTGGAAATCTAGCATTGGGAGATGCTATCAGGATGGGAACACATGCATGAATCCCGTGCTGTGAGATTCTGCTGGCCCACAGCACTGAATAATCCGAGAACCACAGCCTTTACGTGTAAACTTTCTGCACGGTTTCCTATATTACATCCGTATCTACAATCTGCAAGTATTTAGCTGACTGCAAATCCTTTTGGTTATAAAAGGTGCTATGAAAATGCAGGTTCTCCTATTTTCTTGTCCAGTTTGTTTCTGGTCTGTGTGTTCGGGTTATCGTGGTGTCTTGTGCACAGATATAGAAACTTCCTCTGTGAAGGATTCGTCTGATTCTACTTGTCCTTGCTGTTGCTGAATGATTTGAATACTGAATGCAGTCATCTCTTCACCGTTAATATTGCAGGAGAGGTCTGGGTTGTGGAATGTGCGGTATTCCTATACATTAGTAGGAACTGGTTAAGATGTTTGATCAGTGAACCTTGTGTCCTGGCTCTTTTCAATGTGTTTCATGGTTTGAACAAAAGGTTCTGCCAATCTGTCTGTAGCAGGATGTTACGATGCAGACTGAATATGTTGAACACCATTCGTTCAAGGAACTTTCAAATTCTTGGGAGACAAATTGAGGTCTGCTGTCGCTTACCAATTGCTCACGGAATCCAAACCTACTAAAGATTTCTCCTAGTCAGTCCTTGTCTCTGATGAAACTGACTTCATTGTGGCAACTTCTGGCCACTTTCAATGAGCATCAACCATTAGAAGGAGCGAATGTTCTCCAAAAGTCAATGGCACCCATTGCCAAGCCTCTGCTAGCCACGGTGTGGTGGCATTGTTAGACTAGTGATCCAGAGACCCAGGGTAATGCTCTGGGGTACAAGCAAATTACTGTGGATGCTGGAATCTGAAGCAAGAACAGAAAAATGCAGGAAAATCTCAGCAAGTCTGACAGCATCTGTGGAGAGAGAATAGAGGCAACATTCCGAGTCTGGATGACCCTTTGTCAGAGCTAATGCTCTGGGACCTGGCTTCGAATCCCACCATGGCAGATTGTGTAATTTAAATTCAATAAAAGTCTGGAATAAAAAGTCTAATAATGCTCTTGAATAAAAACCATCTGGTTCACTACTGTCTTTTAGGGAAGGAAATCTGTCATCCTTACCTGTTCTGGATTACATGTGACTCCAGAGCCACAGCAATGTGGTCAACTCTTAAATGGGCAATAAATGCTGACCAGCCAGTGACACCCACATCCTGGAAATGAATAAGAAAAGGAACAGGTTTCTTATCCTCACACATGAAGAACACACTCCAGCTTTTTTATTAATTTCTGCAGCCAATCCAGGCCACCAGAAATAACTCCTGGTTATCTCTTTCATTCTCACAGTCCCACCAGGTTGATTTTGCTAAAATGTTGGTGTTCTGCAAATCCTGCAAACAAACCATTAATATGGGCTAGTGGGTTTTGTTCCGCACACAACACTGGGTTAAGGGTGACTTGGAAATCTCCGCAAATCCGTATGGATCCATTCTTCTCAGTGACTGGTACTACTGGTGTGGCCCAGTCACTAATGCTGACAGGGTCCAAAACTCCCACCTTCACAGCTCTTTCCAAATCAGCTTCTATCTTCAGCCTGCGAGCATTTTGCTTGCCTTCCCCCTTTAATCTTCAATTTAACTCTGATATCTTTCATACTCCCCGATTCCCTGTCAGACACGACAGGGGGCTTCTTTCCAATTTTCCTCAGGCCTGATTCTCTATTGGTCATCAGGCTGAATTCAGCCCAGTCCAGTTGAATCTCTAACCATGTTTGACCCATCAATGCTGGATAAAGGCCCTTTACTACACGTGGAGTCAAATCTGCTGTGTCCATTAAGTTACACAGAAACTTCAATGCAGCCCGTCAGTGGAATGACATCCCCCCCCAATGTACATCTTCAACACAATTCCTGAAGCTTTCAAGGAAATATGACTGAGTTTCTCCTTGTAAACAGTTTCTGATACCAGTGAGCCTGCTGCCCCAGTGTCAGCTTCTATCCTTACTGACTGTCCATCCAGCGGTGGAGTGGCTCAGTATCGATTCACAGCCCCAGCAATGGCTGGCACACTCAGTGATAATTCATCCTCAAACTGCGACTCACTTTGTTTCTCTTGACCCATTTGAACAGCACAAATGTTTCTCTTACACTGTTTACATGTTGTTTCGGTTTGTTTTGGCTTCTTATTACTTCTACTTGTAGTTTGCTTTTTCTCCCAGTAGGCACACTTTATATGATCTTCTTTTTCACAGTTTCTGCATATGATGTCCTTACACCAGCATTCTGTAGCTGAATGCCCGACATTCACGCATCAGTGACATGTACGAGTTTCAAAACTCTTAGGTGTTGTTCCAGTCACCATTTTGTGTATTCAAGTGTTCAAATTCAGTTGCTGAGCTGCTTTCACAGCCAGTTCCATAGATACAGCAATTTCCATGGCCTTTTCCAGAGTAAGGCTACTCTCGATTAACAACCATTTCTGTATTGCTTCACTTCACAGACCACAGACAAATCGGTCTCGGATTGTATCATTCACAACATCACCATCCTCACAATACTTTGCAAATCTTTTTAACATAGACATAAATTGAGCAATCGATTTCCCCTCTTGATTTATTTTATATTAATCACCCAAAGCTTCAGTGAAAAACGTGCTTGCAGCATCTCCACAATTTGTTCATATGTTTTAGCACCTGGCTTCTCCAGTTGCACTAAACTTCTGAGGAGATTAAATATTTCTCCCCCATCATGCTCAGGAACGTGGGCACTCTGATATCTTCAGTTATGTTGTTTGCCTGTGTAAAATAGTCAAAATGTTCAGTACAGGAGACCCATCCCTCCACATTTTTAATGAAAGGACCCACAGCACAGACAACGCTCATCATTTTCTTCCTAATCAAGGTTCCCCGTGTGCACATTTCACATGTTTCCAGCAGCTCCCTTGCTTTTCTCGCTTAAACTATCCAAGCTTCAACCATTTTTTAAACACCCCTAGCTCTATCATTCTCTGCAGAGGATCATTACTCACACTCACTTTGCCCGTGACATCTGGGACACATGCCAGAACATTTCTTCTCAGTCTTACTTTGCTGTGTTTTGTTAGTTTTTCCCGCCTGGGTGGTTAGCAGGCATTGATCCATGTCCTCGTCGCCAGTTTGTATGTTGTGTATTGTGGCACGAACACTAACAGACGCAGGGACTTAAAAACTAACAGAGTTTCATTTTCCAAATGGAGTTTGCTCCAGGCTGCTTCTTCACTCTGAGAGCTTCCTGTGCTAGTGACCTGAGACATCACTTCCAGTAACAACATGCATTTATTAATACACCTTGCTCACTGCAGCTTCTAGGAACTGATAAAAATAACAATAGTATCCCAGTTTTGTGTGATTCTCTGCTTTTTGCACTCTGTCCCTCTGACTGAAGATTCTCCTTAGTTTATCTGAACTAATTGTCATGGTGACAATAATAGACACACTAACTCTTTTTCATTGCTTCACCTGTGATGGTTCATTGCTCAGATACAAATGATACAGAAGCTTTTTCATTCCAACAAATTGCAGAAAGAAAATGTGCTCTGAGAAAATAATAGTAATTTTCATAGCGTTGCAATAAAAAGTCAGCAATCTGTCAGAATCAGTGTCTCCAATTCTGTGGCTACGAAATAATATTTTCTTCCTTCAGATTAAAGGTCATATTGACTAGTTGCTCCTGATAACATTCCTCCACCCCCCTCCGGTTCCCCCCTTCCCCACTCTCCGATAAACTCCTCAACTGAATCCTTGTTCAAGAATCCTTAGAATCTCACTGCACAAATGGAGGCCATTTGGCCCATTGCACCTATGCTTGCTGTTTGATTCAGATTAGCTCCACAACCCTGCTCCTTCCTTCTTGTGTTTTGTTGATGGGAAGGATTCATTCTGTAAAGTCTTTGTTCCTCATTCTCTGTTTTCTTACCTCCTGACTCAGCTGTGCTGAAGGGGGATATTCTTGCTCTCCAGGGAGTACAGCAAAGTGCTGGCTGATTCCGGGGATTGGGGGGGGGCGGGGGGGCGTGGGGGTTGGTGGTGGCGGGGGCAGGCAGGAGCTGAGGTATGAGGAGAGATTAACTAGGTTAGGATTGTTTCCACTGGAGTTCAGACAAATGAGGGGAGGATCTCATAGGGACTTATAAAATTCTAACAGGACTCGACAGGGGGGATGTTCCCAGTGGTGGGTGAGTCCAGAACCAGGGGGTCACAGTCTGAGGATTCGGGGATGGAGGTAAGGAGACATTTCTTCACCCAAAGAGTGGTGAGCCTGTGGAATTAATTGATGCCAAAACATTGAATGTATTCAAGAGGCGGCTGGATACAGCACTTGGGGCGAATGGGATCATAGGATACGGGGAAAAAGCAGGATTAGGCTATTGAGTTGAATGATCATCCATGATCTTAATGAATGACGGGGCAGCCTCCTCCTGCTCCTATCTTCTATGTTTCTATGTTTCTGGAATCTTCCAACCCCCATAAGCTTGAACTCATCCAAAACTCGGATTCTTGTATCCTAACCTTTTACCCATCACCCCTTCAACCCTCTGTACCGCATTGGCACAATCTGCATATTCTACACTGCACTTCCCAAGCATTTCATTGGCTTTGGGATGTTCTGGGGTTGTGAAAGACACTTTACAAATGCAGGTTCTTTCTGTTTGTTGGGTGGGTGCCTTGTGAAGATGAACAAGTTGAGACTGTACAGAGTTCAAGGAATCCTATACTACACCCAGATACCAACAAAGTCAGGGGTGACTGAGATGAGTTTCCCTTGGACAGGAGCTGAATGAGGAGGAGTCCAGTGAGAGTTGTGAGACTGAGTTTGCAGATACAGAAAGGATGAGGACATGAAGGAATTTGATGTCCTGAATTCCAGTCGTGTTATCAAGGGCAGGAGTCTTAGTAGTGTTGAAGAGCAGAAGGATCTTGGGGTCCGGGTCCACAGGACTCTTGAATCGGCCTCACAGGTGGAGGATGTGGTCAAGAAGGCGTATGGTGTACTGGCCTTCATTAATCGAGGGATTGAGTTTAGGAGTCGGGAGGTAATGCTGCAACTTTATAAGACCCTTGTCAGGCCTCATTTGGAGTACTGTGCGCAGTTCTGGTCGCCTCACTATAGGAAGGATGTAGAAGCTATTGAAAGGGTACAGAGGAGATTTACAAGGATGTTGCCTGGACTGGGAGGCATGCCTTATGAAGTTAGGTTGAGGGAGCTGGGACTCTTCTCCCTGGAGAGACGAAGGTTGAGAGGCGACCTGATAGAGGTTTATAAAATGTTGAGAGGAATAGATAGGGTGGATTCTCAGAGGCTATTTCCCCGGGTTGAAATGGTCGCCACGAGAGGACACAGATCTAAGGTGCGGGGAGGCGAGTACAGAAGTAATGTTAGGGGTAAGTTTTTCACTCAGAGGGTGGTGAGTGAATGGAATCGGCTGCCGTCAGTGGTGGTGGAGGTGAACTCGCTGGGGTCTTTTAAAAGACTTCTGGATGAGTATATGGAATTTAATGGGATTGGGGGTTATAGATAGGTCTATGGATTGGTAGGTATTGATGTGATCAGCGCAACTCGTGGGCCGAAGGGTCTGTTTGTGCTGTAATGTTCTATGCTCTATGTTCTATGCTGGTGGGTCTCAGTTTCTCTGCTCTCCCGCTGGAACACTTGGCAAGAGTTTTTTTTAGATATATAAAAGGTAAGAGAGAGGCAAGAATGAACATTGGACTGCTGGAAAATGAGGCTGGAGAAGTAGTAATGGGGGATAAAGAAGTAGCAGAGGAGCTGAATGAGTACTTTGTATCAGTCTTCATGGTGGATGACACCAGTAACATGCCAGAACTTTAAGAGAGTCAGGGGTAAATGTAGAGGCCATCACAAAGAAGGTGCTCGGAAAGCTGAAAGGTCTGAAGATAGTTAAATCTGGACCAGACGGACTACACTCCAGGGTTCTGAAAGAAATGACTGAGGAGATTGTAGAGGTATTGGTGACCTTTCAGGAATCACTGGAGTCAGGGAAAAAGGCTAATGTAACGCCCCTGTTTAATAAGGGAGGGAGGCAGAAGATGGGAAGTAATAGGTCAGTTAGCCTGACTTCAGTCATGGTTAAGATCTTGGAGTCCATCATTAAAGATGAATTTGTGGACTACTTGGAAATGCATGGTAAAGTACTGAGTCAGCATGGCTTCATCAAAGGGAGGGCGTCTCTAACAAATCTGTTTGAGTTCTTTGAGGAGGTAATGAAGAAGTTAGACAAAGGAGAGCCAGTGGATATGATTTATTTGGATTTCCAGAAAGCCTTTGACAAGGTGCCTTACAGAGGCTGTTAAATAAGCTCAAAGCCAATGGTGTTAGAGGTAAGGTACTGGCATGGATAGACGATTGGCTGACAGACAGAAGGCAGAGAGTGGGGATAAGGGAGTCCTTTTCAGGATGGCAACCAGTGACTATACTGTTCCACAGGGTCAGTTTGGGACCAAAACTTTTCTCTATATACATTAGTAATCCGGAAGATGGAACTGAAGGCACAGTTGCTAAGTTTGCAGATGATACAAAGATATACAGAGAACAGCTAGTATTGAGGAAGCTGGGGGGTGGAGGGGGGGGCAGCTGCAGAATGACTTGGACAGCTGAGGAGAGCGGTTAAAATAGTGGCAGATGCAATACAATGTGGAAAAGTGTGGGGTTATGCACTTTGGTAGGAAGAATAGTGGCATAGACTATTTCCTAAATGGGGAACGGCTTCAGAAATCTGAAGCACAAAGGGACTTGGGAGTCCTAATTCAAGGTTCTCTTAAGGTTAACTTGCAGGTTCAGTCAGCAGTTAGGAAGGCAAATATAATGTTAGCATTCTTTTCAGAGGGCTAGAATACAAGAGCAGGGATGTACTGCTGAGGCTTTATAAGGCCCCATACCTAAAGAAGGGTGTACTGGCCTTGGACAGGGTCCTGGAGAGGTTCACAAGAATGATTCCAAGAATGAAGGGTTTGCCATATGAGGAGTGGTTGAGGAATCTGGGCCAATGCTTGGAGTTTAGAAAGATTGGAGGGGGATCTAATTAAAACTTATGGATACTGAGAGGCCAAGATAGAGTGGACATGGGAGGATGTTTCCACTAGTGGGAGAGACTAGAACTCAAGGGCACAACCTCAGAGTGAAGGGACGCTCCTTTAAAACTGAGATGAGGAGGAATTTCTTCAGCCAGAGAGTAATGGATCTGTGGAACTCTTTGTCACAGAGGGCTGTGGAGATCAGGTCATTGACTGTCTTTAAGACAGAGATAGCTAGGTTCTTGATTAATAAGGGAATCAAGGGTTACAGAGAGAAGACAGGAGAATGGGGATGAGAATCATATCAACCATGACTGAATGGCGGAGCAGGCTCGATGGGCCGAATGGCCTAATTCTGCTTCTATATCTTATAGCCCAGGGGTGAACTGAAGACTCTTCAACCACTTTTCCAGATGTGCATCCAATCAATGCAAATCTCCCATTAGCAAAAGGACTCAATTACCAAGATAAATCTCAGGGGTGTTGGATCAAAGTCAGGCAGGTTACTTCAATCTACCTTTACAATTTTGTGTGCCAATCTGGGGCTGAAGCTGTCATAGATTGAGAGAACAGGAAGCTATTTCTAATCTCTTGAGGGGAGGAGAAAGAAAAATGAGCTAACCTGGTATTGATCTGGATTCTGTGGCAGAACCAACTTGCACTTCACAATGTGGTCAGAGTTTCTGTACAGGTAAAGTGAGCTATAGGTTCCAGCAGGAACACTGATTTGGACAGCAGGCGAGTTTGTTGGTTGTTCATTGACTATGAGGCAGACTGAGACATCCTGAGGTTGTTAAGGGGTGCTATATAAATGTAGTTTTTCTTACTTTCACCTAGTTCTGAGAGATCTTTAATTTCTGCCAGTGTCACTGGCACTGATGATGGGCTCAATGGCCTCCCCCTGTACTATAACGTTATATAACTTAAAATTTCACTGACTGATGTGGAATCAATCAAAACTATTGGTTAAGTTCTGGAATTAGTGCTAGAATTTGAAGAGATTTCTGTGATGTCAGGGAGAGTTTAGCTGGTGTTTCCACAGGTGGTTTGTGTCACCCATTTAACATTGCATTTACCATCTGCGTAAAGAGGTTAAATGGACAGATTGGACCGATGCCGTGACCATAATGAGCTCACTAAACTCCACGGCCATTCATCATCTCCCTGCAATTTTCATCTGCAAACCACTGACACCAATTGCAATATTTCTGTTCCTGATTTACCTTGGCACGGATTCCAGCTGACAGCAGCTGGATCTATTTGTAGTTGCGAGTCGGCCAGTGTGTGTTTTAGGAATGTTGCCAGGTTCCAGTTTTGCTTCCTTACTCATCCATCTGACCGTGTGTAACACTGCGTGAGTTACAATGGCAGGTGGCACTGCTCAAAGCTGCTTGCTCAGTTTTACACAGGGAATGCTGGAAATGCATCTTGCTGAGGTTTAACCCATCCTGCAATGGGGCAGTTGCTCTCAAATTAATCATTTGGGTTTCGGAAAAGTGGCTAACAATCATACGTCAGGTGGCACTGGTGCCTGGAGAAAAATACCTTCAGAAGCAAGTGGCCAGTAGACAAATCTCTGTACACAAACTCATCTTCAGATTTGGCACTTTACATCACTCCAGCAATACTAAATTCAACAATATCTCAACATAATCACTGCTCCCATCACTCAGGGGATAAGCCCAAAAGACATAGAAACAGAAGTAGGCCATTAGCCTTTGTCTCCACTCTGCTCTTCAACGAGATGATGACTGATCAGATATGATATTCTCTCGGCTCCACTTTCCTCCCCTTATCCCTGTAACCCTGGATTTCCTTAGTGATTAAAAACCTGTCTATCTCAGCCTTGAACATACTTAACAACCCAGCCTCTACAGCCCTTTGCAGTGAGTAATTCCAGATTCACTCCCCTCTGAGAGGAGAAATCTCTCTGTCTGTGTTAAATGGGTGACACTCTGACTCTGAGATTGTGCTCTCAGGTCCCAGACCGTCCCACGAGAGGAAACAATTCGCTGATAATGATTCTGCTGTTCCCACCCACAGCTCCGCAGGAAATATCTTCAAGATTTATTCCCTACTAATTGTCAAGGTCAACAATTGTTGATTTTAGTTTGTTTATTCCAATAAAAGTTAGAAAGCATGAAAATTTATGCAATTCCTTCAGGTCAATCTTAACAACTGATCTCTAACCAGAGCAGCACTCCCTCGGCACTGACCCTCTGACAGTGCGGCGCTCCCTCAGCACTGACCCTCTGACAGTGCGGCGCTCCCTCGGCACTGACCCTCTGACAGTGCGGCACTCCCTCAGTACTGACCCTCTGACAGTGCGGCACTCCCTCAGCACTGACCCTCTGACAGTGCGGCACTCCCTCAGTACTGACCCTCTGACAGTGCAGCACTCCCTCAGTACTGACCCTCTGACAGTGCGGCACTCCCTCAGTACTGACCCTCTGACAGTGCGGCACTCCCTCGGCACTGACCCTCTGACAGTGCGGCACTCCCTCAGTACTGACCCTCTGACAGTGCAGCACTCCCTCAGTACTGACCCTCTGACAGTGCGGCACTCCCTCAGTACTGACCCTCTGACAGTGCGGCACTCCCTCAGCACTGATCCTGTGACAGTGCGGCGCTCCCTCAGCACTGACCCTCTGACAGTGCGGCACTCCCTCAGTACTGACCCTCTGACAGTGCGGCACTCCCTCAGCACCGACCCTCTGACAGTGCGGCACTCCCTCAGCACTGACCCTCTGACAGTGCGGCACTCCCTCAGCACTGATCCTGTGACAGTGCGGCACTCCCTCAGTACTGACCCTCTGACAGTGCGGCACTCCCTCAGCATTGACCCTCTGACAGTGCGGCACTCCCTCAGCACTGATCCTGTGACAGTGCGGCACTCCCTCAGTACTGACCCTCTGACAGTGCGGCACTCCCTCAGCATTGACCCTCTGACAGTGCGGCACTCCCTCAGCATTGACCCTCTGACAGTGCGGCACTCCCTCAGCACTGATCCTCTGACAGTGCGGCACTCCCTCAGAATGACCCTCTGACAGTGCGGCACTCCCTCAGTACTGACCCTCTGACAGTGCGGCACTCCCTCAGTACTGACCCTCTGACAGTGCGGCACTCCCTCAGCACTGACCCTCTGACAGTGCGGCACTCCCTCAGCACTGACCCTCTGACAGTGCGGCACTCCCTCAGTACTGACCCTCTGACAGTGCGGCACTCCCTCAGCACTGACCCTCTGACAGTGCGGCACTCCCTCAGCACTGACCCTCTGACAGTGCGGCACTCCCTCAGCACTGACCCTCTGACAGTGCGGCACTCCCTCAGTACTGACCCTCTGACAGTGCGGCACTCCCTCAGTACTGACCCTCTGACAGTGCGGCACTCCCTCAGTACTGACCCTCTGACAGTGCAGGAGTTCCTGCTGGCAGCCAAAAGTGTGCTCTTTCCGCCACGACAAAACACACAGGGTGTGTGGAAATTCCTGCCCTTTGTGTAAGAATCATGCATGATCTTATTAAATGTAGAATGGGCTCAAGGGGATGAATGGCCTTTTCTTCTTCCTGGGGTCTGATGATAGTTTGGAGACAATCGCAAAAGAACATAAGGATGTAAGGGACAGGAGCAGGAGTGGACCATTCAGCCCTTTGAACATGCTCTGCCACTTAGTACCACCATTGCCTGATCTTCTGACACTGCTCCACCCTCCTCCCCACTCCATATCCTTCGATTCCTCGAGACCCAAAATCTCAGAGCCAATCCCAGCCTTAGTTATATTTAACCATACACAACCATTTCAGTCGTGAATTACAAAGATTCACAACCCTTTGAGTGAAGTTATTTTTCATCCCATTCCTGAATGTTTTGTACCTCGTCCTGAGCCTGTGTCTCTACATTTTAAATATAATATATGATTATATATCACTGGCTGGGCCAATGTTTATTGTTTCTCTCTAATTGCCCTTAGTTTGCTTGGCCTTTTCAGCATCCACCACACATTGCTGTGGGTCTGGAGTCACATGTTGGCCAGACCAGGTAAGGACAGCAGATTTCCTTCCTTAAAGAACATGAGTGACCCAGATGGATTTTTATTCATGGTCATCATTAGATGTTTAACGATTTCCAATTTCACCATCTGCCATGGTGGGATTCGAACCTGCCTTCCCCAGAGCATTACTCTGGGCCTACTGGATTACTAATCTTGGTGACAATACCACCAGGCCACCACCTTCCCTCTCAGTGCCCACCCTCCCAAGCCCCATTGAATATGTGAGAAGCAAATTACTGTGGATGCTGGAACTCTGAAACAGAAATTGCAGGAAACCTCGGCAGTTCTGGCGGCTTCTGTGGAGGGAAACAGAATCAACGTTTGGAGTCTGTATGACTCTTTTCAGGAACTCCAAATCCCGCAGAATCCTGTCTGTTTCAATGAGGTCCCCTCTCATTCTTTTAACTCCAGAGAATCTAGCTCCAATTTACTCAGCCTCTTCTCAAAGCAGTGACATTCACTGCACCGTCAGCAATGTAAGCACATCCTTCACCCGGTAGATCGGAGTTTTGGAATCCGGTGTGGGGATATGCACAATTTCAGCAAGACTCCTTTATTCCAGAGCCAAGCTGGCTGAAGGTTGTAAGCGAGAGTTGGAGGAAATGAGACAGCGGCATTCAGGTGCTGCGGAATCTGCAAAGTGTTGAGAGTTTGATATCCCACCCAGCCAGCCACTTTCCCCAGCTGTCGATCAACAAAGACATTCAAACAGGTTTAGTATTCCACATCTGCAGATATCAACTTGAGAAATACAATTGTTTTATCAGTAAGGAAACCTCTTTCTGGTGATAGTGACACACGATAAGGAGCAGACTCTGATCTCCTGATTCCTCCAAACTCCTTACAAACTCCCTCCAGTGTCGAGTCTGGCAGCACTGGCACTGGGTGTGGACAGGATCGAAGGCTGAATCCAGGCAGCAGGAATTCCTTTCTCCCACTGCTGATTCCCCTATCCTGCTGGAGTGAAAGGGCCCTCGCTGTGAGAGGATTGTGGATTCAGGTCTGATCACTCTCAGCTGAACTCCAGAGTAAATAATAAAATACAATCCCACTTCGAGTGAATTCCATTTACATTTGCCAATTATACACAGGCTCCGGACTGTGGCGATGAGGGGAATTTCACAGTAACTTCATTGCAGTGTTAATGTAAGCCTTGCTTATGACGAATAAATAAACTTTATTTGAACTTTATTCTCATGTTTTCCTGAAAACTTTAATTTTGTTCCAAATCTTTGGGGTTAAAGAGCATTTTAAAAACGCAGTGTGTGTGGTAACTATGAAAGATGTCTGTGTCCCTCCCAAACAGTTCACGGGACAAGAATTTCAAACTTCAACCAGCCCCTCCACCCCCCTCACTACCCTCTCAAAGCCGGCTCCCTCCCCCTCACTTCCCTCAAAACCCCCTCCCCCCCTTACTTCCATCTCAAAGCCCCCTCCCTGCCCCCACTCACTGCCCTCTCAAAGTCCCCTTCTTCCTGGCCTCACTGCCCTCTCAAACCGCCCCCCCCCCCCCTCTTTTGCCCCCTCAAGCCCTTTCTCTTTGTGATTTTTATAAATGACCTGGATGAGGAAATGGAGGGATGGGTTGGTAAGTTTGCTGATGACACGAAGGTCGGAGGTGTTGTGGATAGTTTGGAGGGATGTCAGAAGTTGCAGCGAGACATAGATAGGATGCAAGACTGGGCAGAGAAGTGGCAGATGGACTTCAACCCGGATAAGTGTGTGGTGATTCATTTTGACAGGTCAAATGGGATGACGGAATATAATATTAAGGGAAAGACTCTTGGCAGTGTGAAAGATCAAAAAGATCTTGGGGCCTGGGTTCATAGAATGCTCAAAGCAACTTCGCAAGTAGAGGCTGTGGTTAAGAAGGCGTATGGTGTGCTGGCCTTCATCAATTGAGGAACTGAGTTTAGGAGTTGGGAGATAATGCTGCAGCTATATAGGACCCTGGTCAGATCCCACTTGGAGTACTGTGCTCAGTTCTGGCCGCCTCATTAATAAGTTGGATGAGAATTTAGTAAGCATGGTTAGTAAGTTTGCAGATGACATCAAGATTGGTGGCACAGTGGACAGTGAAGAAGGTTATCTCAGATTGCGACGGGATCTTGATCAATTGGGTCAGTGGGCTGACAAATGGAGTTTAATTTAGATAAATGCGAGATGATGCATTTTGGTCGATTGAACCAGGACAGGACTTACTCAGTTAATGGTAGGGCGTTGGAGAGAATTACAGAACAAAGAGATCAAGGGGTACAGGTTCACAGCTCCTTGAAAGTGGAGTCATAGGTGGACAAAAGGCATTCGGCATGCTTAGTTTATTGGTCAGAACATTGAACACAGGAGTTGGGACGTCTTGTTGAAGTTGTACAAGACATTGGTAAGACTACACTTGGAATACTGTGTATAATTCTGGTCACCCTATTATAGAAAGGATCCTATTAAACTAGAAAGAGTGCAGAAAAAATTTACTAGGATGCTACCGGGACTTGATGGATTGAGTTATAAGGAGAGGCTGGATAGATTGGGACTTTTTTCTCTGGAGCGTAGGAGGCTGAGGGGTGATTTTATAGAGGTCTCTAAAATAATGAGGGGCATAGTTCAGTTAGATAGTCAATATCTTTTCCCAAAGGTGGGGGAGTCTAAAACTAGAGGGCATAGGTTTAAAGTGAGAGGGGAGAGATATAAAAGTGTCCAGAGAGGCAATTCTTTCACACACAGGGTGGTGAGTGACTGGAACAAGCTGCCAGAGACAGTAGTAGAGACGGATGCAATATAAAGGATATTATTAAACTAGAAAGACTGCAGAAAAGATTTACTAGGATGCCACTGGGACTCGATGGTTTGAGCTATAAGGAGAGGCTGGATAGACTGGGATATTTTTCTCTGCAGCAAGGGAGGCTGAGGGATGATCTTACAAAGCTGTATAAAATAATGAGTAGATCAGCTAGATAGTCAATATCTTTTCCCAAAGGTAGGGGAGTCTCAAACTAGACGGCATAGGTTTAAGGTGAGAGGGGAGAGATACAAAAGTGTCCAGGGGGTCAATTTTTTCAGAGGGTGGTGAGTGTCTGGAACAAGCAGCCAGAGGTAGTAGTAGAGGCGGTATAATTTTGTCTTTTAAAAAGCATTTAGACAGTTACATGGTACGATAGGTATAGAGGGATATGGGCCAAATGCAAGCAATTGGGATTAGCTTATGGAGTTAAAAAGGAGTGGCATGGACAAGTTGGGCCGAAAGGCCTGTTTCCATGCTGTGAACCTCTTTGAGTCTATTCTCCTGACTTGCGCTTTGTAGACGGTGAATAGGCTTTGGGGAGTCAGGAGGTGAGTTACTCGCCACAGGATTCCCAGGCTCTGACCTGCTCAGGTAGCCACAGTACATATGGCTAGTCCAGTTCAGTTTCTGGTCAATGAAAACACTACCAACTGCAAGTTCCTCTTAGAGTCACTCACCATCCTAACTTGGAAATATATCACCATTCCTTCACTGTCACTGGGTTAAAATCCTGGAACTCTCTCCCTAACAGCATTATGGATGGACCTACACCACATGGACTGCAGCAGTTCAAGGTGGTAGCTCACCACCTCCTTCTCAAGGGGCAATTAGGGATGGGCAATAAATACTGTTGCAGCCAGCGACACCCACATCTCTCAAAAGATTGCAAAAATACTCCCCCAGTTTGTCAGGTTGTGGAATGAGTGCCGAGTTTACCGACACCTGTTTTATAACGTGGATCAGTGACAATCTGACCCGCACCATGATCTCTGTCTGATGTAGCAAATCAATTCTGTTTCTAAAGTTGATGCTGAATATGCAGCTCACTAATGTCACAGAAAAGGAGGAAAAATAAATGAGGAAAATATAACTCGAGGCAGCTGACAGCTGGGAGAGGATTGATACGCACAGTGACCAAATCAGTTCTCTAGCTCGTCAGAGGAATTAACAGGAGTCCAGGAGAAAATATCAGTGATTGTGAGACTATGACCCATCTGAAAACCGTTCGGTGCACCAGCAACCTCCAGCTGGAGACGAGCAGTGTCAATCCTCTGACTGAATAACATTCGAGTGGCTTCAGTTTGGATTCCAGTTAAAGCTGCTCAGAGAACCCTGGCAGCAATCAGCTCGGTTGTCAAATCTGCAGCTTTATTTGGAAGATCAGCTGCTGTTGAGTGCTGAGGTCCCTCTTTAGTACTGGATGTGAAGTCACAGAGGAGAGTGGGTCAGGCTTCTGTTAATTAATGAGAGTTACAGACCCTGCAGCTCCGAGTTTTCAGGAGCTCATCAAGGCAGATAATCAGTTAAAATTTAACGAACAGAACATGTTGACGATACCAAAGACCTGAGAGGGAGCAGCTTAGGAGACTACCAATTCTCATACCGAAATAAAATCAACGCTGGACAAATCTTCCTCAGCCAAAAGCACCTGTTATTTCCCAGAGCTCCAGTTAATTGATTTGATACAACTGCTCTCACAGATTCCCATAGGGGAATTTTAGGGAAGCCAACAGCCTAATTTTATTACCACTAGACTATTAATCCAGAAACTCAACTAATGTCCAGGGGACTTGGGTTCAAACCCCACCACAGCAGATGGTGGAATTCAAAATCAATTTTTTAAAAATCTGGAATTAAGAATCTACTGATGACCGTGAAACCACTGTCGATTGTCGGAAAAACCCATCTGGTTCATTAATGTCCTTTAGGGAAGGAAATCTGCCGTCCTTACCTGGTCTGGCCTACACGTGACTCCAGAGCCACAGCAACGTGGTTGGATCGCAACTGCCCTCCAAGGGCAATTTGGGATGGGCAAAAAAATGCTGGCCGGCTAGTGTCGCTCTTGTCCCACAAACTAAATTTAAAAAAATATTCACACCCTCTCACTAATGTTCCAGCCTTGTACACACAGCAGTGTAAGGACAAAGTCAGCAACACAGCCGAGTCAGCTGAATCTTGGTGCTGGTCCCAAGCTGTTATGAAATAATGATCTGTGACAACATTAACAGGCATTTGGACAAATCCAGCTTCACTGGGAAAAGCCAGCACAGATTGTTTTGAAAATTCTGTCACAGAATGTGGTGTCGCTGGCTAGGTCAACAGTAACTGCCCATCAGAAGGTGACGGCGAGCTGCCTTCTTGAACTGCTGCAGTCTGTGCGGGGTAAGTAGCTGACACCTCCAATAATGATAAATAAACTCGCCTGAGCTTTTTAATATGATAACAGAGAAGGTTGATGAGGGGTATGTTGTTGATGTGGTGCACATGGGTTTCCAGAAGACACTGATAAAGTGTCACAAAAGAGACTTGTCAACAAAGTAAAAGCCCATGGAATAAAAGACACAGTGACAGCATGAATACAAAGTTGAAATACGGAGTGACAGGAAAACGTATTGGTGAATGATTATTTTTCAGACTGGAGGAAGGCATATAATGGGATTCCACAGGGGTCAGTACATGATTAATATGTTGTCCATATCTATAGATTTATCCATTCTGGATATTACATTAACAATCTAAACTAAGCTGATACAGCAAAATTACAAAAGTATTGTGAACTGTGAGGAGGAAAGAGATAGACACACAGGATGATGGAATGGGCAGATACATAGCAGATGAAATTTAATTCAGAGAAGTGTAAACAAAGAACAAAAGAACAAAGAACAATACAGCACAGGAACAGGCCCTCCGGCCCTCCAAGTCTGTGCCCATCATGGTGCCTGCCTAAACTAAAACCGGATGCACTTACAGAGTCCGTACCCTTCCATTCCCATCCTATTCATGTATTCGACTAGATGCCTCATAAGTGCCGCTATTGTACCTGCTCCCACCACCTTCCCAGGGAGCATGTTCCAGACATTCACCACCCTCTGTGTAAAAAACCTGCCTCACACATCTCTAAACTTTCCTCCATGCACCTTAAACCTATGTCCCCTAGGACTTGATTTTCTATCCTAGAAAAGAGCGTCTAACTATCCACTCAATCTTGTGAACGTCTATCAGATCACCCCTCTGTCATTCCAGTGAGAACAAACCAAGTTTCTCTAACCTCTCCTCATAGCTAATACCCTGTAGAACAGGCAACATCCTGGTAAACCTTTTCTGTATCCTCCCCAAAGCCTCCACATCCTTCTGGTAGTGTGGTGACCAGAATTGAACACTATATTCCCAGTGTGGCCTAACTAAGGTTCTGCACAGCTGCAACATGACCTGACAATTTTTATACTCAATACCCTGGCTGATGAAGGTAAGCATGCCGTATGCTTCCTTTACTACCTTATCCAGCTGCGTTGCCACTTTTAGTGACCTGTGGATGAAAACACCCAAATCTCTCTGCTCCTAACGGTTCAACCATTTACTGTATAATTCCTACATGCATTGGACCTTCCAAAATGGATCATCTCATACTTGTCTGGATTAAGCTCCATCTGCCATTTCTCCGCCTAAGTCTCCAACCAATCTATATCTTGCTGTGTCATCTGACAATCCTCTTCACTAACTGCAAATCCACCAATTTTTGTACTCACTGTGAGCTTACTAATCAGATCAGCTACACTTTCCTCCAAATCATTTATATTCACTACGAACAACAAAGGTCACAGAACCGATCCATAGAATGCATAGAATCCCTACAGTACAGAAGAAGGCCATTCAGCCCATCCAGTTTGCACTGACCACGATCCCACCCAGGCCTTAGACCCGTAAACCCACTTATTTACCCTGCTAATCCCCGACACGAAAGGGCAATTCAGCATGGCCAATCAGCCTAACCTGCACATCTTTGGACTGTGGGAGGAAACCACAGCACTTGGAAGAAACCCATGCAGACACGGGGAGAATGTGCAAACTCCACATAGAGAGTGACCTGAGGCCAGAATTGAACCTGGGTCCCTGGCACTGTGAGGCAGCAGTGCTAACCACTGTACTACCCTGCTGCCCCTGTGAAAAACCGCTAGTCACAGCCTTCCATTCAAAAAAGCACCCCTCTACTGCTACCCTTTGCCTTCTTTGGCCAAGATGTGGAGATGCCGGTGTTGGACTGGGGTAAACACATTAAGAAGTCTCACAGCACCAGGTTAAAGTCCAACAGCTTTATTTGGTAGCAAACACCACTAGCTTTCGGAGTGCTGCTCCTTCATCAAGTAAATGGGAGTTCTGTTCACAAACAGGGCTTATAAAGGCACACACTCAGTTTACAGAATAGTGATTAGAATGCAAGTCTTTACAGCTAATCAAGTCTTAAAGGTGCAGACAATGTGAGTGGAGAGAGGGTTAAGTACAGGCTAAAGAGATGTGTATTGTCTCCAGACAGGACAGTTAGTGAGATTTTGCAAGCCCAGGCAAGTCATGGGAGTCACAGATAGTGTGACATAAACCCAAGATCCTGGTTGAGGCTGTCCCCATGTGTGCGGAACTTGGCTATCAGTCTCTGCTCAGTGGCTCTGCGCTGTCGTGTGTCGGGAAGACCATCTTGGAGAACGTTTACCCGAAGATCAGAGGCCGAATGCCCGTGACCGCTGAAGTGTTCGCCAACAGGAAAAGAACACTGTTGCCTGATGATTGTCGAGCAATGTTCATTCATCGTTGTCATAGCTTCTGCATGGTCTCCTCAACGTACCATGCCCCGGGACATCCTTTCCTGCAGCGTATCAGGTAGACAACGTTGGCCGAGTTGCAAGAGTATGTACTGTGTACCTGGTGGATGGTGTTCTCACGTGAGTTGATGGCACCTGTGTCAATAATTTGGTGTGTCTTGCAGAGGGTGCTGTGGCAGGGTTGTGTGGTGTCGTGTTCACTGTTCTCCTGAAGGCTGGGTAGTTTGCTGTGGGCAATGGTCTGTTTGAGGTTGCGCGGTTGTTTGAAGGCAAGAAGTGGGGGTGCGGGGATGGCCTTGGCGAGAATGGAGAAGCTACGACATCTTCTCCGGTGTTTGTTACCAAATAAACCTGTTGGACTTTAACCTGGTGTTGTGTGGCTTCTATCTATGGCCAAGCCAGTTCTGTATCCACCTTACCATCTCTCCTCTGATCCTGTGTGACTTCACTTTCATACCTGTCTACTATGAGGTACCTTGTCAAAAACTTCACTGAGATCCACCACCTTTCCCTCATCTATCATCGCCATCACTTAAGGGCCAGAATAAAACAGGGTCTCAATGAAAAATAATGGGAAGAAGACCAGTAATGTTAAGTAGACAAGGTGTAACCTGTCCAGCTTGTATTGGTCCCACCTGTCCCAATGCTCCAGCAATCTGAAACCCTCCCCCTCACATCATCTCTTTAGCCATGTATTCACCCAATATATCCTATGAAAAAGAAAAGCTTAAAGGCTTTGTGCCTTAATGTGCAGAGCATTTGCAATAAAGTAGATGAATTAATAACACAAATAGATGTGAATGGGTACGATATAGTCAGGATTACAAAGACGTGGCTACAGGGTGATGAGGGGCGATGAGTTCGGCCCAACGGCACGGGCTCATTTGGCCGAAGGGCCTGTTTCCCGTGCTGTGTTGTTCTTTGAGTGGGAACCGAACATACAGCGGTATTCGGTACTCAGGAAGGACCCACAAAAAGATAAAGGCAATGGAGTTGCACTGCTGGTTAAAGAGGAATTTAACACAATGGTGAAGAAAGATATTAGTTCCAATGGTGTGGCTGGAGCTGAGGAACACTAAGGGGCAAAAAACATTAATGGGAGTTGTATACAGACCCCAAACTGTACTGGCAATGTTGAGAATGACATCAAACAGGAAACAGAGATACATCCAATAAAGAAATATCTGTAACTGTGGGTGATTTTAATCTGTATATAGATTGGGCAAATCAAGTTAGTTATAATACTGTAGAGGGGGAATTCCTGGAGCGTGTATGGATCAATATAGAACATAGAACACTACAGCACAAACAGGCCCTTCGGCCCACGAGTTGCGCCGATCACATCCATACCTACCAGGCCATAGAACTATCTGTGACTCCCAATCCCATTAGATCCCATATACTCAT
The DNA here is from genome assembly GCF_965287045.1 of Carcharhinus amblyrhynchos. NCBI lineage: Eukaryota > Metazoa > Chordata > Chondrichthyes > Carcharhiniformes > Carcharhinidae > Carcharhinus > Carcharhinus amblyrhynchos. The sequence continues at coordinate 1,510,374 of NC_137326.1, read as the reverse complement.
CCAGAAGTCTTTTAAAAGACCCCAGCGAGTTCGCCTCTACCACCACCGACGGCAGCTGATTCCACTCACTCACCACCCTCTGAGTGAAAAACTTACCCCTAACATCTCCTCTGTACTTGCTTCCCAGCACCTTAAACCTGTGTCCTCTCGTAGTGACCATTTCAGCCCTGGGAAATAGCCTCCGAGAATCCACCCTATCCATTCCTGTCAACATTTTATAAACCTCTATCAGGTCGCCTCTCATCCTTCATCTCCAGAGAGAAGAGTCCTAGCTCCCTCAACCTATCCTCATAAGGCATGCCTCCCAATCCAGGCAACATCCTTGTAAATCTCCTCTGCACCCTCTCAATAGCTTCCACATCCTTCCTGTAGTGAGGCGACCAGAACTGTGCACAGTACTCCAAGTGGGGTCTGACTAGGGTCTTATAAAGCTGCAGCATTACCTCCCGACTCCTAAACTCAATCCCTTGATTAATGAAGGCCAGTACACAATACGCCTTCTGGACCACATCCTCCACCTGCGAGGCCGATTTAAGCGTCCTATGGACCCGGACCCCAAGATCCTTCTGCTCCTCAACCCAGCTAAGACTCCTACCCTTGATATTGTACTCCTTCATCCCGTTGGTCCTGTCAAAATGGACCACTACGCATTTATCCACGTTGAAGTCCATCTGCCACTTCTCCGCCCAGTCTTGCATCCTATCTATGTCACGCTGTAACTTCTGACATCCCTCCAGACTAACCACAACACCACCAACCTTCGTATTGTCGGTGAACTTACTAACCCATCCCTCCACTTCCTCATCCAGGTCATTTATGAAAATGACAAACAGCAAGGGTCCTAGAACAGATCCCTGGGGCACTCCACTGGTGACTGACCTCCATGCAGAAAAAGACCCATCCACAACCACTCTCTGCCTTCTGCAGGCAAGCCAGTTCTGGATCCACAAGGCCAAAGCCCCCTGGATCCCATGCCCTCTCACCTTCTCAAGAAGTCTTGCATGGGGGACCTTATCAAACACCTTGCTGAAGTCCATGTAAGCCACATCCACCACTCTTCCTTCGTCAATGTGTTCAGTCACATTTTCAAAGAACTCAACTAGGCTCGTAAGGCACGACCTGCTCTTGACAAAGCCGTGCTGACTATTCCTGATCATACTAAACTTCTCTAAATGTTCATAAATCTTGTCCCTCAGAATCCTCTCCATCACCTTACCAACCACTGAGGTCAGACTCACCGGTCGGTAATTTCCCGGGCTTTCCCTGTTCCCTTTCTTGAAGGCATGCCTCCCAATCCAGGCAACATCCTTGTAAATCTCCTCTGCACCCTCTCAGTAGCTTCCACATCCTTCCTGTAGTGAGGCAACCAGACTTGCGCACAGTACTCCAAGTGGGGTCTGACAAGGGTCTTATAAAGTTGCAGCATTACCTCCCAACTCCTAAACTCAATCCCTCGATTAATGAAGGCCAGTACACCACATGCCTTCTTTACCACATCCTCCACCTGCGAGGCCGATTTAAGAGTCCTATGGACCCGGACCCCAAGATCCTTCTGCTCTTCAACCCAGCTAAGACTCCTACCCTTGATTTTGTACTCCTTCATTCCATTGGTCCTTCCAAAATGGACCACTACACCAATATGTTGAGGAATCAGCTAGAGAGCAGGCCATTCTAGACTGGATACTGCGTAATGAGAAAGACGTCATAGGTAATCTAGTTGGGGATGAATGAACATAACATGATAGAATGTTTCACCAAGGTGGAGAGTGACGTTAGTGATTCTGAGACCAGGGTCCTGAATCTAAATAAAGGAAACTACGATGCTGTGAGGCATCAGTTGGCAGTGATAGATTGGGAAAAGTTATTTAAAGGGATGACAGTGGATTGGCAATGGCAAACATTCAAGCAGCGCACGGGTGAACTGCAGCTACTGTTTATGCCTGTCTGGGTAAAAGTAAAATGGGGAAGGTGGCCAAACCATGGCTTGCTTGGAAATTCGAGATAGTATTCGACACAAGGGAGAAGCATACAAACTGCACAGAGAAAACAGCAGAGCTGAGGATTGGGAGCAGCTTAGAATTCAGCAAAGGAGGATCAAGGGATTGACTAAAAAGAGGAAAATAGAGTAAGAGAGTAACGGGGAACATAAAAACTGACTGTAAAGGTTTCCATCGGTATGTGAGGAGAAAACGATTGGTGAAGACAAATGTAGGTCCCTTACACTCAGTTACAGGGGAATTCCCTGTTTTTTCTGGCTGGGATGGGGGTGTGGAGGGAAGGGGTTGTTGTCTAGAACAAGGAATCACAGTCGCTGGATATGGGGGAGGCCATTTAGGACTGAGATCTCTTCACTCAGAGGATGGTGAACCTGTGGAATTCTCTACCACAGGAAGCCATGGAGGCCAACTCACTGAAATAAGATAAATTTCTAGACTGTAAATGTGTTAATGGGTATGTGGGGAGTATGGTATTGAGTTAGAGATTCAGCCATGATCATCTTGAACAGCAGAGCAGGCTCCGAGGACCGAATAGTCTATTCCTGCTCCTATTTTCTGTTTCCATGCTGTGATTGTACACTGTTGGTTCAAAGATGCAGCACAGGATGGACTTGTTGTCTAATGCATACTGAGTGTATATTTATAGAGAAGCACCAGAGTTTTGATTTAATATTCTCCGCTCTCCTAACCCAGTTTCCATTTTTGCAGCATTGAAAAATTTCAAATCTGTTGTTAACTGGTTCCTGGACTCCATTCCGGCTACCACAGGATCCCAAAATTTCTATTAATGGTTGACTTGTAGCAGTTTGGGACCATTCACATGGGAGATGCTGTGGTATTGTCACAGGATTGGCCAAAGGCTAATTCTTTGGGACCTGGGTTCAAATCGCAGCTGGTGGAATTTAAATGCAATTAATAAAACCTGCACTTACAGCCTGATCTCAGTGATGGTCATCAAGGCAACTATCATCATTGTAAAAAAAATCTGGTTCAGGGTCTTGGGGGTCTCCAGCCCCACAGCAATGTGCTGTCTGAAATGGCCGAGTGAGACATTCAAATCAACTCAGTTCAAGGGCAATTAAGAATGGGCAACAAATGCTGGCCCAGCCAGTGACAGCCACATCCCACTGAAGAATGAATGCAATGCTTCATTGTTAAATATATTTAAGCTCGGGATAGGCTTCGGGAATTAAGGGAAATGGGGAGCGAATGGGAACATCGAGATGAAACTCAAGGTCAAGTTCCAAATCACAATATTCCAGAACATTCCAGAATAGATCTCAGCAATTTTCTCTTCATCTTCCACTTGGAGGCTTTTTCATTTACCTGGAATGGGCCTCCCTGGTTACTGACACAGGACAGACTGGACATTGCATTAATATAGTCACAACAGACTCATTTGTCATTTCTCAGTTCAGTGTACAGCCTGACGCAGTCATACTGATGGAATCATACTGTACAGATAATGTCCCATGCACCATCGCCAATTCTAGATAGATCCTGTTTCACTGCTAGGACAGTCCCAGTCGAGGTGGTGGCACAGTGTATATAGTCAGGAAGGAGTTACCTTGGTACCTGTCCAGACTTTGAACAGATCCAGCAACTCATGACTGGGCCATTAACTGCAGGGGAATTGTACACAACCACAATCCATATCCTCATGGCCAGCATATCCCCCACTCTATCATTACCACCAAGCTAGGGAATAAACTCTGGTTCAATGGAGAATGCAGGAGGGTATGCCAGAAGCAACACCAAGCATACCTAAAAATAAGGTGCCAACCTGCTGAAGCTACAACACAGGACTACAAGCATTAGCAGCAAGTTATAGACAGAGCTAAGCAATTCCACAAGCAAGATATCAGATCCATGCTCTGCAATCGTGCCACATCCAGTCATGAATGGTGGTGGACAATTAAAAGACTCACTGGAGACTCCACAAATATCCCCAGCCTCAATGATGGAGGAGTCCAGCACATCCGTGCAAAAGTTAAGACTGAAGCATTCACAGCAATCTTTAGCCAGAAGTGCTGAGTGGATGATTCATCTCGGCCTCCTTTGGAGACTCCCAGCATCACAGAAATCACAGAATCATAGAAGAATCATAAAACATCTATAGTGCAGAAGGAGGCCATTCAGTCCATCATGCGTGTACTGTTAGATACAAGAATTCACTGACACCTCGTACACGTTTATTACAAGTTCATTCAAGTTGTACACCAGCATTTTAGTCTTACTCTCTCTCTCTCTCTCCCTTTTTCAAGATATCACCAGTCTCTCTCTCTTTTCTATTATTCTTACACCCAGGGCCTATCCCCATAGCCCTCAGTATTTACCCCACAAATCCCTCTAACCAACATATCTTTGGACAGTAAGTGGCAATTTATCATGGCCAATCTACCTGACCTGCACATCTTTGGAGTGTGGGGGGAAACCAGAGCACCCGGAGGAAACCCACACTGACACGGGGAGAATCTGCAAGCTCCACACAAACAGTGATCCAAGGCCAGAATTGAACCCAGATCTCTGGAGCTGTGAGGCAGCAATGCTAATCACTGTGCCACCCTTGGGGGTGTCCTAAAATGCCATGGCAATGATTGTATATAGATTGCATGTTGCTTGTCTGTTTGAGGATTACATGTTCTTTCTCATAATTGATGCACACTCAAAGTGGCCAGAAGTTCTCATGAGATCTACTATGTCTGAAAAACTATTGAAAAACTTGATAAAACTTTTGCAAGATTTGGTACACTGGAACAATAATGATTCACAGTTTACTTTACAAGAGTTTGCAGATTATCTAACAGTAAATGATATTCACCATATAAGATCCACACCTGATCATCCATCAACCAATGGATTAGGTGAAAGATTCGTACAATCCTTAAAATATTCTTGAAAAACTTCAAATCATACTTCATAGCCAAATTTCAGAACATCATGTACAACCAAAGAGGGATAACTTTCTTACTGACTGTGTAGAATGATTAACAGTGCAAAGTACTATATCGAGTGTATTACTGATCTGATGTATAGCATTATAGTAATTTGTTGTCATGATCACAGAGTGGTTGGGGTGTGAAATGGACTTCCTGCTGTGATAGTGGAGTCGTACACTTCAGGAACTTTCAAGTGGTTATTAGATAGGCACATGGAGCACACCAGAATGATAGGGAGTGGGATAGCTTGATCTTGGGATTGGACATAGCTTCTCACACCATCGAGGGCCGAAGGGCCTGTACTGTTCTATGTTCTAAGTGAAGGGGGAGAAGTATTTCTTTAAGTAGTTGCATGATTGTTTTAAGTGCTGATGGTGCTGTCATTAGGGTGTTGCAGAATCTACTGTTTTATTTTCGGTTTGTACTCTGTATGGGCAAAGCTCCTAGAATAAATCTGTTGTTGGTAATTTGAATCTATGTCTGCAAGCCACGTCTTTTCTTTTTGTGTGAAACCTAATAACTCCAAACATAGTTAGGAGATTACATAAAGCATCAAGGAGCCTTAGCAAAACTGGAGTAAATGGGATTCAGGGGGAAAGCTCTCTGCTGGCTGGAGTCATACCTGGCACAAAGGAAGATGTGGTGATTGAAGATCAATTATCTCGGCTCCAGGTCATCACTGCAGTAGTTCTCAGGGTTAGTGTCCTAGGCCCAACCATCTTCAGCTGCTTCATCAATGACCTTCCTTCCATTATAAGAAGTGGGGATGTTCATCGATGATTGCACAATGTTCAGCACCATTCGTGACTTCTCAGATACTGAAGCAGGCCATGTTCAAATGACCTGGACAATCTCCAGGCTTGGACTGACATGCGGCGAATAACATTTATGTCACAAAAGTGCCAGGCAATGTCCACCTGCAAAAAGAGAGATTCTAACCATCATCTCTTGACATTCAAAGGCATCACCATCACTGAATCCCCCACTGTCAACATCCTGGGGGTTACCATTGATCAGAAATTGAACTGGAAGGAGAGTGAAGGGTGGGTAGAGTCAGTGATAGGGGAGAGTGTACATGGGGCTGTGGGAGGGGGGAGTGGGGGGTTGAGTCAGTGATAGGGGAGAGTGTACATGGGGGTGTGGGAGGGGGAATGGGGGGAGAGTCAGTGATAGGGGAGAGTGTACATGGGGGTGTGAGAGGGGGAATGGGGGGTTGAGTGTACATGGGGCTGTGGGAGGGGGGATGGGGGGTTGAGTGTACATGGGGCTGTGGGAGGGGGAATGGTGGGGGGTTGAGTAACAATCTCGTGCTGTTATCAGTTATGATGTCGTTACCACTACAGGTGTGAGCTGGTTGATAAAATTGCTGCTTTTAACATATCGTTTGATCATTTTGTGGAAATATTTAAAGAATATAAAATTTTTATGTCAAGACTATTTTTGATTTATTAGGGAATGAAATTCAATGTCAGTAATTCAGTCGCTATCAGGATCTGCAGCAATTCCACACATTGTGATTAATATTCAGTCAGCATGGTAAATCTCTGCGCTAGTATCTGTGAGGATTTGCTGCCCTTCACAATCGGGAGTGTTGGTAATTAGAGTAAATTAGTTAAAGAGAATAAATCTCAGCCTGAGTGTGTGTTGCTGATTCAATCACCCGTACTCAGATATTGCTGTTTGCAAAGAGAATCCCTTACTGCAGACACTGTGGCAATTATCTTCCGGTTAGTTAGCAAGAAACCATCTTATTTCAATCACTATTAGTTGTTTTGGTGCTTGAGGCAGTTAACTCTTCCTCACACTCTGTCCTTCCCTCTCTTACCCCTTTCCTCCCCCATTCCTTCTTCCCCAAATCCAACATTCGACTTCTCACTCACCACTCATCCCCAGCACTCCCCTTCCCCCAATTCCCTTTCTTTCCCTATCGCCCCCCTGCTCTCAATCCCTCTTTTGTCCCTCCCATATCACCCCCTTCGCCACCCACTCTCTGCCCTTCCTCTCCCCCATCACAGGCCCGTGGCAAGTAACATTCATGCCACACAAATGCCAGGGAAGGACCATCTCCAACAAAAGAGTATCTTACCATCTCCCCCTTGACATTCAGTGCCATTACCATCACTAATTCCTCTCTCTCTATCAACATCCTCAGGTTTACCATTGACGAGAAACTGAATTGGATTCACCCTATAAATACTGCGGCTACCTGAGCAGCTCAAAGCCTGGGAATCCTGTGGCGAGTAACTCACCTCCTCACTCCCCAAAGCCTGTCCACCATCTACAAGACACAAGTCAGGAGTGTGATGGAATACTCCCCACTTGCCTGGATGGGTGCGGCTCCAACAACACTCAAGAAGCTCGACACCATCCAGGACAAACGAGCCCACTTGATTGGCACCACATCCACAAACATCCACTCCCTCCACCACTGACGCACAGTGGCAGCCGTGTGAACCATCTACAAGATGCACTGCAGGAACTCATCAAGGCTCCTTAGGCAGCGCCTTCCAAACCCACCACCTCTACCATCTGAAAGGACAAGGGCAGCAGATACCTGGGAACACCCCCACCAAGTCACTCACCATCCTGACGTGGAAATATATCACTGTTCCTTCACTGTCACTGGGTCAAAATCCTGGAATTCCCTGCCTAACAGCACTGTGGGTGTACCTACACTGCAAGGTTCTAGAACGCAGCTCATCTTCTGAATGGCAACTAAGGATGGGCAATAAATGCTGGCCAGCCAGTGATGCCCATGTCCCATGAATGAATTTTAAAAGTGGTTGAGGCTCTGACTGAGCACGTGGTTCCACAAACATTGTCAGCAAGCACAGCCTCTCACCAGCCATCAGCCCATTGCTTTGGTAGCGTCAGGATGTCCAAGTGAGGATAAGTGTCTCAGCCTCAGGAATGGAAGAATTCTCCATCCCCACACTGACAGGAAGAGGAGAAAAGAGCAGTTGTTTCAGCTTTAACAACGGATCGTCCGGACTCGAAACGTCAGCTCTTTTCTCTCCTTACAGACGCTGCCAGACCTGAGATTTTCCAGCATTTTCTCTTTTGGTTTCAGATTCCAGCATCTGCAGTAATTTGCTTTTATTCTGACAGGAAGAGGTTTGCAATGTAAACCATGAATAATGGATCATGTTCATGAGTTCAAATCAAGATGTCAGATAGCAACATGACCTGGAACAACAGCTTCAAATTGTGTGGAGGCTTTTGTTTGATGTGGACTTAAACTCTGGCCCGTTTTAAAGGCCAACTTCATCTAACTTTACATTTAAAGTCAGTTTATTGTGAAAGGAACCTCTTTGTTAACAACTTTCATCTGTTTCTGATCTTGGTAGAAGTTTGGCCTTTATCATGAATTGTATTTACATCATCTGAGACTGGAGGATCCCCTCAGGACCTCCTCCTGCCTGTCACTGCCACAGAATGAAAGGCAATGAAGATGAATTATCTCTGACTCCAAGGCACACAGGAGATGATCAAGAGGGATGACAGATCTTTTTCTAGATATTTTGTTCTTCTCTCAGCAGGGCCCCTGCTGTTTAGCTGCCACACTCAGGTATTGAGTGGTGACACAGAACAATCCCACCATCAGACAGACACATCAGTCATTCGCAGGAACTCACAGAGAGAGCAACAACACAATCCTCCTCGATTCCAACACAACATCAGCTCAAATCAGGGAACCATTTCTGGGAAAAAGATTGCAGCCTGGATGTTTTATAGTATTTAAAGGGTAGGCAGGGGGCAGACAGCTGCCTCAATATGTTTGCAGCAACTTAATCTGGCAGCAGCAAGAGGGGAGTGAGTTCAGACATTCCCCCCAACACCTTGCCCCAGCACCAGCCCTCTGACAGTGCGGCGCTCCCTCGGCACCCGGCCCTCTGACAGTGTGGCGCTCCCTCAGCACAGGCCCTCTGACAGTGCGGCGCTCCCTCAGCACAGGCCCTCTGACAGTGCGGCGCTCCCTCAGCACAGGCCCTCTGACAGTGCGGCACTCCCTCGGTACTGCTCTGTAGTGTGTGTTGTTCCCATGTACTGTTTACTCTGAGTCTGGTTTGCTGTGATGGAGACAGTGTGAGTGAATCATTCCGTTATGATCTTCTGCTCTTGAGTAATGACTGTGTTTAGGAGTAATTTGTGCTTAAGGCACTGGAGTCTCAGTTTCTCGGGCAGTGCCAGGACCACACGGCTACCTCTGGGTCCAGGAATAGAACTGCCAATATTCTGTCTCTTTGACTGCTTCTGCTACATTGCCACAAAGCCAGTGTTCAGAACCCCGGCAATCGGAGCAGATGGTACGTTCCAGAGCAATCTGTCTTTGGAGAAAGGAGTGACAACAAACAGATTGTCTACACAAAGATATTACAGTCCTGGCCAATCCACTGAAACTTGTGCTTTCCCAGGCAGGAAAATGGGAATCATTTGGGCAAGTATGGCTCCTTCAGCAACATGAGCAGTGGATTTGTTCAGGGCTAATAACTTGGAATTTTTAGAATAGGTGACAGAGAGGATTGATGAGGGTAATGTGGTTGATGTGGTATACAAGGACTTCCAGAGGGCATTTAATAAAGTGCCACATAAAGTGAGTGGCACAGTGGTTAGCACTGCTACCTCACAGTGCCATGGATCTGGGTTCAATTCCCTGCTTGGGTCACTGTCTGTATGGAGTCTGCACATTCTCCCGTGTCTGTGCTGGTTTCCTTCGGGTGCTCCAGTTTCCTCCCAGAGTCCAAAGATGTTCAGGTTATGGGAAATGTGTGGGGTTACAGGGATAAGAGGGGGAAGAGGGCCTGGGTAAGATACTGTGTCAGAGAGTCAGTGCAGACTTGATGGCCTGAATGGCCTCTTTTGCACTGTAGAGATTCTATGATTCCATAACAGGCTTGTCAGCAATGCTGAAGCTTATGGAATAAATGGGTCAGTGGCAGCGTGGTTCTGGAGCTGGCAGAATGATAGGAAAAGGGAATATTGGTGAGCAGTTGTTTTTATTCTGGAGGAAGGTTTATGGTGCGTTTCTCAGGAGGCTAGGTCTGAGATTACAGCTTTTATATTAATGACCCAGTCTGGCGCATACTGGGCACGATTTTTAAAATTTGCAGATGATACAAAACTTGGCAGTATTGTGAAGTGTGAGGCTTCTAGAGGAGATGGATTAGTGGAGCGGTAGATAGAATCTCTCATTCCCACAGCCAAGGCTGCGATCTCAGCTACATTCCGGGCAATCGGTGTGACTTAGTCAGCAGTAAAGACAGACTTGCATTACTATAGCGCCTTTCTGGACTTCAAGGTGCACTTAACAGCTAATTAATTACTCTGAAATGCAGACCAGAAGCTGTGATGTGTTTGTGAATCCCATGCTGTAACCTCACCTAATTATAGCTCTGACTGTGTGGAAGAGGGTTACTGTACAAAACACAACCTGCCACAAAGAACAGGATGAAAGCAGCAAAGCGACAGCTAGGCATCAAACTCAGCAAAGCAGTGGGATGGTGTCACGAGGTTTGATGCATGCATGGTGAATGTATAATCAGACTCGAATGCAGGTATCTCATTTTCAGCACTGACCCTAATTAGAACCATCAATCTCCAGTCTTAGTGATGGAATGAATGCGACAGGATTCTTCAGGAATGCTGGAACTGCAGGCTGGTTAACTGTTTAAGATAAAGCTTCACCTGAAATGAACCCCAGTCAGACACACTCCACACTCTCCCTCAACCCCAGCCTGCCCTTGGGGAAAGCCCATCGTCAGACACTAAACTACTCGCTGAGCTGAAACCCGAGGCCTCATGCTCACACAGGCTCGACACACAATCAGTCCTGTTCCTCCTCATCGAGGGCTGGCACCCTCACCCCCTACACACCCTCTTACCCCCTCCACAATCCCTCACCCCCTCCACACCCTCTTCCCCTCTATTTCCGTCACCCCCCTTACCTCCACAGGCCCTCACCCCCCACACCCTCTCATCCCCCACACCCCCTCCCCTGTACACAGACCTTCACCCCTACACAGATTCTCACCCCCCTCCACAAATCCTCATCCTGAATCTCTCCACAATCCCTGAGTCCCTCCACAAACCCTCACCTCCTACACAGACCCTCACCTCAGCCCTTCCACAATCCCTCAGCCCCTGTATAACCCACCCTCTGCATAACCCCTCATCCTCTATACAGACCCTCACCCTCAACCTCTCCACACCCCTCAGCCCCACAACTCCTCACCCCCTCCAAAGCCCCTCACCTTCTCACCCTCACCCCTTCCAGGGAAGCTCCAGGTACGTTTCTGAATCTATCTGGTATCTGATTTTGCTTCACAGACAAGGAGCCAAAATCCAACAAAATACAGAAATGATGCAGGAAATATTCAGTGAGTCTGTCAGATCCTGAAACAAAGGCAATCTGGAACATTCTCCCTGCAGTTTTCAGTTGTAGAGAATGTCCCTACCCTGAACAGATGTCACCAATATGGGTAATGGATATTCAGGGAGTGAGGGGGCAGTCTCAGGATTAGGCATTCCTCCCAATGGCCTATTTAGCACAGTTAGTGGGGGTGCTGCTGAGAAGAGGGGGCTGTTTAACAAGTTACTAAATGCTTCAGTGTGATATAAAGGTAGCTTGTGAGCTGCAGAGAGAAGGAGGCGAGTGTTTGTTACGACATTGCCAGGAAGCTCAGCCAATGCTTCTGCCACAGCGAGATGTTCCTGTAATAGTCAATCAGGGAGACTAATTTGTCCCCAAAGCTGCCTCCACATCTCGCTGCTCTCCGCAATCTCCAGACAATTTTGGAGCTTTGCTAAATTTCCCTGAGCTCAGGGTTCTCTGACAAGGCCTCACTCATTCAATTTGAACTCCAGCAAGAGACCAGCCTCCAGCATCACTGTGATCTTGGTGTTTGTCAAAAAGGTGGAGGTTTTTTTCTAGGCTTAGAGTTTTAAAAAGAGAACCCAAAGTAAAACATTAGTATTGAGAGGCCAGGCAGGAGTGTTGCCAAGACAACAGGCTGTTCTTGAATTTTAGCCAATCAGTTTAAATTAGGCACTTAGATACTGGCAAGCTATTGAATTTGAAATTGATGGTTTGGTAACCTGAGAACCAATCGTATTGTGGGAAATAATGATAAATCATCAAGGGTAGAGAAGGGGGAGTGGCACACACTGGGCAAGCAGTGAGAGGGGGAGAGAGAGGGCAGAGAGTGTGAGACTTGTGACTCACAAAGCTACATTTATGTCTGAAAAGAAAGCACCATCTGAATAGTAAAGATACCAAAAGAAGACAGAGGCTCCAGGCAGAAGAAATCAGAGAAAACCAGAAGATTTTGTAAGATGCCAAACCTGGTTGTAATTTAGAGAATTTTTTTTAGTAAGTGGGAATTATATTTATCTGAACAGCATTCCATGAGAATGGTATTTGATTGGGTTTGCCAATAGTTCGGTTAACCTGGTCACTGTAAGTTACAGAAATAAAGTTTTGTTAATTTTAGAGTCGGGGAGTTATTTTGATTTAACCACAGTGTTGCTGACAGTAACCCTTCAGACACTCACTTTTACAGATGATGAGGTGAGGCACTCCTCTAAGTGGTTAGTGTTAGTTCTCATTGAGGGGATCAGCCTCTGCTTCATAACACATTCAACAGGAGCCTGCAGCCATGCTTCACCCTTCTTTTTTCCACGCACACGCACACACAGTCATGTCCCATCCCAACCCCGGTAAGTGGGCCGATAGAATCCGTATCTAACTTCCACCTCCAGTCGGCCTTGCACCAATCTGGAATTTGTCAATAACCAGACAAACCAAACACACACAGAACATCAGGGTGAAATCTGTGCAAGACCCATTGGCCAGAACAATTACAATGCAGCTCAAAGGTTATCCCAAACTGGGGTCAAACATCTGTAATATTGAGGCTCTGGGACCCAAACCCATCTCAAATAACCCCTGTGGGTGGGTGTGTGAGTCGATGTAACTATATGTGACTTCCCCTCTCATCTCGCCCCCACCCACTCTCCAGGCTGCTCTGATATCCCTGTTCTTATGTTCTTCTGTCTCCCTGCCTGCCGTGCTCGAGTGTTTTTTAAAATTCACTTATAACTTATGGGTGTCACTGGCTAGGTCAGCATTCAATATCCATCCCCAATTATCCTTGAGAAGGTGATGGTAAACTACCTTCTCAAAACACTGCAGTCTATGAGGTGTAGGTACACCCACAGTGCTGTTAGGAAGAGAGCTCCAGGATTTTGACCCAGTGACAGTGAAGGAACGGTGATACGTTTCTAAGTCAGGATGGTGAGTGACTGAGGCGAACCTCCAGGTAGTGGTGTAGCCAGGTATCTACTGCCCTTGTCCTGCTAGATAGTACTGGTTGTGGATTTGGAAGGTGCTAGCTAAGGAACCTTGGTGAGTTGCTGCAGTACATCCTGTAGAAGATACACATGGCTGCTACTGAGCGTCAGTGATGGAGGAAGTGAATGGCACCACATCCACAAACAATCAAGCAGACTGCTATGAGGAGTGGTTGGAGAAACTTGGTTTGTTCTCACTGGAGCGATGGAGTTGGGGGGTGACCTGATAGTCTACAAGATTGAGGGGCATGGATAATCAGAAGCTTTTTCCCAGGGTGGAAGAATCAATTACTAGGGGGCATAGGTTTAAGGTGCGAGAGGCAAATTTTAAAGGAGGTGTACAAGGCAAGTTTTTTTTTACGGAGTAGTGGGTTTCTGGAACTCTTTGCCAGGGGAGGTAGTGGAAGCGGATACGATAGTGACTTTTAAGGGATGTCTTGACAAATACATGAATAGGATGGGAATAGAGGGAATACGGTCCCCTGGAAGGGTAGGGAGTTTTGGTTCAGTCAGGCAGCATGGTTGTTGCTGGCTTGGAGGGCCGAAGGGCCTGTTCCTGTGCTGTAATTTCCTTTGTTCTTGAGTGTTGTTGGAGCTGCACCTATCCAGACAAGTGGAGAGTATTCCATCACACTCCTAACTTGTGCCATGTAGATGGGCGGGGGCAGGGGCAGGGTGGTGTGTGTGGGTGGGAAGAGAGGCGGGGGGGTGGAGGGTGGGAAGAGAGGGGTGGGGGGGTTGGGAAGAGAGGAGGGGTGTCAGAAGGTCAGTTACTCACTGCAGGATTCCTAGCCTCTGACCTGTTTTTGTAGTCACAGTATTTATATGGCTAGTCCGGTTCACTTTCTAATCAATGGCAATCCTCAGGATGTTGAGTAGGGGATTCAGTGATGGCGATGGTTAGATTCTCTCTTGTTGGAGATGGTCATTGCCTGTCACCCATGTAGCACAAATGTTACTTGCCACTTATCAACATAAGCCTGGATATTGCCCAAGTCTTGCTGTATTTGGATATGGACTGCTTCAGTATCTGAAGGGATATGAACGGTGCTGAACATTGTGCAATCATCAGCAAACATCTCCACTTCCGACCTTATGATGAAACTGAGTGTCCATGAGCAGGTCATTGCTGAGCAGGTGCTGCTTGATAGCACTGTTGATAGCCCCTTTCATTACTTTTCTGGTAATTGAGAGTATATTGATGGGGTGGTAATTAGCCAGGTTGGATTTGTCCTGTTTTTTATGTACAGGACATACCTGGGCAATTTTCACATTGCTGGGTAGAGGCCAGTGTTGTAACTGTGTACTGGAACAGCTTGGCTAGGAGTGCAGCAATTTCTGCAGCCCAAGTCTTCAGGACTATTAGAGCCTAATATTGTGACATCCCATTTCCTCTTTTACCCGCTCCCCTATCTCACCTGAAGATCCTATATTCCCCAATGTTGAGTTGCCAGTCCTGCCCTTTGCTCAAATGTACAAAGAACAGTACAGCACAGGAGCAGGCCCTTCAGCCCAACAAGTCTGTGCCAACAGAGATGCCTCTCTAATCTAATATTTCCTTGCCTCTACGTGGTCCATTTCCCTCTATTCCCTGCCTATTCATGTATCTATCCAGTTGCCTCTTGAATGTTGTTATAGATTCTACTTCCTCTGGCAGAACATTCCAGGCATTCACCACCATCTCTGAAAAACTTTGTCCTTTTCACTTTCAATCTATGCCCCCAAGTAATTGATCCTTTGATCCTGGCAAAAGGAGTCAGGCTTGGATAGAGTGGATAGAAAACCAAGTCGCTGTGATGGCAACAATATCGCAATTCCATGTGTCAATCCTCACCTTCAACTCATCAAGCTTACCTAGAATACTCCTAGCATTAAAGTGGAGGGCACCTAACATCACCTTACTGCTTTGGAAATCAACATGACTGAACTCGCTCTGTCTTGGTTCCTTTACTGTGCAATGCTGTGTCTCCATTGTACAAAAACTCTGTGGCCCCTCTGTGTTTCTCCCCTTGGCAAGTGTGGGACCATGGAGGGATTTGAATAAAAGTAAGACAATTTTAAACTGGACATTGCCAGAGTGGGAATGTAGGTCAGTGAACACAAGGATCAACATGTGAATGGGACTTGCTGGGATGTGTTAGGACATTGATTGGCAGAATTCCAGATAACCTAAACATTGCAGAGGGTGAAGCTGAGGAAACAGAACAGTATGAACCACATTACTGAACTGAATGTCTGAGGTAAGAGACATTTCATTAGGGCTGAGAAATTAGTTAATTCTCAATCTCTCTCCATCAAATGGAAGAACGTAATAAAATTAATGAATGCCAAAGGTTCAGCTGTCCCTGGAGCACAGATCATCCAATCAAATGTGCTGCTTAATTATCTGATCAATTGGGCCCCAGCTTTTCATTGTGAGGATGGAGGTCTCTGGGGAGACAGACTGAGTACAACCTGTTAGTATTACACCCACATTTCACTCTATATGATAAGACTGGCTGTTCTGTTCAGTGTGGCAGCAAACAATTCAGCCTGTTGTTAACTAGGCAATAACCTGCAATTAACCAGTGCTGGATTCCAATAACTAACAATAGTCTGAGCAGCTCCAACACTCTGGGAAGAACTGTTGTGCTTTGTCATAGAAACATAGAAAATAGGAAGATGCCATTCAGCCCTTTGAGCCTGCTCCACAATTCATTACGAACATGGCTGATTGTCCAACTCAATAGCCTAATCCTGCTTTCTTCCCATAACCTTTGATCCCATTCACCCCAAGTGCTATATCCAGCTGCCTCTTGAATACATTCAATGTTTTGGCATCAACTACTTCCTGTGGTAATGAATTCCACAGGCTCACCACTCTCTGGGTGAAGAAATGTCTCCTCACCTCTGTCCTAAATGGCCTACCCTGAATCCTCAGACTGTGACCCCCTGGTTCTGGACTCCCCCCACCATCGGGGACATCCTCTCTGCATCTCCCCTGTCGAGTCCTGTTAGAATTTTATAAGTCTCTATGAGATTCCCCCCTCATTCATCTGAACTCCAGTGAAAACAATCTTAACCTAGTCAATCTCTCCTCACACATCAGTCCCACCATCCCCAGAATCAGCCTGGTAAACTTTTGCTGAACTCCCTCCAGAGCAAGAATATCCTTCCTCAGAAAAGGAGACTAAAACTGCACACAATACTCTAGGTGTGGCCTCACCAAGGCCCTGTATAATTGCAACAACACATCTCTGCTCCTGTACTCAAAACCTCTCACAATGAAGCCAATATACCATTTACCTTCTTTATTTCCTGCTGCACCTGCGCGCTTACCTTCAGTGACTGGTGCACAAGGACACCCAGGTCCCTCTGCACTCCCCTCTCCCAATTTACAGCCATTCAGATAGTAATCTGCCTTCTTGTTTTTGCTTCCAAAGTGAATTATCACGTGGCCCTCTAAATAGTTGCATCATCACATAATCACTGGGTCCACCTGCCCAGCACTGGTGAATAAATCCAGTTATCTCACTGCGTTAGACATACTAGCAGTGGGAGGTAGAGAGGAAGTTATCATTCACTGTGTTAATACCTGGGCTGAGGGAGCAGTGGAAACATATTCAATATGAAGTTGGAAAATAGATTTGTAAAAAGCAACAAAAGAAAAATTCACCAAGTGAGAAGAAAGAACGAGGAGTGGAATGAATGAAAAGCTCCATCAGAAGCTAGCAGCGTATAGTTTACTGAATGGCTCCTTTGGTGCTCCCTGAATCAATCGATGAAGCTAATTACACAAAGCTCTGTACAGAAAGGGGCTTCCAAGAGCAGGAAATGAGTGGGAGGGACGGATTTAATCAGATTCGAGCCTGACATTACATTCAGGATAAAGATTGGCCAATACACTGGTTAGAATACTGCTGTTCAATACTCATAATGGAACTTTCAACTTCACCTGAGATGTCAAACAGAATCTCAGATCAACGTCTCAAGTGAAAAACAGGACTCGCAACAGTGCGGCACTCCCTCAGCACTGACCCTCTGACAGTGCGGCACTCCCTCAGTACTGACCCTCTGACAGTGCAGCACTCCCTCAGTACTGACCCGCTGACAGTGCGGCACTCCCTCAGCACTGACCCTCTGACAGTGCGGCACTCCCTCAGCACTGACCCTCTGACAGTGCGGCACTCCCTCAGCACTGACCCTCTGACAGTGCGGCACTCCCTCAGTACTGACCCGCTGACAGTGCGGCACTCCCTCAGTACTGACCCTCTGACGGTGCAGCACTCCCTCGGCACTGACCCTCTGACAGTGCGGCACTCCCTCGGCACTGACCCTCTGACAGTGCGGCACTCCCTCGGTACTGACCCTCTGACAGTGCGGCACTCCCTCAGAACTGACCCTCTGACAGTGCAGCCCTCCCTCAGTACTGACCCGCTGACAGTGCGGCACTCCCTCAGTACTGACCCGCTGACAGTGCGGCACTCCCTCAGTACTGACCCGCTGACAGTGTGGCACTCCCTCAGTACTGACCCGCTGACAGTGCGGCACTCCCTCAGTACTGACCCGCTGACAGTGTGGCACTCCCTCAGTACTGACCCTCTGACAGTGCGGCACTCATAAGAACATAAGAAATAGGAGCAGGAGTAGGCCATCTAGCCCTTCGAGCCTGCCCCGCCATTCAATAAGATCATGGCTGATCTGTCGTGGCTCAGTTCCACATTCCCGCCCTCTCCCCATAACCCTTAATCCCCTCTCTTATCAAAAACCCATCAACCCGCTTCTTAAAAATATTTAGCGAGGCAGCCTCCACCACTTCAACAGGCAGAGAATTCCAGAGATTCACCACCCTTTGAGTGAAGAAGTTCCTCCTCAACTCCGTTCTAAACTGCCCCCCCCCCTTTATCTTGAGGCTGTGCCCCCTAGTCCTACTGTCCTTTCTGAGCGGGGAGAGTCTCTCCACCTCTATCCTATCCATCCCATTCATCATCTTATACGTCTCAATGAGATCTCCCCTCATTCTTCTAAACTCTAACGAGTACAAGCCTAGTTTATTCAGCCTCTCCTCATAGCTCAACCCCCTCAACTCCAGTATCAGCCTCGGAAACCTCCTCTGCACTCCCTCCAAGGCCAAAATATCCTTGCGTAAGTACGGCGCCCAAAACTGCACACAGTACTCCAGCTGCGGCCTCACCAATGCTCTATACAGCTGCAGCAAGATCCCTCAGTACAGGCACTCCCTCAGTACTGACCCTCTGACAGTGCAGCACTCCCTCAGCACTGACCCTCTGACAGTGCGGCACCCCCTTGGCACCGACCCGCTGACAGTGCGGCACTCCCTCAGCACTGACCCTCTCTGACTGAGTTACTTAAGGGACTTTTCCTGCCCAGCCTTAATTTTTAATCTAGTGGACAGTGGACAGTTTGGGGGTTGGGAAATAAATAGTTTTAAACCCTAGATCTCCTGGGAGAGATAGGGGTGTGAGATCCCCCATCAGAAGCCACCTCCTGACTGGAGGATCCCTCCTCAATGGCCAGACCCTCCAGAGTAATGGCCACTCATTGTGAGACAGGCTGTGGGAAAGGCTGCTGGAGGGGATGGGGATTTCTGTGAAAAGGCAGGGAAAGAGTGTCCTGAGGTTTGCATTGCAGTTCCTCTGAGGGAACACCTGCTGTGAAATTGTCTCAGGGAGATCCTGAGCTGTGAACAATATCCAATGATGGAGAAACTCTGCAGAGGGTGTGTCAGCATCACATCCAAATGCAAACCTCAGGCCCCAGACACCTTCCAGGATCTAGATTCCAGCTGCAACATAAAAGCTGCCTGAAGAATCCTAAAAGCAGATAAACCAGGTACAATTGCATTCGATTTGCCTTTCAATGGGATAAATCTTGTCTTTGAGGTGCTGGGGGGTGTTTCTGATTCTGGCACACACGTGGCTGATTGCGGCAGTGCAAGGCAGTGTTGGGATGTGTGACTGTCGCCTTGTCACAC
Organism: Carcharhinus amblyrhynchos; assembly: GCF_965287045.1. Lineage (NCBI taxonomy): Eukaryota > Metazoa > Chordata > Chondrichthyes > Carcharhiniformes > Carcharhinidae > Carcharhinus > Carcharhinus amblyrhynchos. The sequence goes on along the minus strand of NC_137326.1, from coordinate 1,491,115 downwards.
GATTTCACACACTGCTACCAACAACGTTAAACGCTGGCCATTGTAATTCATTCCCAGAATGTACAACACTAATTTACATTGCAGTAACAGCTGATCCCGTCCGAACTCAGGGTGCCACGTTCCTGAGATCAGACTGATGCTCTGATACAAAATCATTGCGATTGTCTCCGGGAATGTCGGAGTGAGGGGAACTTGGGAATCTTCCTGTGAGTGAAATATGTGTTCAGCCTCAGGTTTACAGAGCAGAAATTTACAGTAATTCAATCACAAACCGCTCCTCCCGCCACAGAGTGCTGTCTGCAAACTGACTGGCGTTACAATTGTTGCATTAAATATGAAAGGTTGTGAATGAAGAAAGTTTGTGTTGTTATAGTTGGATCATTTTGCTCAGAATTGAACTTTAATAGCTTTTATAGTATCTGATGTGTCAGCCACAAGTTACCAAAAATAGCTCCTAGATTCTAAAGTAACTTCATCCAAAATTTAACACCAAGGCCAGTTCATTAAAATGCATATGTACAAATTGTAATGTTCCAGGAAATGAATATTTTATATCAACTCCATTTCCATGTTAAACATGTCAAAGCAATTAAGCACTGCCTCGCTTACTTTGACCTTTCGCCCTCATGTTCTGACCTCTCACCCCCTCACTCTGACCTCTCACCCCCTCACTCTGACCTTTTGCCCACTCACTCTGATCTCTCGCTCTCACAGTCTGACATAGAAACATAGAAAATAGGAGCAGGAGGAGGCCATTCAGCCCTTCGAACCTGCTCCGCCATTCATTACAGTCATGGCTGATTGTCCAACTCAATAGCCTAATCCTGCTTTCTTCCCATAACCTTTGATTCCATTCACCCCAAATGCGATATCCAGCTGCCTCTTGAATACATTCAATGTTTTGGCATCAATTTCTTCCTGTGGTAATGAATGCCACAGGCTCTTTGGGTGAAGAATTCTAAATGTCTCCTCACTTCCATCCTAAATGGTCTACTCTGAATCCTCAGACTGTGAACCGTGGCTCTGGACTCCTCCATCATCGGGAACATCCTCCCTGCATCTACTGTTAGAATTTTAATAAGTCTCCGAGATTTCCCCCCTCATTCGCTGAACTCCAGCAAAAACAATCCTAATCTAGTCAATCTCTCCTCAAATATCAGTCCCTCCATCTCTGGAATTAGCCTGGTAAACCTTCACTGCAACTCCCTCGAGAGCAAGAACATCCTTCCTCAGAAAAGACCAAAACCGCACACAATACTCTAGGTGTGGCCTCGCCAACAACACATCCCTACTCCTGTACTCAAAACCTCTCACAATGACCTCTCACCACCTCATATTCTGACCTCTCGCCCCCTCACACTCTGACCTCTATCCCCCTCATATCTTTTTGTGATTTATACAGAATGCCCCCCAATCCCTCTGTGCTGCAGCTTTCTGCAGTCTTTCTCCATTTAAATAATATTCAGCTCCTTTATTCTTCCTACCAAACTACATCACTTCTCATTTTCCTACGTTATAGTCCATCTGCCAAGTTTTTACAACTCACCTAACCTGTCTAACCCTCTGTATACACGCTTGTATCATCCTCACCACTTGCCTTTCAACCATTTTTATGTCATCTGCAAACTTGGCAACAGTACAATCACTTCCTTCATCTAAGTCAATATATTATACATAATTGTGGCCCCAGCACTGATGCTTGTGGCATTCCACTACTTAAAAGTTCCCACACTGAAAACACCCCTCTTATCCCAACTCTTCTATTAGTTGGCCAATTTTCTATCCATGTTAATATACTACCCGATCACCACAGGCTGTCTTACCTTTTATGCAGTACCTTATTGAATGCTTTCTCACAGCTACATGCTTCTTAAGTATTGGGAGAAAGCCTGCCTCTACCACCCTCTCAGGCAGCACATTCTAGATTTCCACCACCCTCTGGATGAAAAAAAGTTTTCCACAGATCCCCATTTATTCCTCACTTTAAACCTTTGCTCTTTGGTCTTAGGCACCTCTGCCTTGGAGAAAAGATTCTTACGCTCTATCCTATCTGTGCCTCTCATAATTTTGTATACAGCTATCAGAATCCGTGCCCCCACCCCACCACCCTCTGTTCAAAACAAACACAATCTATCCGGTCTCTCCTCAACGCTGAAACATTCCAGGAGTGGGAAAATTAGCTGAATTTCCCTTCCCTATTCCGGGGCTTCGTATGAGCTATTCCCAAATTGGAACACTAAGGGATGGAATCCTGAACCTTTCTGACTCAGTGCTGGGACCTTTGCTGTTTGTAATATATGTAAATGATTTGGAGGAAAATGTAACAGAATTGATTAGTAAGTTTGCGGATGACAAAAAGTTGGTGGATTTGTGGATAGCGATAACTATCAGAGGATACAGCAGGATATAGATCGGTTGGAGACTTGGGCGGAGAGATGGCAGATGGAGTTTAATCCAGACAAATGTGAGGTAATGCATTTTGGAATGTCTAATACAGATAAGAAATATACAGTAAATGCCAGAACCCTTAAGAGTATTGATAGGCAGAGGGATCTGGGTGTACAGATACACAGGTCACTGAAAGTGGCAATACAGATGAAGAAGGTAGTCAAGAAGGCATACGGCATGCTTGCCTTCATCAACCGGAGCACTGAGTTTAAAAATCAGAAAGTCATGTTGCAACTTTATAGAACCTTTGTTAGACCACACTTGGAATATAGTGTTCAATTCTGGTCACCACACTACCAGAAAGATGTGGAGGCTTTGGAGAGAGTACAGAAAAGATTTACCAGGATGCTGCCTGGTATGGAGGGCATTAGATATGAGGAGAGGTTGGAGCAACTTGGTTTGTTCTCATTGGAGCGACAGAGGTTGAGGGGAGACCTGATAGAAGTCAACAAGATTATAGGGGGCAAGGACAGAGTGGATAGTCAGAAGCTTTCTCCCAGGGTGAAAGAGTCAATTATTAGGGGGCACAGGTTTAAGGTGTGAGGGGCAAGGTTTAAAGGAGATGTACAAAGCAGATTTTTTATACAGAGAGTAGTGGGTGCCTGGAACTTGTTGCTGGGGAAGGTAGTGGAAGCGGATACAGTAGTGACTTTTTAGGGGCATCTTGATAAATACATGAATAGGATGGAAATAGAGGGATGTGGTCCCCGGAAGGGTAGGAGCTTTTAGTTAAGTCGGGCAGCATGGTTAGTGCAGGTTTGAAGGGCCGAAGGGCCTGTTCCTGTGCTGCAATTTTCTTTGATCTTTGCTCTTTGACTGTCGGGAGGTTCTCCCCACACTGGATGATGTATTGGAGCCTGAATGTTCAGCATCCTCCATATCTCAGGTCACGATGAGGTGTGTGTCAATGTGTGATATTAGTCTATAATTTCATCAGCTTACCAAACACCTATTGAACTGATTGAAAAGAACTTTTAAAAAGCGAGAAAAAACATTGACTTAAGATGGTTGCCACAAATCAGCTGATGTCTGGTATTACAACTTGGTCAGCTCCTTGATAGTTCCAATGTGAATTACAATTCAGATATGCCAAGACAATCTCCTATGGAGTTTCACACCTACTGGTGTCAAGAATGACTTCAAAAGATTAACTGGAACTGTACTGGACCTCACCATTTTCATTTCTGTAAAGCTACCATCTCTATAGTTCCAATTTAAGCAATATCCCCATGGACAGAAATCATACTTCAGATCCAAATGGCACCAAAACAGATACGTTCATGTGAATGTTAGATTTCCAGCCTTTTAGCACCTCTGGACAGAGATCCAAAGAGATACCTGTCTTGATTCTCATACTGCAATTTCCAGAGAAAAATTTACCTTCAAGCAGCAGAACTTCAGAGAAAGAAACATAGTTTCTGGCAGGTCCAAGTCTTTAGAGAGATACAGAGCTATTTCTGCTCTTTACAAATCCCAAAAAGCAACAGAGCTTGTTTCACCTTTGTGAGTCCAGCCCTACCCAGCCACCTGATCTTACTTACCAATCAACCTAATCAAGCCCCACTCTGAAAAACCCCAGGGGAATACATAAAAATAACAACCCTGCATTAGTCCAGATTAAAACAAACATTTTAGCAGATCAATTGTGCAGCTGCAGTAACACCAGGGGCTGCAGTGTTCAGACAAAGCAGCACTGATAATTAGAACTGCATGCTAAAACAGATCCTGCATAAGATACATGGCACAGACACCTTTCTTAAGGCACAATATCATCACAGTTCATTTATTTTTCGTGTTTTCTCATTAACAGCTTTGCAGTGGAACAGGGGCACTTTATCAGGCTGACCAATTGACGTCACTGATAACACCATTGGCCCTATGAGCGGCTAAACAGGCAGTCTACCTTAGCTGTCTGCAGTGTTAATATCCTTTCAATAAAGCTCTCCATATGTTTGAAGCCTTTAGGTCTGCAGCCTATGTTTTAATGCCATCAGATAGAAAACTGCAAAGCCACTCATGAGGGAACACTCAAAATATCATAAACACACAACAAAAGGTGTCATCGAGATGGTGCAAGAATCATTGAGGAGCTAACGGCTGCAACACTACAGAATCTAATGGCCCAGGACACAGGACAATAGCCACAGTCTGTCCAGACATGCGCTAATCCATTACTTTTTGAAATCATTATGGGGAGAGAACTTATGTGACTGGAGTAACCATTTCTGAATGTCAATAGGTGAGGAGGAATGAACTGGCTGCCTTCTGTTCAGTTTCTTCGGTCACAACAAAAGTTTTTAAATTCCCTTTTTCCAAATCTAAATTTATTTTTCACTGTATATGCAGTGAGCAATAATGAGCCAATTGTGAAGATTTCTTGAATCAAAGAAAGAGTAAGTTTATCAGCTACGAAACCTGAGGGAAAAATAAAAGACTCAAAGCTATCAGAAGTCTGAAAAGTTAGAGTCAAATTAAAAGTTAAAAGAATACATGGTAAGACTTTTGCTCCCACAATCTGAAAAATGTGCTGGTTAGGGTGCATTGGCCATACTAAATCCTCCCTCAGTGTATCCAAACAGGCAACTAGAGGATTTTCATAGTAACTCCACTGCAATGTTAATGTAAGCCTACTTATGACACTGATAAATAAAGCTCAAACTTTAAACTTTGTTAGCTGGTTCCTTTAAAATCCAGAGTTGAACAGAAGTTCATGTAATTGCATTTGATGAAGACAATTTCTTTTATTTTAAATCCATAATCTGTCAGCTAGAAATCAATGCATTTCTCCAGAGGTTCTTTCTGATAGACGCTCACTGCCACTTGTATTGGATTTTTAGACTACACAGATAGGGCTTTAGTTTAATTGGAGAAAGGGAGAGAGCGAGGAAAGCTGCTCCATTCGCAGCTTCTCCAGACTGTTCTGCTTGGCACACCTTGTTCTTAAAGTCCTGCTTGCCGTATATTCCAGAGGAATTGGATTCCTGTGTCTGCTGCAGTTATTATTGTAGAACAAGCAACATCTTTTCATTTTTCATTTCAGGAACCTGCAACCCATTTTATGGGATGAGAAACCATCAGCAGATGGGGTTCTTCCATCCTCCACAGGAAGTTTGAGTGTCTGTTAATTGTCTATGCTGGCTGCTTGATAGTTCCCCATTGTCTAGATAGGGCTACAGTTGATTAAAGTCCAATGCTTTGAATTGTTAATATCTTAGTGTGGGGTTTTGACGTCTGTAGATTATCTGAAATCTCTGTTTCTCTTTACACTTCCAGTCATGTGAACATTTCAAGTTGTGGAGATGTCGGCGTTGGACTGGGGTAAACACAGTAAGAAGTTTCACAACATCAGGTTAAAGTCCAACAGATTTATTTGTAGCAATGGAGGGAGTGCAGAGGAGGTTTACTAGGCTGATGCCGGAGTTGAGCTATGAGGAGAGGCTGAATAAACTAGGCTTGTACTCATTAGAGTTTAGAAGAATGAGGGGAGATCTCATTGAGACATATAAGATGATGAATGGGATGGATAGGATAGAGGTGGAGAGACTCTTCCCGCTCAGAAAGGACAGTAGGACTAGGGGGGCACAGCCTCAAGATAAAGGGGGGGCGGTTTAGAACGGAGTTGAGGAAGAACTTCTTCACTCAAAGGGTGGTGAATCTCTGGAATTCTCTGCCCGTTGAAGTGGTGGAGGCTGCCTCGCTAAATATTTTTAAGACGCAGGTTGATGGGTTTTTGATAAGAGAGGGGATTAAGGGTTATGGGGAGAGGGCGGGAATGTGGAACTGAGCCACGACAGATCAGCCATGATCTTATTGAATGGCGGGGCAGGCTCAAAGGGCTAGATGGCCTACTCCTGCTCCTATTTCTTACGTTCTTATGTTCTAATGCCACTAGCTTTCGGAATGCTGTTCCTTCGCCAGGTGGGTCCACCTGATGAAGGAACAGCCAGTTCCAAAAGCTAGTGGCATTTGCTACAAATAAACCTGTTGGACATTTCAAGTGCCAGTGACCTTGGCAGCCATTGGCAAAACCATCCTTACCCTGGTTTGTGGCCACAATGTCCTAGGCCCCACAACCTTCAGTAGCTTCATCAAGGACCTTCCCTTCATCACAAGGTCAATCTTCAGCACCATGCACGACTCCTCTGATACTGAAACAGTCCATGTCCAATGCAGCAAGACCTGGACAATATCCAGATGTGAGCTGATAAGTAGTGAGTGACATTTCATGCTACACAAGTTCATCTACTGTCACTCATCAAAATCCTGGAACTCCCTTCCTAACAGCACCGTGTGTGTACCTACACCAAATAGGGGAGATGGTGGTAAGATCTGCTATCAATGTTTGCAGTATTGTTCTGGACTAGTAATCCAGAGATAAGAACATAAGAACATAAGAAATAGGAGCAGGAGTAGGCCATCTAGCCCTTCGAGCCTGCCCCGCCATTCAATAAGATCATGGCTGATCTGTTGTGGCTCAGTTCCACTTTCCCGCCCTCTCCCCATAACCCTTAATCCCCTCTCTTATCAAAAACCCATCAACCCGCTTCTTAAAAATATTTAGCGAGGCAGCCTCCACCACTTCAACGGGCAGAGAATTCCAGAGATTCACCACCCTTTGAGTGAAGAAGTTCCTCCTCAACTCCGTTCTAAACCGCCTCCCCTTTATCTTGAGGCTGTGCCCCCTAGTCCTACTGTCTTTTTTGAGATCCAACCTAATGATCTGGAGACATGAGTTCAGCCAGTGAAATTTGAATTCAATTGATAAATCTGGAATTATGAAGTTAGTCTCAGTATTAGTGACCATCAAACTATCATCGATTCTCATAAAAAATGCATCCGGTTCACTAATGTCCTTTAGGGAAGGGTCTGACCTGTTTGTGACTCCAGAGCCACAGCAATGTGGTTGACTCTTAACTGTCCCTTGAAATAGCCGAGCGAGACTCTCAGTTCAAGGGCAATTAGGGATGGGTGAAAAACATTAGCCTTGTCAGTGACACCCACATCCCATAAAATAAAACAAAATTTAAAAACTATCCAGTGTGATATCCAAAGTTTCGGATCCACACAGCGATCCGAGTTTCCCACCGAAGGTCATTACTGAGATTCCACTCACCTCCAATTTCTGTCTGTTAGACGATTGAGATCTGATATCAATGTTCGTGTCCATTACCGAGCAAGTGTATACTTCCTGTATTTATCATTAAATATTGAACATCCAATAAGATAACCAAGTATAAATCAAAGAAAGTCCTGGCTTCCAACTATTGATTGGCCTTAATGGTTCTAAGCAGCATAAATTCCTATTTATAGAGGTCTTTCTGTGTCCTCAGGACATCCCAAGGTGCTTCACAGTTAGCTAATCACATTTAATGGACAGTCACTTTCCTGAAGCAAACATGGCAGCCATTTTGTGCACAGCAAGATCCCAGTACAACAATGAAAGGAAGGACAACAGGAAAGAAAGACAGCTTTATATTTATAATGAGCCTGTCTGGACCTCAGGAAATCCCAAATTGTATTAAATTTCAGGAGGTACAAAAGGACAAAGCTGTTGCTTGTCCTTTACCGTTTGTTGATGACTGTCAAACAGAATGTACAAATATACAACCTGGGAGCAGGAGGAGACCACTCTACCCCTTGAGCCTACTCCACCTTTTAATATTTGAATGTAACTTAAACCCCACATTCCTGCCCACGCCTTATAACCTTTCACCCCCTCAAGGATCAAGAGCAGGCCAAACTCCTGGCTCCCTCATCCCAAATCAACTTCTGCCAGAGTCGGAATCTCAATTGGATTCCAGGCCCCATTCAGCCTCTGCCAGAAGGATGGAAACTGGTGATAGGCTCTTCATCTGCAAGGTGTAAAGGACCCCACTTCTGCTGCAGGGCCTGTAATGCCCAACCCAATTTTATGTTGAACATCTTTCAGGCATCCTTGGGGTGCAGGATATTGGTTCCCAAAATTGGATCCTTTAGCACCTGTTTATCATTTGTACTACTTTTCTATGCCTCAACTTCACTTAGCTGCCCTTTGGGCATTGAGATACCTGTCAGGTCTGACCCTGTCTAATTCTAACCTGCTTAACTCCTAACTGTCCTCTGGTGTAGCCTGGCAAGATGTTCTGATCAAACTGCTGTGGTTCAAACAGACCCCACACCACCTTCTCAGGGTAACTCGGGTGGAGCATTCCAGGCAGCCTTGCCAGCACTACCCAGGATGAGGTTTTTAAATCTTGGAGGTGTTTTCCTGGGAATATTTATCCCTTATCAAAAATTACTTCAGAAACAGATTATCTGGTTAATTTCACCTTTGCTGTTTGCGGGATCTTGCTGTGCACAAACTGGTTGCCTGCAGTAGAACACTTTGCAAGAACTTCATTAATCAGTATCAGTATCCCAGTGCCATGTTACTGCTTCTAGATACCTTCATCCCAGTTTCCTTTAACTGCCAATTAACTGATCTGAAATGTTGATCTAATCCTTACTCGCCTGTGTGAAAATGCTTCTCTCGGCAACTTCAGCACTTACCATTCTGTGACTCTGTGATCAGACTGTGTATCTCAGCTGGATTCTGACCCAGGCCCTTTGACTGAAAACAATAGTCCTGAGTGAACATTATACCTTCTTGTCAAGAATTAGGAAGCAGGAAGCCATTCAGCCCCTTGAGCCTATTCTGCCATCCAGTTGGATCATGGTTGATCAGCACCTTTGTCTCATTCGCCTGTCTTCATTCCAACTCTGTTGATATGACTAACCAACAAAAACCTATCACTCTCAGCGCTGAAACATCCAATCCATCCACACAATCTACAGTACGCTGGGGGAGAGATTTCCCAATTCTCACTTCCCTTTTGTGTGAAGAAATCATTCTTGCCATCACTTCCAAACAGCCTGGCTCCAATGTTAGGACAATGTTGTCTTTATTTCTATGAATAAATGTAAATATTTAGTGGGGCCAGGAGTTTTTGTTCAAAGTTGTTGCAAATGTCACTCCCAGTTTTATTTTACATCTCACACTCTTAGCTCATTCTGTCAGGTTACATGGGGCTTAACCTGATTACACTGTCCAGAATCTCAGTAACTCTACCTGTGTGACATTCACTTTGGATACACACAGCCTGTATCACTCTTGGTGCGACAATGATTAAAGTTCGCTGCAGTATGGATGTTAACAGAATGCTGCATTATTTGACAATATGATTCCACCATCATAATTTTCTAAAAATCAGAGAAAAGGAGCAGAGAGAGAAAACTCACTGACTGCAACTCACTGATTTCATTCATCCCACCCCCGCTGCCAGTGAAAACAGAGAATTTAGCACTCAGCCAAATCCCCATTCACTGCAGTGGGACAAGAGAATCTCAGCCACAGATGAGGTCCCAGAATCCCAGCCGCGGACGAGATCGGAGAATCCCAGCCACGGGGGGGGGGTCAGAGAATCCCAGAAGGGGCAAGGTCGGAGAGTCCCAGCAGTGGGCTGAGTCGGAAAATCCCAGTCATGGGGCAAGAGCACAGAGTCCCAGAACGGATGAGGTCGGAGAATCCCGTCCAGGGGTGAGGTCAGAGAATCCCGTCCGGGGGCGAGGTCAGAGAACCCCAGACATTTTCTTTAACCTTAACTGTGCCAAATTTGGGTATTTTACAGAATGGAATTGAAACAGCTTCACTGAGATCCAAAAGTAAACAACATTCAACCCGAGCACAGCAGAAAGCTTCACTACTGGTAATAAACCATAAATATTAATAAAGTTTTACTAATACCAATAAAACTTACTGCTATTACTAAACCTTAGCAATATTGATGAACACTTCCAATATGACATGTATAGGCAGCTGGGATCTAGTGAATCCCTTGAAGAGTATAGGAGGTATAGGGATAGAGTTAAGAGAGAAATCAGGAGGGCAAAAAGGGGACACAAGATTGTTTTGGCAGATAAGGCAAAGGAGAATCCAAAGAGCTTCTACAAATACATAAAGGGCAAAAGAGTAACAAGGGAGAGAATAGGGCCCCTTAAGGATCAACAAGGTCATCTATGTGCGGATCCACAAGAGGTGGGTGAGATCCTAAATGAATATTTCTCACCAATATTTACTGTAGAGAAAAGCATGGATGTTGGGGAACTTGGGGAAATAAATAGTGATGTCTTGAGGAGTGTACTTATAACAGAGGAGGTGGTGCTGGAAGTCTTAAAGCGCATCAAGTAGATAAATCCCAGGGATCTGATGAAGCGAACCTCAGGACATTGTGGGAGGTTAGGGAGGAGATTGCAGGTCCCCTAACCGAGGTATTTGAATCATCGATAGTCATGGGTGAGGTGCCTGAAGATTGGAGGGTGGCAAATGTTGTGCGTTTGTTTAAAAAGGGCTGCAGGGAAAAGCCTGGGAACGACAGGCCAGTGAACCTCACATCTGTGGTGGGTAAATTGTTGGAAGGTATTTTGAGAGACAGGATCTACAGGCATTTAGAGACACAAGGACTGATTAGGGACAGTCAGCATGGCTTTGTGAGTGGAAAATCATGTCTCACAAATTTGATTGAGTTTTTTGAAGGGATAACCAAGAAGGTAGATGAGGGCAGTGCAGTTGATGTTGTTTACATGGACTTTAGCAAGGCCTTTGACAAGGTACCTCCATGGTAGGTTGTTGCATAAGGTTAAATCTCACAGGATCCAGGGTAGGGTATCTAATTGGATCCACAATTGGCTTATTGACAGAAGCCAGAGAGTGGTTGTAGAGAATTGTTTTTCAAACTGGAGGCCTGTGACCAGTGATGTGCCTCAGGGATCAGTGCTGGGCCCACTGTTATTTGTCATTTATATTAATGATTTGGATGGGAATATTGGGGGCATGGTTAGTAAGTTGGCAGATGCAACCAAGTTTGGTGGCATAGTGGACAGTGAAGAAAGTTATCTCCAATTGCAACGTATCTTGATCAATTGGGCCAGTGGGCTGACGAATGGCAGATGGAGTTTAATTTAGACAAATGTGAAGTGATGCATTTTGGTAGATTGAACCAGGGCAGGACTTACTCAGTTAATGGTAGGGTGTTGGGGAGAGTTACAGAACAAAGAGATCTGGAGTACATCTTCATAGCTCCTTGAAAGTGCAGTCACAGGTGGACTGAGTGGTGAAGAAGGCATTCAGCATGCTTGGTTTCATCGGTCAGAACACTGAATACAGGAGTTGGGACGTCTTGTTGAAGTTGTACAAGACATTGGTAAGGCCACACTTGGAATACTGTGCGCAGTTCTGATACCCTATTATAGAAAGGGTATTATTAAACTAGAAAGAGTGCAGAAAAGATTTACTAGGCTGCTACCGGGACTTGGTGGATAGTGTTATAAGGAGAGGCCGAATACACTGGGTCTTTTCTCTCTGGAGCATAGGAGGCTGAGGGGTGATCTTATAGAGGTCTCTAAAATAACGAGGGGCAAAGATCAGCTAGATAGTCAATATCTTTTCCCAAAGGTAGGGGAGTCTAAAACTAGAGGGCATAGGTTTAAGATGAGAGAGAAGAGATACAGAAGTGTCCAAAGGGGCAATTTTTTCACACAGAGAGTGGTGTCTGCAACAAGCTGCCAGAGACTGTAGTAGAGGTGGGTACAATTTTGTCTTTTAAAAAGCATTTCGATTGTTACATGGGTAAGATGCAGGCAACTGGGATTAGCTTACGGGTCTTTTTAAAAAGAAGGGCAGCATGGACAAGTTGGCCAAAGGGCCTGTTTCCATGCTGTAAACCTCTATGATTCTATTTATACACAATACTATAAATGTGATTGAGTCTGAAATGGCCTCAAAAGCCACACACAAATTCTAAAAGGAATGAAACCGGATGGATTACCCAGCATCAACCTAACCACCAGAAACAATAACGGCAAAGCCAATCCTGTCGCCTCTGTGAAGTCCTCCTTACTATCACAGCACAGAAACAGGCCCTTCGGCCCACCATAACACCAAACTACTCTCATCCCTTCTCATCAAATCCCAACAGAGCAGAAGGAGACCATTCAGCCCATTGAGTCTGCACCAAGCACAATCCCACCTGGGACCTATCCATGGCCAAACCAGAGTTTTATAAAGCTGTAACATGACATCCTGACTCTTGTACTCAACCAATACAGGCAAGCATACCATATGCTTTCTTCACCATGCGATCTATTTGTGTGGCCATTTTCAGGGAGCTATGGATTTATCAATGTTGTTCAGGGCTCTGTCATTAACATAGGAAACATAGGAATTAAGAGCAGAAGTCGGCAAATTCAGCCCTTCGAGCCTGCTCCACCATTCAATCAGATCATGCCTGATCTCTCCCTGGTCTCAAATCCGCCTTCCCATCTGTTCCCCATGTCTCCTTATCCCTTTTTTATTAGAAATATATATAACTCCTTCTTGAACCCATTCAATGATTCAGACTCCACTGCACTATGGGGCAGCGAGTTCCACAAATTCACCATCCTCTGTGAGAAGTAGTTCCTTCTCATCTCTGTTTTAAATCTACTGCTTCTCAACCTGTACCTGTGATCTCTTACTTACCCTCTTACTCACCTGTTTATTCACCCTTAACACTTGATCTTCCAAAGTGCAGCATCTCACACTTGCCTGGATTAAACTCCATCTGCCATTTCTCCAGCCTTATCGACAACTGATCCCTATCCCGCTGTATCCTTTGACAACCTTCTGCACTATCCACAATTCCATCTTTATGTTATCTGCAAACTTACTAAACCCATCCATCTACATTTTTATCCAAGCCATTTATAAATATCACGAACAGCAGAGGTCCCAGAACGGACCCCTGCGGACCGCTAGTAACGGACCTCCAGTCGGAAAAACCACCTTCCACCACTACTCTCTGACTCCTATGAACCACTAACATCTTGGGGCTAGTGCCAGAATTGGGAGAGCTGTCTCACAGAGTAATCAAACAACAACCTGACATAGTCATTCTGACGGGATCATACTTTACAGATAAAGCAGTCATGAAAGGGATTATAGGGAACTGGGTAGGCAGCTGAGAAAGAGGAACGTGAAGGTAGTAATCTCAGGATTGCTGCCTGCGCCGCGGGAGAATGAGAGCAGGAATGGAATGAGGTTGAGGGTGAATGCGTGGCTGAGGGACTGGAGCACGGGGCAGGGCTTCTGGTTCCTGGATCATTGGGACCTATTTAGGGGCAGGGGTGACCTGTACAGTAAAGACGGGTGGCACTTGAATCCCAGGGGGACCAATATCTTGGTGGGAAGACTGACTAGGGCTACTGGGGGGACTTTAAACTAGAAAGGTTGGGGGGAGGGAACAGAGATGAGGAAACTGAGACCGAGGAGGTTAGCTCCCGGGTAGGGAAGGACTGTAGACAGTATGAGAGGGAGGTTAGATGGATGGTGGAGAAGAGAAATCTCCAGACTGAGGGGCTGAAGTGTATCTATTTTAACGCCAGGAGTGTAGTAAATAAGGTAGATGAGCTTAGGGTGTGGATTGCTGCTTGGGAATGTGATGTGGTGGCCATTACAGAGACTTGGATATCTCAGGGACAGGACTGGGTACTTCAGGTGCCAGGATTCAGATGCTTCAGGAAGGACAGGGAGGGAGGCAGAAGAGGTGGTGGAGTGGCACTGTTGATCAGGGACAGTGTCATGGCTGCAGAGAAGGAGGATGCCGTGGAGGGACTGTCTACAGAGTCTCTGTGGGTGGAAGTTAGGAACAGCAAAGGGTCGATAACTTTGCTGGGTGTTTTCTATAGGTCGCCCAATAGTGACAGGGAAGTTGAGGTGCAGATAGGGAAACAGATCCTAGAGAGATGTAGTAATAACAGAGTTGTCGTGATGGGAGACTTTAATTTCCCAAACATCGACTGGAGTATCCCAAGGGGTTTGGATGGGGAGGAGTTTGTTAGGTGTGTTCAGGAGGGTTTCCTGACACAGTACATGGATAAGCCTACGAGAGGAGAGGCTGTACTTGACCTGGTGCTGGCTAATGAACCAGGGCAGGTGTCGGATCTCTCGATGGGAGAGCATCTCGGGGATGAAGATCATAATTCTATCTCCTTCACAATTGCATTGGAAAGAGATAGGATCAGGCAGGCTAGGAAGGTGTTTGTCTGGAGTAAGGGGAAATATGAAGACATCAGGCAGATAATAGGACAAATAAACTGGAAGGAGGTGTTCTTGGGGAAATGTACAGAAGGAAGGTGGCGGATATTCATGGAATGTTTGACTGGAGCTCTACATGATAACGTTCCGATGAGATAAGGAGGTTTTGGTAGGGCGCAGGAACCGTGGTGCACAAAGGTTGTGGTGAACCTAGTCAGGAAGAAAAGAAAGGTGTATAAAAGGTTCAGAGAGCTAGGAGATGTTAAGGATCTAGAGGAGTATAAGGCTTGTAGAAAGGAGCTTAAAAAGGAAATTAGGAGAGCTAGAAGGGGTCATGAGAACATAGAACATAGAACATTACAGCGCAGAACAGGCCCTTTGGCCCACGATGTTGCGCCGACCAGTTACAAAACAATGACCCACTAATCTAAACCAATCCCTTTTCGTCCATAAACCTATCCATAGATCTCTTAAACGCCCCCAAACTAGGCGCATTTACAACCGCAGCAGGCAGGGCATTCCAATCCCTCACCACCCTCTGGGTAAAGAACCTACCCCTGACATCCGTCCTATAACTACCACCCCTTAATTTAAAGCCATGCCCCCTCGTGCTAGCATTCTCCATCTGAGGAAAAAGGCTATTACTGTCCACCCTATCTAAACCTCTAATCATCTTATATGTTTCAATAAGATCCCCTCTTAGCCTCCTTCTTTCCAGCGAAAACAACCCCAAACCCCTCAGTCTCTCCTCATATGACCTCCCCTCCATACCAGGCAACATCCTGGTAAACCTCCTCTGCACCCTCTCCAAAGCCTCAACGTCCTTCCTGTAATGTGGGGACCAGAACTGCACACAGTACTCCAAGTGCGGCCGCACCAGAGTTGTGTACAGTTGCAACATGACGCTGCGACTCCTAAATTCAATCCCCCTACCAATAAACGCCAAGACACCATATGCCTTCTTAACTACCTTATCTACTTGATTCCCAACCTTCAGGGATCTATGTACACATACACCTAGATCCCTCTGCTCCTCCACACTATTCAAAGTCCTCCCGTTAGCCCTATACTGAACACATCTGTTACTCCTACCAAAATGAATTACCTCACACTTCTCCACATTAAACTCCATCTGCCACCTCTCGGCCCAGCTCTGCAACCTGTCCAAGTCACCCTGCAAACTATGACACCCTTCCTCACAATCTACCACACCACCGACTTTGGTGTCATCAGCAAACTTACTAATCCACCCAACTATACCCTCATCCAGATCATTAATAAAAATTACAAACAGCAGTGGCCCCAAAACAGATCCCTGAGGCACACCGCTCGTAACCGAACTCCATGACGAATATTCACCATCAACCACCACCCTCTGTCTCCTATCTGCCAGCCAATTCCTGATCCAAGTACCTAGATTACCCCCAATCCCATATATCTGCATTTTCTGCAGAAGCCCACCATGGTGAACCTTATCAAACGCCTTACTAAAATCCATATATACCACGTCAACTGCCTTACCCCTATCCACCTCTTTGGTCACTTTCTCAAAGAACTCAATAAGGTTAGTAAGGCACGACCTACCTGCTACAAAACCATGCTGACTGTCTCTAATCAATTCATTACTCTCCAGATAACTATAAATCCTATCCCTAATAATTCTTTCTAAAACCTTGCCCACAACAGAAGTAAGACTCACCGGTCTATAATTCCCGGGGAAGTCTCTGTTCCCCTTCTTAAACAATGGGACAACATTCGCTGTCCTCCAATCTTCCGGTACTATACCAGAGACCAACGATGACCTGAAGATCAGAGCCAGAGGCTC
This sequence comes from Carcharhinus amblyrhynchos, assembly GCF_965287045.1. Lineage (NCBI taxonomy): Eukaryota > Metazoa > Chordata > Chondrichthyes > Carcharhiniformes > Carcharhinidae > Carcharhinus > Carcharhinus amblyrhynchos. Next base: position 1,474,754 of record NC_137326.1, on the reverse strand, counting down.
TGCAATCACCTCTCTAGCCTCCCAGAGAATCCTAGGGTAAATCCCATCCGGACCAGGGGACTTATCTATTTTCAAGCCCTCTAGAATATCCAGCACATCCCTGGTTTCAACTGCAATACTTTCTATTTTACACCCCTGCACCCCAGTGTCCTCCACAGCTACATTCATGTCCCCCTGCGTGGACACCGAAGAGAAATATTGGTTCAATGCCTCTCCAATCTCTTCCGGTTCCACACACAACTTCCCTCTACTGTCTATAACTGGCCCTAATCTTGCCCTAACCAACCTTCTGTTCTTGACATACCTATAGAACGCCTTAGGATTCTCCTTAATCCTATCAGCCAAAGTCATCTCATGTCCTCTTTTAGCCCTTCTTAACTCCCTCTTCAACTCCCTCCTAGCCAATCTAAAGCTTTCTAATGCACTACCTGAGCCCTCAAGCCTCATCCGAACATAAGCCTCCTTTTTCTTCCTAACCAACGAATCAACTTTTTTAGTACACCACGGTTCCCTAGCCCTACCAAATCCTCCTTGCCTGACAGGGACATACCTATTGCAGACCCGCAGTAGCTGTTCCTTGAAAAAATTCCACATTTCGGACGTTCCCAGTCCCTGTAATCTCATAGTCCAACCTATGCTTCCTAATTCTCTCCTAATAGCCTCATAATTACCCTTCCCCCAGCTAAAACTACTGACCCGAGGTTCATGCCTATCCCTATCCATCACTAAGGTGAACGTAACCGAATTGTGGTCACTATCACCAAAATGCACACCAACTTCCAAGTCTAGCACCTGGTCTGGCTCATTACCCAGCACCAAATCCAATATAGCCTCACCTCTAGTTGGCCTATCTACATACTGAGTCAAGAAACCTTCCTGCACACTTTGAACAAAAACTGACCCCTCTAACAAGCTAGAGCTATAGCAATTCCAATCAATATTAGTAAAGTTAAAATCCCCCGTAACAATTACCCTATTACTTTCACTCCTAACCAGGATCGTCTCCGCAATCCTTTCCTCAACCTCTCTAGAACTTTTTGGAGGTCTATAAAAGACTCCCAGCAGGGTGACCTCTCCTTTCCTATTTCTAATCTCCGCCTATACTACCTCAACAGACAAGTCCTCATCAAACTTCCTCTCTGACACTGTAATACAGTCCTTGACCAATAATGCTACCCCACCCCCCCTTCTACCTCCTTCCCTACTCCGACTAAAGCATTTGTACCCCGGGACCTGCAACATCCATTCCTGACCCTGCTCTATCCATGTCTCTGAAATGGCCACAACATCAAAGTCCCAGGTACTGATCCACGCTGCAAGTTCATCCACTTTATTGCGAATACTCCTCGCATTAAAGTATACGCATTTCAAACCCTGCTCTGCCCCACCCCAACAATGCCGTGCATTGCAGTCCCCAACTATGCCCCCCTCACTTTCACCCCTTCTACTCAGGATCCCACCCCCCCTCTGAATCAGTTTAAACCACCCCGCATAGCCTTCACAAATTTACCCCCCAGGATATTTGTTCCCCTCTGGTTCAGGTGTAGACCATCACTCTTATAGAGGTCCCACCTTCCCCAGAATGAGCCCCAATTGCTCAAGTACTTGAACCCCTCCCTCCTGCACCATCCCCTCAGCCACGAGTTCAAACTTTCCCTCTCTCTATTCCTCTCTACACTATCCCGTGGCACGGGCAAGAGTCCAGAGATAACCACTCTGTCTGACTTGGCCTTTAGTTTCCACCCCAACTCCATAAATCTCTGCTTAATATCCCCTTCCCTTAGCTTCCCTATGTCATGTGTCCCCACATGAACTATAACTTGGGGTTGATCTCCCTCTCCCCTAAGAGTCTTGAATATCCTCTCAGATACATCCCGGACCCCAGCCCCTGGTAGGCAACACACCAGCCCTGAGTCCCTACCATTACTACCGACTCTCCTATCCGTCCCCTTGACTGTGGAGTCCCCAATCACGAGGCCCAATCTTTTGCATCCCCTAACCACCTGAGCTTTTACAATAGGCTCACCCCAAGAGACCTGCTCCCTTTGGCTATCCCCAGTTGATTCCTCCTCAACTGTAGCCTCCAGGACCGAAAACCTATTTTGGAGGGGAACAGCCCCAGGGGATTTTCCCCCCACTTGCCTCTTTCCCCTCCTCTTGGCAGTGACCCAAGACTGATTTCTAGGAGTGACTATCTCCTTATAACTCCTATCTATGTCCTCCTCTGCCTCCCGAATTATGTGGAGTTCCTCTAATTCCCCCTCCAGCTCCTTTACACACTCCTCCAGAAGCTTCAATCTAACACACTTCTTACAAGTAAAATCCCCTGAAACACTACTGGAGTCCCTCACCACATGCATCCCACAGGAGATGCAGCACACTGCCTGAACTGCCATCCCTGAAACAATTACCAGCAGAAAAAAAGACAAAAAAAACAAAAAAAAACTTTCCCACACTTATAATTTAGGTTAAAGGAGGTGGGAGGGCGGGATTCTCTACCAGTGTAGAGGATCGGGTATCCTCTCTGCGCTAATTTATAGGATTAGGGGCTCAAGAAAAAAAAACTACAACTACCGGTAAGCGTCCTAGTGACGACTATGAAGGCCTTGGCAGGTAAGATTAAGGAGAATCCCAAGGCGTTCTAAAAATATGTGAAAAGTAAAAGGATGAGAAGAGAAGGGATAGGACCTATAAAAGGTGAAGGGGGAAAAGTCTGTGTGGAACCGGAAGAAATGGCAGAGGTGCTTAATGAGTACTTTGCCTCAGTATTCACAGTGGAAAGTGATCTGGAAGGTTGTACTACAGGTTTGCAGCAGTCAGAAAAGATTGAACATAACATAAGAACATAAGAACATAAGAAATAGGAGCAGAAGTAGGCCATCTAGCCCTTCGAGCCTGCCCCGCCATTCAATAAGATCATGGCTGATCTGAAGTGGCTCAGTTCCACATTCCCACCTTCTCCCCATAACCCTTAATCCCCTTGCCTATCAAAAACCTATCAACCCGCGTCTTAAATATATTTTGCGAGGCAGCCTCCACCACTTCAACGGGCAGAGAATTCCAGAGATTCACCACCCTTTGAGTGAAGAAGTTCCTCCTCAACTCCATTCTAAACTGCCCACCCCTTATCTTGAGGCTGTGCCCTCTAGTCCTACTGTCCTTTCTGAGCGGGAAGAGCCTCTCCACCTCTATCCTATCCATCCCATTCATCATCTTATACGTCTCAATGAGATCTCCCCTCACCCTTCTAAACTCTAACGAGTACAAGCCTAGTTTATTCAGCCTCTCCTCATAGCTCAACCCCCTCAACTCCGGTATCAGCCTAGTGAACCTCCTCTGCACTCCCTCCAAGGCCAAAATATCCTTGCGTAAGTGCGGCGACCAAAACTGCACACAGTACTCCAGCTGCGGCCTCACCAGTGCCCTGTACAGTTGCAGCAAGACCTCCCTACTTTTATATTCTATCCCCCTTGCTATAAAGGCCAGCATCCCATTCGCCTTCTTGATCACCTGCTGCACCTGCAGACTGGGTTTTTGCAACTCATGCACAAGGACCCCCAGGTCCCTCTGCACCGTCGTATGCTGAGGTTTTTCGCCATGTAAGTAGTAGTCCTTCCTACCATTATTCCTACCAAAGTGGACAACTTCACACTTGCGAACATTAAATTCCATTTGCCAGTTCCTGGCCCATTCGCCCAGCCTATCTAGATCCCTCTGCAGACTCTCCACACCCTCCAAGCAATTTGCCATTTCACCAATCTTGGTGTCATCAGCAAATTTCGACCATCTACACTCGGTCCCCTCCTCCAGATCATCTATATAAATGGTAAATAGCTGAGGCCCCAGCACCGACCCCTGGGGCACTCCACTAGTCACCAATCACCAATCCGAATAGCACCCATTGACCCCCATTCTCTGCCTCCTATTTGACAGCCAATCCCCTATCTACGCTAACACCCTACCCCCAACTCCATGCCCCCTAACATCCTGTAACAACCTCTTGTGCGGCACCTTATCAAACGCCTTCTAAAAATCAAGAAACACCACATCCACCAGTTCTCCTCTATCCACCACACTAGACACATCCTCATAGAATTCCAATAAATTCGTCAGACACGACTTTCTCTTAACGATATGTGGATGAGTATGTGGACGTTAAGGAAGAGGATGTGTTAGAACTTTTAAACTCTATCAAGATAGACAAGTCACCGGGACCGGATGGGATCTACCCCAGGTTACTGTGAGAGATGAGGGAAGTGATTGCAGAGCCCCGGCGATGATCTTTGCGTCGTCGATGGAGACGGGAGAGGTTCTGGAGGATTGGAGGATTGCGGATGTGGTTCCTATTTTCAAGAAAGGGAACAGGGATAGCCCGGGAAATTACCGACCGTTGAGTTTGACCTCAGTGGTTGGTAAGCTGATGGAGAGGCTTCTGAGGGACAAGATTTATGAGCATTTGGAGAAGTTTAGTATGATCAGAAATAGTCAACGTGGTTTTGTCAAGGGCAGGTCATGCTTTACGAGCCTAGTTGAGTTCTTTGAGAATGTGACTGAACACATTGACGAAGGAAGAGCAGTGGACGTGGTTTACATGGACTTCAGCAAGGCGTTTGATAAGGTCCCCCATGCAAGACTTCTTGAGAAGGTGAGAGGGCATGGGATCCAAGGGCTTTGGCCTTGTGGATCCAGAACTGGCTTGCCTGCAGAAGGCAGAGAGTGGTTGTGGGTGGGTCTTTTTCTGCATGGAGGTTGGTCACCAGTGGAGTGCCCCAGGGATCTGTTCTAGGACCCTTGCTGTTTGTCATTTTCATAAATGACCTGGTTGAGGAAGTGGAGGGATGGGTTAGTAAGTTCGCCAATGATATTAAGGTTGGTGGTGTTGTGGATGGTCTGGAGGGATGTCAGAAGTTGCAGCGTGACATAGATAGGATGCAAGACTGGGCGGAGAAGTGGCAGATGGACTTCAACGTGGATAAATGTGTAGTGGTCCATTTTGGCAGGACCAATGGGATGAAGGAATACAATATCAAGGGTAGGAGTCTTAGCTGTGTTGAAGAGCAGAAGGATCTTGGGGTCCGGGTCCAAAGGACTCGTAAATCAGCCTCGCAGGTGGAGGATGTGGTCAAGAAGGCGTATGGTGTACTGGCCTTCATTAATCGAGGGATTGAGTTTAGGAGTTGGGAGGTAATGCTGCAACTTTATAGGACCCTTGTCAGACCCCACTTGAAGTACTGTGCGCAGTTCTGGTCGCCTCACTATAGGAAGGATGTGGAAGCTATTGAAAGGGTGCAGAGGAGATTTACAAGGATGTTGCCTGGATTGGGAGGCATGCCTTATGAAGATAGGTTGAGGGAGCTAGGTCTCTTCTCCCTGGAGAGACAAAGGTTGAGAGGCGACCTGATAGAGGTTTATAAAATGTTGAGAGGAATAGATAGGGTGGATTCTCAGAGGCTATTTCCCAGGGCTGAAATGGTCGCTACGAGAGGACACAGGTTTAAGGTGCTGGGAAGCAAGTACAGAGGAGATGTTAGGGGTAAGTTTTTCACTCAGAGGGTGGTGAGTGACTGGAATCGGCTGCTGTCGGCAGTGTTGAGGCGAACTCGCTGGGGTCTTTTAAAAGACTTCTGGATGAGTATATGGGATTTAATGGGATTGGGGGTTATAGATAGATCTATGGCTTAGTAGCTATAGAAGTGATAGGTGCAACTTGTGGGCCGAAGGGCCTGTTTGTGCTGTAGTGTTCTATGTTCTACGTTCTATAATATCCCAAACACCACCAGCATCTAGCCTAGGTTTGTCAAAAGTCAGTCAGCCGTGATGAACAAGGGAGTTAAGGATTGTGTAAGATTAAAAGAAAAGGCTCATAAAGTTGCCAGAAATAATAAAAAATCCTGAGGATTGGAAAGATTTTAGAATTCAACAAAGGAGGACAAAGGAACTGATAAAGGGAGAAAATGTAAAGCAGCAAAACATGTAAAAGCAGACTGTAAAAGTTTCTACAGATATGTACAAAGGGAATGTTTTCTGAGACAAATATGGGTTCATTACAGGCAGTCAGGGGAAGTTATAATGAGGAATAGAGAAATAACAGAGAAGCTAAATGATGACTTTATCTCTGTTTTGACTGAGGAAAATATAAGAAATCTCCCAGAACTGGGGATATAAGGGACTAGGGAGAATGAGGAGTTGAAGGAAATTAGTAATAATGCTGTATTGGAGAGATGAATGGGACTGAAGGTTGGTAAGTCCCCAGGACATGATATTCTACATCTCAAAATGTTGAGAAAGGTTGCTATAGAGATAGTCGGTGCATTGGAGATCATCTTCCAAAATTCTAATGATTCTGGGATGGTTCCTGAAGATTGGAAGGTGGCAAATGTCACCTCATTGTTGAAGAAGGGAGGGAGAGAGAAAACAGGGAACTTTAGACCCGGTAGCCACACATCAGTAATAGGGAAAATATTGGTAAAAAGAATGTGATAAATATACACTTGGATTATAATGAACTGATTGGGCAAAGTCAGCATGGATTCATGAATGGGAAATTACGTTTGAAAATTTGTTGGAGTTTTTTGAAGGTGTTACTAACAAAATTAATAAAGGAGTGTCGATAGATGCAGTATATTTGGATTTTCAGATGGTTTTTGATAAAGTCCCCCACAGCAGATTGACAAGCAAATTAAAAGGGATAGGCAGTAATATGTTGGCATAGATTGAGGATTGACTAACAGGCAGAAAACAGAGAGTAGGAATAAATGGGTCATTCTTGTTTTGGCAGTCTGTGGCTACTGGGGTACCACAGAGATCAGTATTTGGGCCCCAGCTGTTGCAATACATTTCAATGATTTGGATATGGGGACCAGATGTAATATTTCCAAGTTCACAGGTGATACATTTGACCTTCCCACTGTAAAACTCTCACTATTCAACATGCAAACGAACTGCTATTCTCTATAATATACACAGGGGCTGCTATTCTCTATAATATACACAGGGACTGCTATTGTCTATAATATACACAGGAGCTGCTATTCTCTATAACATACACAGGGGCTGCTATTCTCTATAATATACACAGGGGCTGCTATTCTATATAATATACATAGGGGCTGCTATTCTCTTTAATATACACAGGGGCTGCTATTCTCTATAATATACACAGAGACTGTTACTCTCTCTAATATACACAGGGGCTGCTATTCTCTATAAATATACACAGGGGCTGCTATTCTCTATAATATACACTGGGGCTGCTATTCTCTGTAATATACACAGGGACTGCTATGCTCTATAATATACACAGGGACTGTTATTCTCTATGATATACACAGGGGCTGCTATTCTCTCTAATATACACACAGGCTGCTATTCCCTATAATATACACAGGAGCTACTATTCTCTATAATTTACACAGGGGCTACTATTCTCTATAACATACACAGGGGCTGTTATTCTCTGTAATATACATAGGGATTGTTATTCTCTATAATATACACAGGGGCTGCTATTCTCTCTAATATACACACAGGCTGCTATTCCCTACAATATACACGGGGCTACTATTCTCTATAATATACACAGGGGCTGCTATTCTCTATAATATACACAGCGGCTGCTATTCTCTGTCATATACACGGGGGCTGCTATTCTCTATAATATACACAGGGGCTGCTATTCTCTACAATATACACAGGGGCTGCTATTCTCTACAATATACACAGGGGCTGCTATTCTCTATAATATACATAGGAACTTCTATTCTCTACAATATAAACAGGAGCTGCTATTCTCTATAACATACACAGGATTTGCTATACTCCACAATATACACAGGGACAGCAATTCTCCACAATATACCCAAGAGCTGGTATTCTTTAAAATATATACAATGGCTGCTATTCTCAATAATATACACAAGGGCTCCTTTCCCAATAATGTACGGAGGGGCTGCTATACTCTACAATATACACAGGGACTGCCAGTCTGTATAATATACTTAGCAGCTGATATTCTCTACAATATACACAGGAGCTGCTATTCTCTATAATATACACAGGGGCTGCTATTCTCTGTAATATACACAGGGGCTGCTATTCTCTATAATATACACAGGAGCTGCTATTCTCTATAATATACACAGGGGCTGCTATTCTCTATAATATACACAGGAGCTGCTTTTCCCTATAATATATACAGGAGCTGTTACGTTGTGTATGTTTTTATAGTTTTTATAGTTTTTAGGAGAGAATTAGGAAGCATAGGTTGGACTAGGAGACTACAGGGTCTGGGAACGTCTGAAATGTGGAGTTTTTTCAAGGAGCAGCTACTGCGAGTCCTTGAAATGTATGTCCCTGTCAGGCAAGGAGGAAATGGTCGAGCTAGGGAACCGTGGTGCACTAAAAAAATTGATTCGCTGGTTAAAAGGGAAAAGGAGGCTTATGTCAGGATGAGACTTGAGGGCTCAGGTAGTGCACTGGAAAGCTTTAGATTGGCTAGGAGGGAGTTAAAGAGTGAGTTAAGAAGGGCTAAAAGAGGACATGAGAAGACTGGCTGATAGGATTAAGGAGAATCCTAAGGCGTTCTATAGATATGTTAAGAACAGAAGATTGGTTAGGGCCAGTTAGAGACAGCAGTGGGAAGTTATGTGTGGAACCGGAAGAGATTGGAGAGGCATTGAACCAATATTTCTCTTCGGTATTCACGCAGGGAGACATAAATGTAGCTGTGGAGAACACTGGGTTACAGGGTTGTAAACTGGACAGTATTGCAGTTGATAAGGAGGATGTGCTGGATATTCTTGAGGGTTTGAAAATAGATAAGTCCTCTGGGCCGGACGGGATTTACCCTAGGATTCTCTGGGAGGCAAGGGAGGCAATTGCAGAGCCTCTGGCTCTGATCTTCAGGTCGTCGTTGGTCACAGGTATAGTGCCAGAAGATTGGAGGATAGCGAATGTTGTCCCATTGTTTAGGAAGGGGAACAGAGACTTCCCCGGGAATTATAGACCGGTGAGTCTTACTTCTGTTGTGGGCAAGGTTTTAGAAAAAATTATTAGCGATAGGATTTATAGTTATTTAGAGAGTAATGAATTGATTGGAGATAGTCAGCATGGTTTTGTGGAGAGTAGGTCGTGCCTTACTAACCTTATTGAGTTTTTTGAGAAAGTGACCAAAGAGGTGGATGGGGGTAAGGCAGTTGACGTGGTATATATGGACTTTAGTAAGGCATTTGATAAGGTTCACCATGGTAGAACATAAGAACATAAGAAATAGGAGCAGGAGTAGGCCATCTAGCCCTTCGAGCCTGCCCCGCCATTCAATAAGATCATGGCTGATCTGTCGTGGCTCAGTTCCACTTTCCCACCCTCTCCCCATAACCCTTAATCCCCTCTCTTATCAAAAACCCATCAACCCGCGTCTTAAAAATATTTAGCGAGGCAGCCTCCACCACTTCAACGGGCAGAGAATTCCAGAGATTCACCACCCTTTGAGTGAAGAAGTTCCTCCTCAACTCCGTTCTAAACCGCCCCCCTTTTATCTTGAGGCCGTGCCCCCTAGTCCTACTGTCTTTTTTGAGCGGGAAGAGTCTCTCCACCTCTATCCTATCCATCCCATTCATCATCTTATACGTCTCGATGAGATCTCCCCTCATTCTTCTAAACTCTAACGAGTACAAGCCCAGTTTATTCAGCCTCTCCTCATAGCTCAACCCCCTCAACTCCGGTATCAGCCTAGTAAACCTCCTCTGCACTCTCTCCAAGGCCAAAATATCTTTGCGCAGGTGCGGCGCCCAAAACTGCACACAGTACTCCAGCTGCGGCCTCACCAATGCCCTATACAGCTGCAGCAAGACCTCCCTACTTTTATATTCAATCCCCCTCGCTATGAAGGCCAGCATCCCATTCGCCTTCCTGACCACCTGCTGCACCTGCAAGCTGGGTTTTTGCGACTCATGCACAAGGACCCCGAGGTCCCTCTGCACCGTCGCCTGCTGCAGTTTTCGCCCCGTAAGTAATAGTCCTTCCTACCATTCTTCCTACCAAAGTGGACCACCTCACACTTGCCAACATTAAATTCCATTTGCCAATTCCTGGCCCGTTCGCCCAGCCTATCTAGATCCTTCTGCAGACTCTCCACACCCTCCGCACAATTTGCCGTTCCCCCAATCTTGGTGTCATCAGCAAATTTCGACACCCTACACTCGGTTCCCTCCTCCAGATCATCTATATAAATGGTAAAAAGCTGAGGCCCCAGCACCGACCCCTGGGGCACTCCACTAGTCACCATCCGCCAATCCGAATAGCACCCGTTGACCCCCACTCTCTGCCTCCTATTTGACAACCAATCCTCTATCCACGCTAACACCCTACCCCCAACTCCATGTCCCTCAACCTTCTGCAATAACCTTTTGTGAGGTACTTTGTCAAACGCCTTCTGAAAATCTAGAAAGACCACATCCACCGGCTCTCCTCTATCCACTGCCCTAGACACATCCTCATAGAACTCCAGTAAATTTGTCAGACACGACTTCCCTTTAATGAAACCGTGCTGCGTCTGCTCTATCAAGCAATTCCCTTCAAGATGCCTCGCTATTTCCTCCTTGATGATGGATTCTAACATTTTACCTACCACAGACATTAAACTAACCGGCCTATAATTCCCCGCCTTTTGCCTGGCACCCTTCTTAAACAACGGCGTAACATTAGCCGTTCTCCAATCATCCGGCACTTCCCCGGAATCCAGCGACGTCTGGAAAATAACCACCAAGGCATCCACTATCACCTCCGCCATTTCTTTCAGAACCCTCAGATGCATTCCATCTGGTCCTGGGGACTTGTCCACAATCAGCCCCTCCAGTCTGTCGAGCACCGCCTCTCTAGTAACAGTAATGTCATTAAGACCCTCCAGTCCTACCACCTTTCCATCTCTAACACCCGGCAAATTATTCACGTCCTCCTCCGTGAAGACAGAAACAAAAAAGTTATTCAATACCTTAGCCATATCCCCATCCCCTACCACTAGGTCCCCTTTCTCATCCTCTAAAGGACCAACATTCACCCTAGCCAGCCTCTTCCTTTTTATATATTTATAAAAACTCTTGCTATCCTTTTTTATGTTAAGCACTAGCCCAGCTTCACAGTTTCTCCTACCCTTCTTTATCAACTTCTTTGTCAATCTTTGTTGACATTTAAAGGCTTCTGCAGAAAATGCAGATGTATGGGATTGAGGGTGATTTAGTTAATTGGATCAAGAATTGGCTAGCAGATAGGAGACAGAGGGTGGTGGTTGATGGTAAGTATTCGTCATGGAGTTCGGTTACAAGTGGTGTGCCTCAGGGATCTGTTTTGGGGCCACTGCTGTTTGTAATTTTTATAAATGATCTGGATGAGGGTATAGTTGGGTGGATTAGTAAATTTGCTGATGACACCAAAGTCGGAGGTGTGGTAGATAGTGAGGAAGGGTGTCATAGTTTACAGAGAGACTTGGACAAGTTACAGAGCTGGGCCGAGAGGTGGCGGATGGAGTTTAATGCGGAAAAGTGTGAGGTAATTCACTTTGGTAGGAATAACAGATGTGTTGAGTATAGGGCTAACAGTAGGACTCTGAATAGTGTTGAGGAACAGAGGGATCTAGGTGTATGTGTACATAGATCCCTGAAAGTTGGGAATCAAGTAGATAAGGTTGTTAGGAAGGCATACGGTGTCTTGGCGTTTATTGGTAGGGGGATTGAATTTAGGAGTCACAGCGTCATGTTGCAACTGTACACAACTCTGGTGCGGCCGCACTTGGAGTATTGTGTGCAGTTCTGGTCCCCACATTACAGGAAGGATGTGGAGGCATTGGAGAGGGTGCAGAGGAGGTTTACCAGGATGTTGCCTGGTATGGAGGGGAGGTCCTATGAGGAGAGACTGAGGGATTTGAGGTTGTTTTCACTGGAAAGAAGGCGGCTAAGAGGGGACCTTATTGAAACATATAAGATGATTAGAGGTTTAGATAGGGTGGACAGTGATAGCCTTTTTCCTCGGATGGAGAATGCTAGCACGAGGGGGCATAGCTTTAAATTAAGGGGTGGTAGTTATAGGACGGATGTCAGAGGTAGGTTCTTTACCCAGAGGGTGGTGAGGGATTGGAATGCCCTGCCTGCTGAAGTTGTAAATGCGCCTAGTTTGGGGGCGTTTAAGAGATCCGTGGATAGGTTTATGGATGGAAAGGGATTGGTTTAGGTTAGTGGGTCTTTGCTTTTTAATTGGTCGGCGCAACATCGTGGGCCGAAGGACCTGTTCTGCGCTGTAATGTTCTATAGTAAGTCTAGTGAGTGTAAAAGATCCAGTGATGTAAATTGAAAGTTCTCGCTATTTAAATTCAATTCAGTAAATCTGAAATTGAAAACTAGTCTCAGTAATTGTGGCCACGAAATGATCAACAATTGTCATAAACTCCATTTGATTCACTAATGTCCTTTAGGGAAGGGAATCTGTGTCATTACCTGGTCTAGTCTACATGTGACTCCAGACCCACAGCCATGTGGTTGACTCTTAAATGCCCTCTGAAATGTCCTAATAAGGGACTGGTTGAATTCAGGAACACTCATCACCATCTTGTTGGGGCAGCTATCAATTTATTCTGGTATTGTCAGTGATGTCATTGTGAATTTCTTAAGAAGGAACAAGATAATTCACTTGTGATCATTCAGAATCAAAACCGCCAGTATTTTTCAAACTTAGGTTTCTCTATTCTCCCTCTAGAATCCCACTGCTGGTACATGTTTATATATATTATACATTTTAAGCAGGCAAAATTCACATTGCAATTTTCAATACACCACAGGCCACATTCCATGAATGAATCAAAAAAAAGTGCTATTTCCATGTTGCTGTGATGAAGCTGAAATCACTACCATTTCATACGCTCTGATCACTCTTTCCAGTTGTAGTTACGTAGATTAATAAAGATCTGGGGAAATTCTGCCTACACTAATCAGTTATGTTCCAACGGAGTCACGTGTTTTTCAAACAATCTGAGAAATTCTTTCATGTTTCTGTTGATTCCCGATCTCTGTGCCTGTTAACAGTCATATCAGTGTGTCACATTTGGCTACAGTAACAGAGAATTTATGAGGCTTGGTGGAACCATCGCCAGCGTGAATTCTCTGTTTCTGGAGAGATGTTGACATAAGACAGCAAACTGTTTGAGGTTTTGTGTCACACAGCTGGATTTATCCTTCAGTCAATAGCTATTTGAGAAGGTGAAAATACAATAATTCCTGTAATGCAGATTTTAAATTAATAATCTGGACTTGTTGGCAGCTCCAGAAACTGTAGCAATTCTCTGCCAAAGGCAAGATCCTGCTGATGTATTATGGGATTGGGAGAGTGTTAATGAAGCTCAGTTAATCGTGGCCAACTCACTCCGACTCGGACTGTGTCCAGGAACTGCAGCAACACTCAGGCAGAAAGATATGTCTGTCTCACAGACACCGACAGAAGGCACCTCATTATTGATCAATTCTGAATGGGGCAGATTTGAAAATAGTTCACATAGTTACCGCTGAATGTGATTTGGGACATTACAGTTTCTGAGCCTCATACTAGCAATAGCAGGAGAAGAGATGGAAAATATTCAGGAAGGATGTGGAGTGATGAGTAGTGAGAGATTCAGAAGTTTTGCTTGATCCTAATAAATACATGGGGGTGTGGGAGGGGGAATGGGGGGAGAGTCAGTGATAGGGGAGAGTGTACATGGGGGTGTGGGGGGGGGAATGGGGGGTAGAGTCAGTGATAGGGGAGAGTGTAGATGGGGGTGTGGGAGGGGGAATGGGGGTAGAGTCAGTGATAGGGGAGAGTGTACATGGGGGTGTGGGAGGGGGAATGGGGGGAGAGTCAGTGATAGGGGAGAGTGTAGATGGGGGTGTGGGAGGGGGAATGGGGGGTAGAGTCAGTGATAGGGGAGAGTGTAGATGGGGGTGTGGGAGGGGGAATGGGGGTAGAGTCAGTGATAGGGGAGAGTGTACATGGGGGTGTGGGAGGGGGGAATGGGGGGAGAGTCAGTGATAGGGGAGAGTGTACATGGGGGTGTGGGAGGGGGAATGGGGGGAGAGTCAGTGATAGGGGAGAGTGTACATGGGGGTGTGGGAGGGGGAATGAGGGGGGAGAGTCAGTGATAGGGGAGAGTGTACATGGGGGTGTGGGAGGGGGAATGGGGGGTAGAGTCAGTGGTAGGGGAGAGTGTAGTTGGGGGTGTGGGAGGGGGAATGGGGAGAGTCAGTGATAGGGGAGAGTGTACATGGGGGTTTGGGTTGGGGAATGTTCTGGAGACATGCCCATCCCCTAACGTCCCAAGCTGCCCACTCTCTACCTACTGCTCTGAACAGTTTTTATCTTTAGGGACTAATCCAATTCCTTTTTGAAACCACAGATTGACTGTGTCTCTGCAGAATCTCAGGCAGCGCATTCACCTGCTTTGTAAAAGCTTCTCCTCAGGTCCTCAATTGCTTCTTTTGCCAATAATCCAAACTTGTGCCCTCGCATCTGGATCCGTCCATCAATGGGAACAGTTTCTTTCTATCTACTCTGGTATAATGTGACCTTAAATGTATTCATACCATGTTTCTTGTAAGGGATACATTTAAAATTCAGCTATTTTACACAGTGCCAATTTGTCCGCACTGGGCAGCTCACATGCTAATACAGGATAATGATTGATTTTAGCCAGGGATGTGCTTGTTTTCATCTGAGTTAATGCATTTTTATTCATTTGGTTTTTCACCAGGATTTCAAAGTAGGATTTTGATGAGGTTGATTGAGAGTCATGTGCTTAAGGGGAGAGTCTTAGCTTACAGGGAAAAGAGGTAACTACTACTGGGTTCTGAAAGAAGCAAGAGCGCTCTCTCTCTCTCTTCCTCTCTCTCTCCAGAAGTGTTCCAGAGGCTTGAGGACTGGCTTATTAAACTTGTGTGTCCCTAATTGATTTTGAAGAGGAGTTTAAGTCTATAAATGAAATATTGTTTGAATTGGAACTAATTGAGATAGGTTAGTGGTTCAGAATTGTATCTTGTTATGTTTAAGGATTTCAACTGGTAAAATTCAAGTTAATTCATTTGTTATGGTTAAAATTAAGTTTGTTTTGATAAAAGCTTCCTAGTGTGTCAATAGAATCACACCTGCCATGAAATACCTTATGCTCACACTAATGCCAAAGTAGAAAAACTGTTGGGAGCTAGTCTAACATACTCCGGGGTTTCTGATCCATACCTTAACACTGTGCATTACCCCCATGATTTTGAACATCTCGATCAAATCTCTTCTCAACCTTCACTTCTCCAAGGAAAACAGTCCAACTTCTCAACTTGGTCTTCATCACTGAGGTTCCTCATCCCAGGATCCATTCTGTGAATCTTTCCCTCACTCTCTCCAATACCTACACATCCTTCTTAAAGTGTACTGTCCACAACTGAGCACAATACTTCGACTGAGGCTGAACGAGTGACTTATACAAATTCACCATCATCTCCTTGCTCTTATTCTCTTTTCCTCCTTTCCAAAGTCCAAGCTGCTTTACAATTTCTCCATCTGCCTTTCCTTTTCATTGATTTATGCAGATATACCCCCATCTCACTCAGCTACTCCAACTCCTTTAGAATTGTTCCCTTTATTTTATATTCTCTCTCTGATTCTTCCTACAAAAGTAACACTTTGCGTGTTTCTGCATTGAACTGCATTCCCCCGTTCCCCCTGCCTGTCTGTGTCTGATATTTGTCACTATTCTCCTCACAGCTCACAAGCTCTGCCTCAACGCTGTGACCGCTGCTCCAACGATAAGGTTCACTCTCCACTCGAGGCTGACGTTATCTAATTGGCTAACCCAGTTTCAATTTAAATAACCGATTGTAAATATTGTGCATGAGGACAGTGAAGGGCTGGATGGAAGCAGCAGCTTTGTGTCACACTCACTTGTCTTGAAGGCTCTTAACTCTGTTCTCCTGTAATATCAAAATCACTTAATCATACAGAACAGAAAAGGCTCTTTGGCCCATTGAGTTTGATGACAGAGACCTCTCCTGTTGGGCCTGTCCACCACCCAGAGTATATTCTGTGTCCTTGCCACTCTTAGTGCTTCCTCCAAATGGTATTCAACATGGAGGAGCACTGATTTATCAGCTGATTGAGGATGGTATGTGGTAATCAGCAGGAGGTTTCCTTGCCCATGTTTAACCTAGTGCCATGAGACTTCATGGTGCAGTCTCGCAGGGCAACTCCCTGTCAGTGTACACCACTGTGCCACCAGCCACCTCTGCTGGATGTCAGGGTAGAAATTCCATATCTGCCCCAAGCTGTGAAGATGACCATCAGTCTGAAACCATGTGTTTGCAGAATTATGATCGAAGATTGCTGGTAGCATCGTCTAGCTGAGCCAACCATCAGTTCCCCATCACCATGGGGCTTGGTATGTTGGGACTCTTGGGTGGTGCCAATGTGTGAGAAAGCTGCAGGTTAAGGATATTTAAGGGGGAGAGGGGTGCATCCTTTGCCACTCCCTCATCCAAGGCAGCTGATGTAATGTGGGCACACGCACAGTGGTGAAAGGACACAGATTTGATTTTGGAGTTGTCCTTCTCCTTGATGAGCTTCTGAACAGGATGGAGAGATACATCTGCCTTGATTTCGCTTCCTGTTCAATGGGAATATTTGTGATTTGCTGCACTCTGATCTGTTGTGGTAATGGAGAAAAACCCTGGAATTATACATGGAAATCTGGGACTTTAAAAATTCCGAGTATTGTATTTGAAAATGGACACAATGAAGATGGCTGAGAATGTACAGTTAGTCACTGACAGGAATGCTCATAGATTGTGTTTTCAGACAAGGTATTTATGAAAGAGAATGATTACTCTTTACCCAAGAATAATTACTACCTCTGGTAAAGACAAAGAATCATAATGACTATCTCACCTCCAAGACCCCGGGTGCAATGTGTGTGCTCTGGAAACAGCGCCCTCGCACAAAGGAAATTTACCAACTTTTGCAGGAATATCCTAAACTCTCTCTCTGACTGTGGAAATCAACCAGCCAACAAAAAGGAATGGCATCTGGAAAAAAGAACACATTTCTGTGGCAAACTACAGACACCTGAATTGAAGAATCAACTACTCACCTACAGAATTCAACTGGAATCAATTCATAATGGCCACAACATTTTGTCACCCACACCTCACAACTCTAGGATTGTCCTGTAAAGCCTTTTACTTATATTTACTTATTACTTTTAATCTGTATGAATGTAGATGTATGTGTTTAACCAGTCTTCTGTACACTTTCAATGGTTAATAAACTTACTCGACCTTAACTAAAGTGGAGATGCTGCGTTGGGTTGAGGTGGGAACAGTACGATGTTTCACAACAACTGCAGCACTCCGAAAGCTTGTGATTCCAAATAAACCTGTTGGACTTTAACCTGGTGTTGTGAGACTTCTTATTGTGTTTACCCCAGTCCAACACCGGCATCTCCACATCATGGCCTTACAAACTCAGACATGTGAGTTCAAGTGGTCAAACACACACCTCCACACCACTGCTTGAAGCAGAGACTGGGACTTGAAGCTGGGCAGTCAGAGTCTGATTAGGAAAAGCACGTACTGTAAACCTAATATAGGCGTCTCCACATACTCTGGTTCCTCCTGTTTCTCATTGTAATGCGATTTGCATCTCCCCAATTCTTGGCATCATTTAATCTTGGTTTGTGCTGGAGCAGATTGAGTTTGTGTTTTGACTGCGATACGGTCATTGTTACCCTGAGCCCAATGTCCATCCAGATGAGAGAAGTCAGCGCAGTTCTGATCCTGAACTGGGGTCATCAGGAACAGATGTCAGAGGGTTAAATGGATAGAGAGCAGGAACCTTTTGAGATATATTTTCAGTGTGATTTCCCATCACTGCCTGTGTAACAATTAATTCCCTTTCTCTGTCAGTCACTGATCTTCCCTCAGTCTTGGAGATAACGTTTGTCCAACATTTCCCCTCCAAACTCCTGATTCTAATCAATAAATCCTCCACATGCTCTCACCTCCCACATGCCGACTCATCTCAGTGTGAGACTCCAACTCATTCATCTGCAGGAACTGTGAAACTCTGCCACCTCCCTCACTCTCCCTGCAGCTCCGTTTAGAAGATCAGAACACGAGCTCAATGTCGATCATCTCTGTGCAACCTTCACTCCTACTTATTTGATGATCCGGTCACGAGTCTCAACCCAGTCACTCGAGCCAACTCACTGTGGTTTATCTTACAGATGGAATGTCTCTCACACTGTCAACTATGATTCACTCTCACCTTGGGGACGAATCACAGTCTTCTACGTTTGAATCCCACTCCGGGACTTCAACACAACACCTTGAGCTGACAATCTGCAGTACTGAGGGAGTGCGGCACAGTTGGACAGATTGAATTTTAGAGGAAACATTAAGTACAAAGAACAAAGAAAATTACAGCACAGGAACAGGCCCTTCAGCCCTCCATGCTCCCCACTTAACTAAAACCCCCTACCCTTCCGAGGACCATATCTCTCTATTCCCATCCTATTCATGTATTTGTCAAGATGCCCCTTAAAAGTCACTACCTTGTCCACTTCCACTACCTCCCTCAGCAACGAGTTCCAGGCACCCACTACTCTCTGTGTAAAAAATTTGACTCGTCCATCTCCTTTAAACCTTGCCCCTTGCACCTTCAACCTGTCCCCCCCCCTAGTAATTGACTCTTCCACCCTGGGAAAAAGCTTCTGACTATCCACTCTGTCCGTGCCTCTCATAATCTTGTAGACTTCTATCAGGTCTCCCCTCAACCTCCATCGCTCCAATGAGAACAAACCAAGTTTCTGCAACTTCTTCTCATAGCTAATACCCTCCATGCCAGGCAACATCCTGGTAAATCTTTCCTGTACCCTCTCCAAAGCCTCCACATCCTTCTGGTAGTGTGGTAACCAGAATTGAACACTATATTCCAAGTGCGGCCTAACTAAGGTTCTATAAAGCTGCAACATGACTTGCTGATTTTTAAACTCAATGCCCCAGCCAATGAAGGCAAGCATGCCGTACACCTTCTTGACTCCCTTCTCCACCTGCATTGCCACTTTCAGTGACCTGTGTACCTGTACACCCAGATCCCTCTGCCTATCAATACTCTTAAGGGTTCTGCCATTTACTGTATATTTCCTATCTGTATTAGACTTTCCAAATGCATTACCTCACATTTGTCTGGATTAAACTTCATCTGCCATCTCTCTGCCCAAGTCTCCAACTGATCTATATCCTGCTGTACCCTCTGATGGTCCTCATCGCTATCTGCAAATTCACCAATCTTTGTGTTGTCCACAAACTTACTAATCAATCCAGTTACATTTTCCTCCAAATCATTTATATATATTACAAACAGCAAAGATCTCAGCACTGATCCCTGAGGATCACCACTTGTCACAGCCCTCCATTCAGAAACACACCCTTCCACTGCTACCCTCTGTCTTCTTTGACCGAACCAGCTCTGTATCCACCTTGCCAGCTCACCTCTGATCCCATGCGACTTCACTTTCTGCACCAGACTGCCATGAGGGACCTTGTCAAAGGCCTCACTGAAGTCCATATAGACAACATCCACTGCCCTACCCTCATCAATCATCTTCATCACTTCCTCAAAAAACTTGATCAAATTAATGAGACACGACCTCCCCTTCACAAAACCATGTTGCCTCTCACTAATACGTCCACTTATTTCCAAATGGGAATAAAGCCTGTCTTGAAGAATCCTCTCCAATAATTGCCCTACCACTGATGAAAGGCTCACCAGCCTGTAATTACCTGGATTATTCTTGCTACCCTTCTTAAACAAAAGAACAACATTGGCTTTTCTCCAATCCTCTGGGACCTCCCCTATAGCCAGTGAGGATACAAAGATTTCTTTCAATGCTTCAGCAATTTCCTCCCTTGCCTCTCTCAGTATTCTGGGATATATCCCATCAGGCCCTGGGGACTTGTCTACCTTAATGTTTCTCAAGAACCCCAATATAGAACATAGAACATTACAGCGCAGTACAGGCCCTTCAGCCCTCGATGTTGCGCCGACCACTGGAACCAATCTAATGACCCTCTAACCTAAACTATTCCAATGTTATCCATATCCCTATCCACTGACCATTTGAACGCCCTTAAAGTTGGTGAGTCCACAACTGCTGCAGGCAGGGCATTCCACGACCTTACTACCCTCTGAGTAAAGAACCTACCTCTGACATCCGTCCTATAATTACCACCCCTTAATTTAAAGCTACGTCCCCTCGTGTTAGCCATCATCATCCAAGGAAAAAGGCTCTCACTGTCCACCCTATCTAACCCTCTGATCATCTTGTATACCTCAATTAGGTCACCTCGTAACCTTCTTCTCTCTAATGAAAATAACCTCAAGTCCCTCAGCCTTTCGTCATAAGACCTTCCCACCATACCAGGCAACATCCTGGTAAACCTCCTCTGCACCCTTTCCAATGCTTCCACATCTTTCTTATAATGCGGTGACCAAAACCGTACTCAATACTCCAAGTGTGGTCGCACCAGAGTTTTGTACAGTTGCAACACGATCTCACAGCTCCGAAATTCAATCCCTCTACCAATAAAAGCTAACACACCGTACGCCTTCTTAACAACCTTATCAACCTGGGTGCCAACTTTCAGGGATCTATGCACATGTACACCAAGATCTCTCTGCTCGTCAACACTACTAAGAGTCCTTCCATTAGCCCTATATTCTGTACTCCTGTTACTCTTTCCAAAGTGAATCACCTCACACTTTTCCACATTAAACTCCATTTGCCACCTCTCAGCCCAGCTCTGCAGCTTATCTATGTCCCTCTGCAAACTGTAACATCCATCCTCACTGTCTACAACTCCTCCAACTTTGGTGTCATCAGCAAATTTACTAACCCATCCTTCTACACCCTCATCTAGGTCATTTATAAAAATGACAAACAGCAGTGGCCCCAAAACAGATCCCTGAGGCACACCACTAGTAACTGAACTCCAGGTTGAATATTTCCCATCAACTACCACCCTCTGTCTTCTATCAGCTAACCAATTCCTGATCCAAACTGCTAAATCACCCTCAATCCCATGCATCTGCATTTTCTGCACTAGCCTACCATGGGGAACCTTATCAAACGCTTTGCTAAAATCCATATACACCACATCAACTGCCTTACCCTTATCCACCTCTTTGGTCACCTTCTCAAAGAACTCGATAAGGTTTGTGAGGCACGACCTACCCTTCACAAAACCGTGTTGACTCTTCCTAATCAAATTATTTCTCTCTAGATGATTATAAATCCTATCCCTTATAATTCTTTCCAAAACTTTGCCCACAACAGAAGTAAGGCTCACCGGTCTATAATTCCCAGGATTGTCTCTACTCCCCTTCTTGAACAAGGAGACAACATTTGCTATCCTCCAGTCTTCCGGCACTATACCTGTAGCCAATGACGACATGAAGATCAAAGCCAAAGGCTCTGCAATCTCCTCCCTAGCCTCCCAGAGAATCCTAGGATAAATCCCATCCGGCCCAGGGCACTTATCTATTTTCATACTCTCAAGAATTGCTAACACCTCCTCCTTATGTACCTCAATCCCGTCTAGTCTAAAAGCCTGTATCTCCGTATTCTCCTCGACTACATTGACTTTTTCAATACCTCCTCCTTTTTGATCTCAACATGACTCAAACTATCTACACATCTGTTACCAGACTCATCATCCACCAAATCCTTCGCTTTGGTGCATACTGACACGAAGTACTCATTTAACACCTCACCCATTTCCTCTGGCTCCTCGCTTCATTGTCCTTGAGTGGGCCAATCCTTTCCCTGGCTACCCTCTTGCTCTTTATATATGTATAAAAAGCCTTGGAATTTTCCTTAATCTTGCTGACCAATTCTTTCTCGTGACCCTTTTTAGCCCTTCTTACTCCTTGCTTAAGTTTCTTTCTACTTTCCTTGTATTCCACACTTGCTTCCTGTGTTCCCGGCCTCCTAGCTTTGACAAATATTTCCTTTTCCTCTTTGACTAGGCTCTCAATATCTCTCATTATCCAAGGTTCCCAAACTTTGCCATAATTATCCTTCATCCTTACAGGAATGTGCCAGTTCTGAGTCCTTATCAACTTACACTTGGAAGCCTCCCACATGCCAGATGCTGATTTGCCCTCAAACATCTGCCCCCAATCGACGTTCTTCAGTTCCTGCCTAATATTTGTTGTAATTAGCCTTCCCCCAGTTTAACACCTTAGCTTGAGGACTACACTTATCTTTATCCATCAGAAACTTAAAGCTTACTGAATTGTGGTCACTGTTCCTGAACTGCTCCCCTACTGAAACATCGACCACCTGGCCGGGCTCATTCCCCAGTACCAGGTCCAGTATGGCCCCTTCCCTAGTTGGACTATCTACATACTGTTTCAAGAAGCCCTCCTGGATGCTCCTTACAAACTCTGTCCCATCCATGCCACTAGCACTAAGTGAGTCCCAGTCAATATAGGAAAAGTTGGAATCTCCCACCACAACAACCCTGTTACTTTTACACCTTGCCAAAATCTGTCTACATATCTGTTCCTCAATCTCCCACTGGCAGTTGGGTGGCCTAAAGTAAACCCCCAACATTGTGACTACACTTTCCTATTCCTGAGCTCTACCCATATTGCCTCGCTGTATGAGCCCTCTGAGGTATACTGAAAACTGGTTTGCATTTCAGAATGTCAATAGTCTTGTGCCTGTTACTGTGAAAAACAATAGGGAATTCCTCCTGGATCCAAGATTTATCCATCAACCAAAATCACTAAAATCCTTATTGATTGTGGCGTGTGGGATCTTGCTATGTGTAAATTTGCTGCTGAGTTTCCAACACTGCAACAGTGACTGCACTGGCTGCAAAGTGCTTTGAGATGTTCATTGGTTGCAAAAAGTGCTATATAAATGCAGGTTTCTTTTGTTTTATTGAGTTGCTGTTATCTATTAATCTGTCTGCCTTTCCCGACTCACAGGCAACTCCCAGGTATAATCCATGATTCAGTCCTGAGGATTTGCTCTGATTTGTATTCAGCACGGAGGAGGGAATAGTTACTCTACACTTAATATTCTGTGTTCATCAAGAATTGAACGGCCTTCAAACAGATCTTATATCTAAAGGATATAAGAGGAGAGGAAGTACATTTATCTGCAGTCCCAGGACATCCCAAAGTGCTTTTCAGGCAATGGAAGTACATTTGAAAAGCAGTCACAGCTGTAATGTAGGAAACACTGCAGCTAATGTGTACACAGCAAGATCCCACAAGCAGCAATGTTGGTTTTAATAATGAATAGGAAATCTGTTTTACGATGTTGATTGAGGGGTATTACTGGTCAGGACACTGGTGAGAATTACCCTGCTCTTCCTGTGGCTTTGGGATCTTTCTGTTTACCTGAGAGGGCAGGCCGAGGCTTCTTACTCTAAAGGCAGTATCTATAACAGAGCAGTACTCCTTCAGTACTGCACTGGGAGGGCCAGAGGCTCTGCACTTGAGTGAGACTTGACCTGACATCTTTCTACCTCGGGGTAAGACCGTTAGCCAGTGAGCCACAGCTGGTGATGGCGTGAAGCTGAAATTCAGGAATTATACTGGTGCTCTCTAACACTGACCTTCACAGAAACAATTGTGAGGCAGAGAGAGAGAGAGATCAGAGAAAGAAATCTCCTCTCAACATTTAGACCCTCAAGATATCACCACAGAGTCCAGGCTTCTGAAAACATTAGAAAGATTCAATCATTTTCACAGCAACCTGTTCTTGGTGGTAAAATATCCCAAAGCGCTTCACAGCAGCATTTAGCAAATCAAATTAATCCTGAGTTATATCAGCAAATAAGGAGAGGTGACTGAAAGCTTAGTCAATGAGAAAGGTTTTATTTTCTATCTCAAAGGGGGAGAGAGAGGTGACGAGGTTTAGGGAAGGAATTCCAGAGCTTGGGAACCTGGCTGCTGAAGGCACAGCTGTTAATGTTGGGGTGATTAAAATCAGGGATGCTAAAGGGATCTGAAGGACAGAAGTACGGAGAGCTCAGTGGAGTTACAGCAGATTATGGAGATAGGGAGGGATGAGATCGCAGAGGGATTTGAAAACCAAAGTGATATGTTTTGAATTTTGCAATGCTACAGAAGATTTCCCGGTGGGCACAGTGGGACTCGTGCAGATGGGGACAGTGGGACACGTGCAGATGGGGACAGTGGGACTCGTGCAGATGGGGACAGTGGGACTCGTGCAGATGGGGACAGTGGGACTCGTGCAGATGGGGACAGTGGGACTCGTGCAGATGGGGACAGTGGGACTCGTGCAGATGGGGACAGTGGGACTCGTGCAGATGGTGACAGCGGGACTCGTGCAGATGGGGACAGCGGGACTCGTGCAGATGGGGACAGTGGGACTCGTGCAGATGGGGACAGCGGGACTCGTGCAGATGGAGACAGTGGGACTCGTGCAGATGGGGACAGTGCGACTCGTGCAGATGGAGACAGTGGGACTCGTGCAGATGGGGACAGTGGGACTCGTGCAGATGGGGACAGTGCGACTCGTGCAGATGGGGACAGTGGGACTCGTGCAGATGGAGACAGTGGGACTCGTGCAGATGGGGACAGTGGGACTCGTGCAGATGGGGACAGTGCGACTCGTGCAGATGGGGACAGTGGGACTCGTGCAGATGGGGACAGTGCGACTCGTGCAGATGGGGACAGTGGGACTCGTGCAGATGGGGACAGTGGGACTCGTGCAGATGGGGACAGCGGGACTCGTGCAGATGGAGACAGCGGGACTCGTGCAGATGGGGACAGTGGGACTCGTGCAGATGGAGACAGTGGGACTCGTGCAGATGGGGACAGCGGGACTCGTGCAGATGGGGACAGTGGGACTCGTGCAGATGGGGACAGCGGGACTCGTGCAGATGGGGACAGCGGGACTCGTGCAGATGGGGACAGTGGGACTCGTGCAGATGGGGACAGTGGGACTCGTGCAGATGGGGACAGCGGGACTCGTGCAGATGGGGACAGTGGGACTCGTGCAGATGGGGACAGCGGGACTCGTGCAGATGGGGACAGTGGGACTCGTGCAGATGGGGACAGTGGGACTCGTGCAGATGGAGACAGTGGGACTCGTGCAGATGGGGACAGTGGGACTCGTGCAGATGGAGACAGTGGGACTCGTGCAGATGGGGACAGTGGGACTCGTGCAGATGGGGACAGTGGGACTCGTGCAGATGGAGACAGTGGGACTCGTGCAGATGGGGACAGTGGGACTCGTGCAGATGGGGACAGCGGGACTCGTGCAGATGGAGACAGTGGGACTCGTGCAGATGGGGACAGTGGGACTCGTGCAGATGGGGACAGCGGGACTCGTGCAGATGGAGACAGTGGGACTCGTGCAGATGGGGACAGTGCGACTCGTGCAGATGGGGACAGTGGGACTCGTGCAGATGGGGACAGTGGGACTCGTGCAGATGGGGACAGTGGGACTCGTGCAGATGGGGACAGTGGGACTCGTGCAGATGGAGACAGTGGGACTCGTGCAGATGGAGACAGTGGGACTCGTGCAGATGGGGACAGCGGGACTCGTGCAGATGGGGACAGCGGGACTCGTGCAGATGGAGACAGTGGGACTCGTGCAGATGGGGACAGTGGGACTCGTGCAGATGGAGACAGTGGGACTCGTGCAGATGGAGACAGTGGGACTCGTGCAGATGGGGACAGTGGGACTCGTGCAGATGGGGACAGTGGGACTCGTGCAGATGGAGACAGTGGGACTCGTGCAGATGGGGACAGCGGGACTCGTGCAGATGGGGACAGCGGGACTCGTGCAGATGGAGACAGTGGGACTCGTGCAGATGGAGACAGTGGGACTCGTGCAGATGGGGACAGTGCGACTCGTGCAGATGGGGACAGTGCGACTCGTGCAGATGGGGACAGTGGGACTCGTGCAGATGGGGACAGTGCGACTCGTGCAGATGGAGACAGTGGGACTCGTGCAGATGGAGACAGTGGGACTCGTGCAGATGGAGACAGTGGGACTCGTGCAGATGGGGACAGTGGGACTCGTGCAGATGGGGACAGTGGGACTCGTGCAGATGGGGACAGTGGGACTCGTGCAGATGGGGACAGTGGGACTCGTGCAGATGGGGACAGTGGGACTCGTGCAGATGGGGACAGTGGGACACGTGCAGATGGGGACAGTGGGACTCGTGCAGATGGGGACAGTGGGACTCGTGCAGATGGGGACAGCGGGACTCGTGCAGATGGGGACAGTGGGACTCGTGCAGATGGGGACAGTGGGACTCGTGCAGATGGAGACAGTGGGACTCGTGCAGATGGAGACAGTGGGACTCGTGCAGATGGAGACAGTGGGACTCGTGCAGATGGGGACAGTGGGACTCGTGCAGATGGGGACAGTGGGACTCGTGCAGATGGGGACAGTGGGACTCGTGCAGATGGAGACAGTGGGACTCGTGCAGATGGAGACAGTGGGACTCGTGCAGATGGAGACAGTGGGACTCGTGCAGATGGAGACAGTGGGACTCGTGCAGATGGAGACAGTGGGACTCGTGCAGATGGAGACAGTGGGACTCGTGCAGATGGGGACAGTGGGACTCGTGCAGATGGGGACAGTGGGACTCGTGCAGATGGGGACAGTGGGACTCGTGCAGATGGGGACAGTGGGACTCGTGCAGATGGGGACAGTGGGACTCGTGCAGATGGGGACAGTGGGACTCGTGCAGATGGGGACAGTGGGACTCGTGCAGATGGAGACAGTGGGACTCGTGCAGATGGGGACAGTGGGACTCGTGCAGATGGGGACAGTGGGACTCGTGCAGATGGGGACAGCGGGACTCGTGCAGATGGGGACAGTGGGACTCGTGCAGATGGGGACAGTGCGACTCGTGCAGATGGGGACAGTGGGACTCGTGCAGATGGGGACAGTGGGACTCGTGCAGATGGAGACAGTGGGACTCGTGCAGATGGGGACAGTGGGACTCGTGCAGATGGGGACAGTGGGACTCGTGCAGATGGGGACAGCGGGACTCGTGCAGATGGGGACAGTGGGACTCGTGCAGATGGGGACAGCGGGACTCGTGCAGATGGGGACAGTGGGACTCGTGCAGATGGGGACAGTGGGACTCGTGCAGATGGGGACAGCGGGACTCGTGCAGATGGGGACAGTGGGACTCGTGCAGATGGGGACAGTGGGACTCGTGCAGATGGGGACAGTGGGACTCGTGCAGATGGAGACAGTGGGACTCGTGCAGATGGAGACAGTGGGACTCGTGCAGATGGGGACAGTGGGACTCGTGCAGATGGGGACAGTGGGACTCGTGCAGATGGGGACAGGTTACATGGAAGCAAGAGGAAGCCATTTGGCTTTTTGAGCTTGATACACCCGCCATTAATTCTGATCATGGCTGATTATCCAAATCAGGAAAACTATTCCCACTTCTCCTCCATATCTGTTGATCCCTTTATTCCCAAAGCTACATCTAACTCTTTCTTGAAAGCATACAATCTTTTTGTAATTCCTAAATATGTTCAGAGTTTTATTAGAATGTTAGAAACCCTACAATACATTTACACATGTCGATTCAAAATAACAACAAGAGATTTATTGAAGGAGTTGCTGCTTGGACAGAATACAAACTGAAACTAAACAACAGCCTCTATAACTTCCTAATGACATCACCATCAAATCATGTGACTGGCTCTTAAAGCAGTCATGCAACTACTTAAATAAGTAACAGTTTTGGCCCCCACTGCTTGATGCGGCAGAGAACTCCACAGGCTTCCCACTCTCTGGATGAAGAAATTTCTCCTCATTCGAGTCCTAAAAGGACCACATCTTTCATCCTCAGACTATGACCCTTGGTCCTGAACACCCCCACCATTAAGAACATCCTTCTTGCCCTGTCTAGTCCTGTCAGAATTTTATGGGTTTCTATGAGATCTTCCCCTCCCTCTTCTAAACTCTAGTGAATATAATCCTAGCAGATTCAGTCTCTCACAAATGAGTCTTACCATCCAAGTAATCAGTCAGGTAACCCTTCACTGTACTTCCTCGGTAGCAAGACCATCCTTCCTCAAATAAGGAAACTAAAACTGTATACATTATGCTCACAAAGGCCCTGTATGATTGCAGCAAGACATCACTGCTCCTGCATGCCTGCTGCACCTGCACGCTTCTCTCCAGTGACTGGTGTAAGAGGACACCCAGGTCTTGTTTCACATTTCACATTATAAGTGGAGTAGGGATTGTTACACAGAAAGCAAAAGGCAGTGAGGTGTGAATGAGAAATTCTACTTCTCCCTGTACACTATTCCCTCTATACAGTTGGCCGCACATCTCCCCTTCCCATTTCTCATTTTAGCTGAGATTGCCAGTGGGTCTCAGGAACTGCCCACACCTCCTTACAGTCTGCCGCCATCAACTTTCACCTCAAAAATAAACCTTGATCCCAGCATCCCGCAAATTTCAATCTCCCGTTCTTCTCCCTGGATGTGTTGTCACCTCCCAAATCTACGCCCATTTCTCCTGGATCTCCCTGTTTGAATCCTTCCAATTATATATTCCCTTCACAGCTCCAAAAAAGCTCTCATCAAAGTCACAAGTTACATCCTCCTCAATAATAGGAAGACAGATTATTACTTGAATGAGTGTAAACTGAGAGAGGTGGATACTCAATGAGACCTTGCAGTCGTCATGCATCAGTTGCTGAAAATAAGCACGCAGTAAAAAAAGCAAATGGTAAGTTGGCCTTCATAGCGAGAGGATTTGAGTACAGGGATAGAGATGTTATGCTGCAATTATATAGGGCGTTGGTGACGCCACACCTGGAGTATTGTGTGAAGTTCTGGTGTCCTTATCTGAGGAGGGATGTCCTTGCTATAGAGGCAGTACAGTCAAAGTTTACCAGGCTGATTCCTGGGATGGCAGGTCTGTCATATGAGGAGAGACTAAGGCGGTTAGGATTATGTTCACTAGAGTTTAGAAGAGTGAGAGGGATCTTATAGAAACTTATAAAATTCTAACAGACTGAGGTCACGTACCAACCGATTCAAGAACAGCTTCTTCCCTGCTGCCATCAGACTTTTGAATGGACTTGCCTTGCATTAAGTTGATCTTTCTCTACACCCTAATTATGACTGTAACACCACAATCTGCACTCTCTCGTTTCCTTCGCTATGAGCGGTATGTTTTGTCTGTATAGCACGCAAGAAACAATACTTTTCACTATATGTTAATACATGTGACAATAATAAATCAAATCAAAATCAAATACTTATCCTCCATTCGATACAGAAAACAGAACTGTACACAGTTCTCCAGGTGCGGTCTCACCAAAGCCCTGTACAAATTGCAGTCAGACCTTTTCTCACTCATATTCCAAACCCTTTATAATTGAGGTTAACACACTATTTGCCTTCCTAATTGCTTGCTGGCCTTGCATGTTAATGTTCTGTGTTTCATGTACGAGGACACACAGATGCTTCTGAACACCAGCATTTCCCAGTCTCTCTCCATTTACAAATTCCCATATTTCTATCCTTCCTGTTAGTACAGAGAATTTCACATTTCACTGCATTATAATCCACATGCCATGTTCTTGCCCACACTCTAAATTCCTCTTCAGCTACTTTGCACCAACCTTATTTTTCCCTTAACTCTAAGTTCAGCAAACTCTGATACATGACACTGTCATCTCATCTACCACATCAATTGGGAACAGCTGTGACCCAAGCATTGATCCGATTAGCCACAATACACTAAGTGAAAATCACCCCCTCATTCCCTACTTTCTGCTCCCTGTCCATTTACAAATCCTCAATTCATGGTAAATATATTAATCCCCAAAGGATTAATCCAAATTCTACCACCTGAATTCAGATCAGCAGCAATTGCTGACAATTTTTTCTAAATGCTGAATCAGTGTCAGATATTTTCAGTTATGGATGAGTCGTAATTTTCTGTAATAACTTTTTATGTCGCATCTTATCAAATGATTTTAGAAAATCCAAATATACTACATTCACAAGTTCCCCTGCTAGTAACACGCTCAACAAAGGTGACACAGTGGTTAGCACTGCTGCCTCACAGTGCCAGGAACCCAGGTTCGATTCGGAGTTTGCACATTCTTACTGTGTCTGCATGGGTTTCCTCCAGGTGCTCTGGTTTCCTCCCACAGTCCGAAGATGTGCAGGTTAGATGAACTGACTGTACTAAATTGCCCCTTGGTGTCCAAGAATGTGTAGGAAGAGGGATTAGCCATGGTAAATGCATGGGGTTACAGGGCTAGGACAGGTGGTGGGCCTGGGTGAGATGCTCTGTCAGAGTTGGTGTAGACTCGAATAGCTGAATGATCTCCTTCTGCACCATAAGGATTCTATGATTGTGTTTATCATTTGTCAAATATTATTTCTCTCCCACAGAATCATGCTGACTTTGCTCAATTATATTATAATTTTCTGATTTTCCATATCCCTAATATAGAGGGCAATTCTCCCAGGAGTGCTGAATTGGTGGGAAAACTGTTTTCTTAGCTCAACTTCACACTCGAACCTCCGCACTCTGTGCACTGCAGAGATCCCAATCGTGAATCTCATTAAAAACCCAGGGGAGGTGGGACCTATTCACGCCGGACTCGAACAGTTCTGGAACTCTGCGCACGTGTAGTGGCCGTGATCTGTCAGTCTCCCCGTTTGCTCAATCGCTGGCCAGGCCAGGGCCCCACAGTGCGGTCCCTCCAGCTCCCCCCACCGCCCAATCGCAGCCCCCACAACAATTCCCGGGCCAGCAGCCCCCCCCCCCCCGCCCCACCCCCCCGCCACTGTCCCAGACTGCCCCAATGTCCAGCCCACCTCCCCCATCTATCTTGGCACCTTAAATGCACATTGACACCCAGCTCCCTCTGCTCACATGCCTCTTTAAGAATTTTACCCTTTATCTTACATTGTCTCTCCATGTTAAGAACATAAGAACATAAGAAATAGGAGCAGGAGTAGGCCATCTAGCCCTTCGAGCCTGCCCCGCCATTCAATAAGATCATGGCTGATCTGTCATGGCTCAGTTCCACTTTCCCGCCCTCTCCCCATAACCCTTAATCCCCTCTCTTATCAAGAACCCATCAACCCGCTTCTTAAAAATATTTAGCGAGGTAGCCTCCACCACTTCAACGGGCAGAGAATTCCAGAGATTCACCACCCTTTGAGTGAAGAAGTTCCTCCTCAACTCCGTTCTAAACCGCCTCCCCTTTATCTTGAGGCTGTGCCCCCTAGTCCTACTGTCTTTTTTGAGCGGGAAGAGTCTCTCCACCTCTATCCTATCCATCCCATTCATCATCTTATACGTCTCAATGAGATCTCCCCTCATTCTTCTAAACTCTAATGAGTACAAGCCTAGTTTATTCAGCCTCTCCTCATAGCTCAATCCCCTCAACTCCGGTATCAGCCTAGTAAACCTCCTCTGCACTCCCTCCAGGGCCAAAATATCCTTGCGCAGGTGCGGCGCCCAAAACTGCACACAGTACTCCAGCTGCGGCCTCACCAATGCCCTATACAGCTGCAGCAAGACCTCCCTACTTTTATATTCAATCCCCCTCGCTATGAAGGCCAGCATCCCATTCGCCTTCCTGACCACCTGCTGCACCTGCAAGCTGGGTTTTTGCGACTCATGCACAAGGACCCCGAGGTCCCTCTGCACCGTCGCCTGCTGCAGTTTTTCGCCACGTAAGTAATAGTCCTTCCTACCATTCTTCCTACCAAAGTGGACCACCTCACACTTGCCAACATTAAATTCCATTTGCCAGTTCCTGGCCCATTCGCCCAGCCTATCTAGATCCTTCTGCAGACTCTCCACACCCTCCGCACAATTTGCCTTTCTTCTTCCAACCAAAGTGCATCACCTCACATTTCTCCGCATTGAACCCCATCTGCCACCAATCGGCCCATTCCATCTTCCTTGTGAAGTTCTCCACCATCCTCTTCACAGTTTACAACACTCCCAAGTTTTGAATCATCCACAAACTTTGAAACTGTCTCCTGCACCAAGATGTAGATGATTAACATAGATCAGGAAATACAAGGACCCCAATACCAACCTTTGGGGAACCCCACTACAAACCTTTCTCTAGCCTGAAAAAAATTCATTGATCGTTACTATAATAAGAGGAAAATATCGCAGATGCTGGAATTTGAAACATAAACTGAAAATACTGGAAAATCTCAGCAGGTCTGACAGCGTCTGTGGAGAGAGCAAAACAAAGTTAACATTTCAAGTCAGGGTCATCCAGACTCGAAACATTGGCTCTATTCTCTCTCCACAGATGCTGTCAGTCCTGCTGAGATATTCCAGTATTTTCTGTTTAGTTGTATTGACCATTACTCTCTGCTTCCTTTTATTCAGCCAATTTTGTATCCACATTGCTACAGTTCTTTTCCTTCCAGGAGTTAAAACTTTTCTCCCAGGTCTATGGTGTGGCACAGTATCAAATGCCCTTTGAAAGCCCATGTACACCACATCAACAGCTTTAAGAGATTGGGAGAGACTGAGCCAGTGGACAAATATTTATCAAATGGGATAGAATGTGGAGAAATGTGAGATTATCCAGTTTGTAGCAAAAACAGAAACACAGAGTATTTCTGAAATGATGAGAGCTGTTTTTGAAGTTTGAGAATGTCCCTAGAAAGGGGGTGGTGCACCGTTCCCGGAAACACACTGCAATACCGGACTGACACGTGGAGTGGACAGAGCAAGCCCCATTCCACCTCCCTGCTCCAAAAATCAATTTAACATATGGTCCCCAGATAAGGGACGTATCAGATATTAAGCTGATAAGAACAGAAAAGTGTTGAACTTCAAAGGGACTCAGGTGTTCCTGTTTATGAATCACTGAAAGCTAACATGCAGCGACAGCAAGCAATTAAGAAGGAAATGGTATGGTGGCCTTTATTTCAAGAGGATTTGAATACAGGAGTAAAGATGTTCTTATGGCAACTATATAGACCACACCTAGAAGATTGTGTGCAGTTTTGTTCTCCTTATCTAAGGAACAGGTCCACAGCAACAGGTCAACAGCAGACGTCATCCCCCTGGCCCTGCACTCAACCCTGGAACACCTAGATAACAAGGACACCTATGTCAGACTCCTGCTAATTGACTACAGCTCAGCCTTCCACACCATTATTCCCACAAAACTCATCTCCAAACTCCGTGGCCTGGGGCTCGGGTCCTCCCTCTGTGACTGGATCCTGAACTCCCTAACTCACAGACTGCAATCAGTAAGGATAGGCAACAACACCTCCTCCAATGATCAGCCTCAACACCAGTGCCCCACAAGGCTGTGTTCTCAGAACTTTATTATACTCCTTACACAACTATGACTGTGCGGCCAAATTCCCCTCCAATTCGATTTTCAAGTTTGTTGACGATGTAGTGGGTTGGATCTCAAACAATGACGAGACAAAGTACAGGAATGAGATAGAGTATCTGGGGAACTGGTGCAGCAACAATAATCTCTCCCTCAATGTCAACAAAACAAAGGAGATAGTCATCAACTTCAGGAAGCGTAAAGGAGAACATGCCCCTGTCTACATCAATGGAGACAAAGTAGAAAGGGTCAAGAGCTTCAAGTTTTTAGATGTCCAGATCACCAGCAACCTGTCCAGGTCCCCCCATGCCAACACTATAGTTAAGAAAGCCCACCAACGCCTCTACTTTCTCAGAAAAGTAAAGAAATTTGACATCAGCTATGACCCTCACCAGCATTTTCAGATGCACCATAGAAAGCATTCTTTCTGGTTGTATCACAGCTTGGTCTGGGCTCCTGCTCTGCCCGAGACCGCAAGGAACTACAAAAGGTCGTGAATGTAGCCCAATCCATCACACAAACCAGCCTCCCATCCATTGACTCTGTCTACACTTCCCGCTGCCTCGGCAAAGAAGCCAGCAACAATTAAGGATCCCATTCCCCGGACATTCTCTCTTCCGCTTTCTTCCTTCAGGGCAAAAGATACAAACGTCTGAGGTCACGTACCAACCGACTCAAGAACAGCTTCTTCCCTGCTGCTGTCAGACTTTTGAATGGACCTACCTTGCATTAAGTTGATCTTTCTCTACACCCTCGCTATAACTGTAACACTACGCTCTGCACTCTCTCATTTCCTTCTCTATGAATGGTATGCTTTGTCTGTATAGTGTGCAAGAAACAATACTTTTCACTGTATGCTAATACATGTGACAATAATAAATCAAGTCAAATCAAAATCAAAGATATACTTGCCACAGAGGAAACACATCAATTCCTGAGATGGAGGGATTGTCCTAATGAGGCAAAATGAGACAGAGGTGCCCTTAATTTGCTGGAGTTTAGAAGAATGGGAGGTGATCTCAATCAAACATACAACAATCTTCAGAGTTTGACAGGGTAGGTGCAGGAAGGATGTTTCTCCGGCTGGGAGGGTGGTGGGGGGGGGGGGGGGGGTGGGGGTGCGGGTGAGGGCTGCTTAGAATCAGGGGATTCAGAATAAGGGGACGGTCATTTAGGTCTGGGATGAGAAGGAGTTTCTTCACTCAGTGGGTGGAGAATCCCTGGAATTCTCAATGCCCCAGGCTGTGGAGAATCTGTCAGTGAGTATGTTCAAGACTGAAACCGATAGATTTCAACACATTAAAAACATCGAGGTATCTGAGAACAGCACAGAAAGTCAATCAGCCACAATCTCATTGATTGGCAGAGCAAGCTCAATGGGCTGAGTGGCCTTCTTCTATTTTTTATGTTCTTAGGTTCCTGACTAATTTGTGTTGAATGGTCTAGTCTCCTGTTTGTATAAACTTGGAGTATAATGTTAGCAAGTGTGAGGTTATCCACTTTGGCAGAAATAATAGTAGGAGGGATTATTATTTAAAAGGCGAAAAGCTGCAGCATACTACGGTGCAGAGGGACCTGGGAGTCCTTGTGCACGAATCGCAAAAACCCAGTCTGCAGGTGCAGCAGGTGATCAAAAAGGCGAATGGGATGCTGGCCTTTATAGCGAAGGGGATAGAATATAAAAGCAGGGAGGTCTTGCTGCGGCTGTACAGGGTACTGATGAGGCCGCAGCTGGAGTACTGTGTGCAGTTTTGGTCGCCGCACTTGCGCAAGGATATTTTGGCCTTGGAGGGAGTGCAGAGGAGGTTCACTAGGCTGATACCAGAGATGAGGGGGTTGGACTATGAAGAGAGACTAAATAGACTGGGTCTGTACTCGTTGAAGTTTAGAAGGATGAGGGGGGATCTTATAGAGACGTATAAGATAATGAAAGGGATGGATAGGGTAGAGATAGAGAGATTCTTCCCACTTAGAAAGGACAGCAGGACCAGAGGGCACAGCCTCAAGATAAGGGGGGGTGCAGTTTAAGAACATAACATAAGAACATGAGAAATAGGAGCAGGAGTGGGCCATCTAGCCCTTTGAGCCTGTCCCGCCATTCAATAAGATCATGGCTGATCTGAAGTGGATCAGTTCCACTTTCCCGCTTTCTCCCCATAACCCTTAATCCCCTTGTTTGTCAAAAACCTATCTACCCGTGACTTAAATATATTTAGCGAGGTAGCCTCCACCACTTCAATGGGCAGAGAATTCCAGAGATTCACCACCTTTTGAGTGAAGAAGCTCCTCCTCAACTCTGTTCTAAACCGCCCCCTCCTTTATCTTGAGGCTGTGCCCTCTAGTCCTGCTGTCCTTTCTGAGCAGGAAGAATCTCTCTACCTCTACCCTATCCATCCCTTTCATTATCTTATATGACTCTATAAGATCCCCCTCATTCTTCTGAACTCCAATGAGTACAGACCCAGTCTATTTAGTCTCTCTTCATAGTCCAACCCCCTCACCTCCAGTATCAGCCTAGTGAACCTCCTCTGCACTCCCGCCAAGGCCAAAATATCCTTGCGCAAGTGCGGCGACCAAAACTGCACACAGTTCTCCAGCTGCGGCTTCACCAGTGCCCTGTACAGTTGCAGCAAGACCTCCCTACTTTCATATTCAATCCCCCTTGCTATAAAGGCCAACATTCCATTCACCTTCTTGATCACCTGCTGCACCTGCAGACTGGGTTTTTGCGACTCATGCACAAGGACCCCCAGGTCCCTCTGCACCGTAGCATGCTGCAGCTTTTCACCCTTTAAATAGTAATCCCTCCTACTATTAGTTCTGCCAAAGTGGATAACCTCACACTTGCTAACATTGTACTCCATCTGCCAGTTTAGATCAGAGTTGAGGAGGAACTTCTTCACTCAAAGGGTGGTGAATCTCTGGAATTCTCTGCCCGTTGAAGTGGTGGAGGCTGCCTCGCTAAATATATTTAAGTCACGGGTAGATAGGTTTTTGACAGACAAGGGAATTAAGGGTTATGGGGAAAAAGCGGGAAAGTGGAACTGATCCACTTCAGATCAGCCATGATCTTATTGAATGGCGGGGCAGGCTCAAAGGGCTAGATGGCCTACTCCTGCTCCTATTTCTTATGTTCTTATGTTTCCTCCATTCCTCCTTTTCTTGAACAGTGAGGTTATGTTTCCTACCGTCCAATCACATGGATTGTTGAAAAAACAAAGAATTCCAGAACATCAAAATAAGTGCACTCAGTAAGCATGTAGCTTCATCTTTTCAAACTATTTGTGGTTGGTGATCCCTGGCGGGGGATTTGTTAAGTCCCATTAATTTCTCCAGTATTATTTTATAACTAACTCTCAGCTTCCTGATTTTCACTGGGAAGCCAGCTGCAGAGTTTAATATCTCTGCATTCCCTTATTCTACGTTCTGCTGTCTCTGCTCCAAAGGGTCCTATCTTTACTCTCACTAATATCTTCCCATTTTATATATCTCTCAAAGTTTGTACAATTTGTTTTGATGTTTCTAGTGATGGTTTGCTCTCATTTTCTCTTTCTTTATCAATGTCTTACTCCTCCTTTGCTAAATTCTAAAATCCTCTCAATCCTCAGCCCTACTGTGCTCTCTGGCAACATTATAATCCTTTTCTTGCCATTTAATGCCCTCATCAGCCAAAGCTGAACTACATTTCTTGTTGCATTTTTATTCCTTAAGGGAATGATTGCAAATTTCAAATTTTTTTAACCATTTGCCTTGTCTTCTTTATCATTGCATCCATTAATCTGATTTCTTAATCCACTCTATCCAACTCTCACCTCATTTCTACATCGAGCCTTGTTTCAGATGTAGCTAAATCATTCTCAAACTCAAGCTGAAATTCTATCATGTTATGATTACTCTTTCCTAGAATCTCCTTCACTTTAATAGCCTGTTCCCTAATTGGTTCCTCAACAGATTGGCCTCTTCAATGCTCCTTAAATCTCTCTGAGACATTTGGTCATCCGGATCAGATTTTTGTTCCCGCACCTGTGAAGCATACTGGACATCTCACTACATTAAAGGTGCTTTCTACATGCTGTGTGTTACATTTCTTCTTGGTGGGGAACTTGGTGCAAGAGAGTCAATTTTACATCCCACTCTGAGTGTAAGGATGAAACCTGTACAAACTGTTCCCTGTGCTAAAGGACAATTATATAAACCTTAAATCCCTGCAACCTCCCCCTGCACCCATCAATTAAACAGAAGAAGCTGTAAGAGGTAACAGCCAATATTATAATACACATATTCACATTAGGTTAGCAATATTATAATATATATTAGCATTTATAATACATTAAACCTGTGCTGTCATCTTGTGGATTGTGTTATTTAATTAAAAGCAGTGAACGCAGAGTGAAATCTCCAAGAGGATCTCCCTCCCCCGAGTCTGATCGTCGCCAACACAGAACCCTGTGTCACTAATGTCTCAAAATCCCCAAGCAGCAGCTGGAAGCTGTGATCCGGGCATTTTCCCAAAGCTTCCCGGTCTTTTCCCATTTCATTTCCAACATTTAGCATTCCCTGTCTCGATCATTGTCATAATCTTTCCACAAACACACACAAACCCACTCCCCCACACACACATCCACCCACACACAAACCCACACAAACACACCCATCCCCCCACACCTTACCCACCAACACACACACATTCACCCATCCACACACACAAAGCCACCCCCTCACATACACACACACCCACACACACACCCACACACAAACCCACACAAACACACCCACCCACCAACACACACACATTCACCCATCCACACACACAAAGCCACCCCCTCACATACACACCCACCTACACACACACCCACACACACACACACCCACCTACACACACACACACACACACACACAAACCCACACAAACACACCCACCCACCAACACACACACATTCACCCATCCACACACACAAAGCCACCCCCTCACATAAACACCCACCTACACACACACACACACACACATACTCACCTACACACACACACAAACCCACCCCCTCACATACACACACACACACACACACACATTCACGTACGTACACACCCACCCACCCACATACCCACCTACACACACCCACCCACCCACACACACTTACCCACACACCCACCCATCGACACCCACACTCAGACTCACACACACACATATACACATACCCTCACAGACACACACAAACACACTCACCCCCCCACACCATACCCACCTACACACACATATATTCACCCATCCACGCACACAAACCCATCCTCTCACATACACACCCACCTACACAAACACACACACACACATTCACCTACACACACATACACACACCCACCCACAAACACTCCCATCCACCCACACCCCACTTTCACACACACACACTCACGCAGTCACATCTTCACACAGACACTCGTACACACACACTCACACACACACACTCACACACACACAGTCACACACACACACTCATCCGCTCACATGTGCACACACATACATAATCATTCATTCACTCGCATATGTACAAGCACACACTTATACATAACACATGTGCACACATACCCATGTGAGTACATACGTCCAAGCATATACACACACCATACATCTCACACACACTCAAACACATACTTACAGTCACTCACACACATACACATACACCCACCCACATACTATCATGTACACATACACACACACCTGTCTCACACACACACACAAACGTACACACACTCTTTCCATCACACACACACAAAAATATTTGCCAAGTAATAATCTAATTTATAACCATCGCCTGCCCATTGTATAATGAAGCTGTGCCCAGGAGATGGGCTGTTTTGTGGAGAGCAGGCTGTGTGGGATTCTCAGCGTTCTGCTCTCTATCCCCCCCTCCTCCCCCTCCCTATCACTTCTGCATCAGTGCATCCGACAGCCCTCTCTCTCTCTCTCTCTCTCTCCAGACTGTGTTGTTCAAATCCGCAGCGGGAGGCTGGCGTATGCTCACAGATCGGGCTGGGTATCTCTGAGCTCAGACTGGGAGCATGTAGCAGAAAGCTGCACTTGATTCTGTGAGTGTGAGGATTTGTGTTCAGAGTCGGGAAGGAGGTGGACAAACCTGGCTTTGACTGGAACATGACACAAACATTGGGACCATCTCAGCACCTGTTTCCCTAACAGCAAGATGGAATACCTCCATGGCTAGGGTGAGTGCTCCTGATTTATTTCCACCTCCTCATCTTCTGGGTGCTCAGAAAACTGTGTCAGCAATTTCAAAGTGAAAAGGAATTGTGGAATTGAGATGAAATGTCAGCTTCTGAACCTTGGGTGAGAACTGCAGCCTTTCTGTACCATCCTAAAAGCAGCAACATCTCTCATGAAGGTCATTAGGTGTGATTTGAAAGGAGTGTATCTGTTAAAGTGGGGATAATCGATACTGCAATCCCTGGACACAATCACTGAAAAACAAAGCATCTAATTCTCCAAAGCCCTTTTCACTGTTTTTCCTGGAATTCCGGGAAATAGTGAGAAGCTGGGATAACTGCTAATTGCCCTGCCTGTTTGTTGAAATGTTTGAAAGGTGAGAATCTGTCAGTGGAGCTTTGATAGAGAGTTCACTCCTACGGTGAATGAACTGTCCAGTCACAGTTGATGGTGCTGGAGAGATTCCTCATTCTGTTAATTATCCCTCATCCTCTGCTCTCCCTCAGGTACAGAGCTGAGTGTGATGGAGGAGCCAGTGCGTGGGCTGGAACAGTATCATTGACAGTTTGAGGGCTTTCCAATGTTGGGTTTCTCAGTTAACAAGAGTCAAGTGCTGGTGAGGAGAAACTTTGAAATCTCAAGTGCCCATTGTTGGATTCCATACACTGTACCATCAAATAATAGAATCGAATCGCACAGGAATCCATTCAGCCCATTGCGCCTGTGTTGGCTTTTTGAGACAGTTATCCAGTTGGAATCTTTCCCCCTTGCCCTACATGGATCTCTCCAATTCCGGTTTGAAAATTATTATTGAATCTGCTTCCACCGCTGTTTCAAGCAGCACCTTTCAGATCACTGACTGAAACACTGCCCTTGTGCAGCCTTTGGTTCTTTTCCCAGTTACATTCAGTCCTTGCCCTCTGCTCAGTGACCTTCTTCCTGACAGGTTCTCCTGATTTACCCAATATTCAGACACTTCTTGATTTGGGGCAGGTTTAATCTCAGTTACACTGAGGGACAGCCCTGACACCACTTGCTGGGGAGGGAAGCAGCTACAACATGACCAGCACCTCCTCTCTGTCTGTGAACTAGAATTAAGCTGTCTTTTTATTTGTTTAAAATCACAGTTCACATGGTCATTAAATCCCAAGGACCAAGGATAGGGGGCGGAGGGGTGGGGGGAATCTCAGTACATTCAGAATCTTTCCCACAGATTTTACCAGCTTGAGTTGCTCGGTATGTCTGGGAATTGTTTAATCAGAACAATCGCCTATTGCCCCCCCTCCAAAACTGCCCACTCCCCCCATTCCCCTCCCATTGCCCCAGGATTGGTTACTCTGTTTGTCTGAAGCTAGTCCAGCATGACCATCATTTCTTTCAATAAGCATTCCCCCAGCACCACTCCCCCCAGCACCACTCCCCCCCAGCCCCACTCCCCCAGCCCCACTCCCCCCAGCCCCACTCCCCCCAGCCCCACTCCCCCAGCCCCACTCCCCCCAGCCCCACTCCCCCGAGCCCCACTCCCCCCAGCCCCACTCCCCCCAGCCCCACTCCCCCCAGCCCCACTCCCCCAGCCCCACTCCCCCAGCCCCACTCCCCCCAGCCCCACTCCCCCAGCCCCACTCCCCCCAGCCCCACTCCCCCAGCCCCACTCCCCCAGCCCCACTCCCCCAGCCCCACTCCCCCCCAGCCCCACTCCCCCCCAGCCCCACTCCCCCCAGCCCCACTCCCCCCCAGCCCCACTCCCCCAGCCCCACTCCCCCCAGCCCCACTCCCCCCCAGCCCCACTCCCCCAGCCCCACTCCCCCCCCAGCCCCACTCCCCCAGCCCCACTCCCCCCAGCCCCACTCCCCCCAGCCCCATTCTCCCCCAGCCCCATTCTCCCCCAGCCCCACTCCCCCAGCCCCACTCCCCCTCCAGCCCCACTCCCCCAGCCCCACTCCCCCAGCCCCATTCTCCCCCCAGCCCCACTCCCCCAGCCCCACTCCCCCCAGCCCCATTCTCCCCCAGCCCCACTCCCCCAGCCCCACTCCCCCCAGCCCCACTCCCCCCCCAGCCCCACTCCCCCCAGCCCCACTCCCCCCAGCCCCACTCCCCCCAGCCCCACTCCCCCAGCCCCACTCCCCCAGTCCCACTCTCTCCCAGCCCCCACTCTCCCCAGCCCCACTCCCCCCCAGCCCCACTCCCCCCAGCCCCACTCCCTCCCTGCCCCACTTCCTCCCTGCCCCACTCCCCCCCCAGCACCACTCTCTCCCAACCCCACTATCCCCCAAGTCCTACTCCCCCAGCCCCACTTCCCCTAGC
Source organism: Carcharhinus amblyrhynchos (assembly GCF_965287045.1). Classification (NCBI taxonomy): domain Eukaryota; kingdom Metazoa; phylum Chordata; class Chondrichthyes; order Carcharhiniformes; family Carcharhinidae; genus Carcharhinus; species Carcharhinus amblyrhynchos. The sequence goes on along the minus strand of NC_137326.1, from coordinate 1,432,796 downwards.
CCCACTCCCCCCAGCCCCACTCCTCACCAGCCCCATTCTCCCCCCAGCCCCACTCCCCCCAAGCCCCACTCCCCCCAGCCCCACTCCCCCCCAGCCCCACTCCCCCCCAGCCCCACTCCTCACCAGCCCCATTCTCCCCCCAGCCCCACTCCCCCAGCCCCACTCTCCCCAGTCCCACTCTCTCCCAGCCCCACTCTCCCCAGTCCCACTCTCTCCCAGCCCCACTCTCCCCAGCCCCACTCCCTCCCTGCCCCACTTCCTCCCTGCCCCACTCCCCCCCCCCAGCCCCACTCTCCCCAGTCCCACTCTCTCCCAGCCCCACTCTCCCCAGTCCCACTCTCTCCCAGCCCCACTCTCCCCAGCCCCACTCCCTCCCTGCCCCACTTCCTCCCTGCCCCACTCCCCCCCCCAGCACCACTCTCTCCCAACCCCACTATCCCCCAAGTCCTACTCCCCCAGCCCCACTTCCCCCTTCAGCCCTATTCCTTGTACCATTCACTGTGCGTGCTTAATCAGACCATTCACAACTTCCACATTCTACTGGAGACAGAGCTCAGCTTTCAACTCCATCATCACCAACACCACCAGCTGTCTTTATCCCTCCCACAGCTCATCAACTACTGAAACCCTCACCTAATACCACTGAAACTATTCCAATGCTCTCCTGTTTTCTGACTGTCCATAAATGTCAGATTATTTGCTGCCCATATCCTCACCAACAGCAAGTCCCAGTCACCAATCTGCTCGCTGACTGACTCCACCTCTCAGTTCAGAATTGCCTGAATTTTTAAAACTCTCCTCCTTGTTTACAAATCTCTCCATGGCCTCATCCCTATCTCTGTAACCCCATCCATAACCCCCCCAACTCTGTAACCCCCTCCATACTCACTACCCCCCAACTCTGTAACCTCCTCCATACTCACTACCCTCCCTCTGTCTATAACCCCTCCATATTCATAACCCTCTCTATCGCTGTAACTTCCTCCATCTCCTACAGCCCTCCCTATCTCTGTAACCTCCACCAGTTCCCACATTTAGTTGTTGTGGTGTTGTTATTGTAATGTATTGTAATATGTTGTTGTTGCAATGGGTTGTTGTTGTAACATGTTGTTGTAACAGGCTGTTATAACATTGATGTTATAACATATTGCAATATTTGTTGTAATATGCTGTTGTTGTAATGTGTTGTTGTAACATGTTGTTGTAATGCATTGTTGTAAGAATTTGTTGTTGTAATGGGGTGTTATAATGTGTTGTTGTAATATGTTGTTGTAATGTGTTGTAACATTTTGCTGTTGTAATAGGCAGTTGTTGCAATGTGTTGTAATATGTTGTTGTCATAACGTGTTGTTGTTGTTGCTGTGATGGTGTCACTAAGAGGCAGTGAGTTGAACCAGTATCTCGGCAATGGTTTCAGCGCTGTTCTCTCTGTGTGAAACATTAAAACAAGGCTCCATGTTCACTCTCAGTGACAATGCTGCCCTGCTGCTCTGGCCAATTGTTACGCTACAATTAATATCTTCTTTACGAGTATTTGGTCATTATCTCATGGCCATATCTGGGATCTTGCTGTGCACAAAGTGGCTGTGGTATTTCCTGCGGTGAACAGTAACTGCACTTCACAAAGCACTTTAGGTCATGCAGTGTTTGTGAGACGCACTATAGGAATGCGAGAGTTTATTGTCTTTCCCAGAGGCCACTTTCCTGGGCTGATGTTCCCAATGCTTGCCAGACTTTTCCTGAGGGGCTGAGTGGGTTATATGGGTACCTTCCTCCTCCCAATCCACTCCCCCTGCTGATTATCTCCAGCTGCTGGCTCTCTACTCAACAATCCCAGCATCAACATAGGTGGCACAGTGGTTAGCACTGCTGCTTCACAGCTCCAGGGACCTGGGTTCAATTCCCAGCTCGGGTCACTGACTGTGTGGAGGTTGCACATTCTCCTCGTGTCTGCATTGGTTTCCTCTGGGTGCTCCAGTTTCCTCCCACACTCCAAAGATGTGTGGGTTAGGTTAATTGGCCATGCTAAAAATTGCCCTTAGTGTCCTGGGATGCATAGGTTAGAGGGATTAGTGGGTAAATGAGTAGGAATGTGGGGGTGGGGTCAGGGTGGGATTGTGGTCGGTGAAGACTCGATGGGCTGAATGGCCTGTTTCTGTACTGTGGGGTTTCTATGATTTCTATGATCAACACCTCAATCCCAATCCCACAGTCACCCAATCCCAACCTCACACTCACCCAATTCCAACCTCACATTCACTCAATCCTAATCCCAATTTACCCAATCCCAACCTCACACTCACCCAATCCCAACCCCACACTTATCCAATCCCAACCTCACACTCACCCAATCCCAACGCCACACTTACCCAATCCCAACCTCACACTCACCCAATCCCAACCCCACACTTACCCAATCCCAACCTCACACTCACCCAATCCCAACCCCAAATGTCTCCTGTTCACTGTCAGCTGGTTCCTTCCAACCATATGCTGATATAACAGAAACAGTACTTTACAGTCCAGTTAAATTTTCTGTGTGAATTTTATTTTGACAAACTCCTGTATAAGTTTCCTTTCCAACTCCAGATTGCATGAACTAAAGCTATTCCACTGTCCTCACCCAGTGCATCTTTACTGATGTTCTATCAAGTTCCTGACACAGCCTCACTTTCTCAGTGTATTTGTTTAAGATCAATTATAAACTATTGGACAGAAACAATGTGTTGCAGAGAAACTCCACATTAAATTCTACCCAGCAAGGAGGAATACTGCACGTTTGCAGCGAGGAGAGCGATGTTACGGAGTTGTTCATTTAACATTCTCCTCGATATTAATTTTTGATATATCTACTTTTCCAAGTGCTATTGGAGGAAGGAGACTTTAATTCAAGGGAAGATGACATTGTGCAGCTAATCTTTGCTTTCTTACTCTGGCATTGTTAAGCAGTTGTGCAGAGATTGAAGGATTGTCTGGGACTCAAGAGGTGATTCAGATCTTATTCCATTCACTCTTGATGTAATCATGGATCTTATCAGCACCTGCTACAGTTGTAATTATTTGGTCTAAAATTGAATAATAATTGTCACTGTATTAAACTATGATTGTTCAATTTTCTCTGTCACCTGCCTAAGCCCTTTATTACAAAACCTACAATTCCCTCAAATACAACATCTAAATTCCCTTCCAATGTTTCCAATTTCTCCTCTCGCTGCTATACAGCCTGGAGGAGGAAAGCAAGAGAAAAGCTGGCAATAAACTTAGTGCCGATACCCTGCATCATTGTGATTCTGAGACTGAAGTGGATTTTGGGAATGGGAGGTGGGAGAATCGGGATGTTCAGTGCTGTCAGATATCTGCAATGTTGACAGACACTGATGCTCATTTCCACTGCCTGGAAACTTCACTCAACATTCCAAATCTCTGGTCAACGCTGAAGCAGACAGCTTTATAACAGGGACAATGTTCCCTTGAAGCTGCACTTGGTGTGTACACCCAACAGACAAAACCCAACATACAACACAACATATACCACACAACATACAACACCCAACATACTACACACAACATACTACACACAACAGACAACACCCAACATATAACAGCCAACATACAACACGCAACATAGATCACCCCAACATACAACACACAACATACAACACCCAATTTATTATACACAACATACAACACACCAACATGCAACACACCATCCTAACATACAATGCCTGACTTAGAACACAACACAGTGAAAAGAACTCAGCACTACAAAGAAATATCAGGAGAGGCAAAAGATAGGCTGACACCCCATGTAGAGTACTGAGGGAGTGCGGCACTGTGAGAGTCAGTGCTAAGGGAATGCGGCACTGTCAGAGGGTCAGTGCTGAGGGAGTGCCGCAGTGTCAGAGGGTCAGTACTGAGGGAGTGCCGCACTGTCAGAGGGTCAGTGCTGAGGGAGTGCCGCACTGTCAGAGGGTCAGTACTGAGGGAGTGCCGCACTGTCAGAGGTTCAGTACTGAGAGAGTGTAGCACTGTCAGAAAGTCAGTGCTGAGGGAGCGCCGCAGTGTCAGAGGGTCAGTGCTGAGGGAGTGCCGCACTGTCAGAGGGTCAGTACTGAGGGAGTGCCGCACTGTCAGAGGGTCAGTATTGAGGGAATGCTGCACTGTCAGAGGGTCAGTGCTGAGGGAGTGCCGCACTGTCAGAGGGTCAGTACTGAGGGAGTGCTGCGCTGTCAGAGAGTCAGTGCTGAGGGAGTGCCGCACTATCAGACAGTCAGTACTGAGGGAGTGCCGCACTGTCAGAGGGTCAGTACTGAGGGAGTGCCGCACTGTCAGAGGGTCAGTGCTGAGGGAGTGCCGCACTGTCAGAGGGTCAGTACTGAGGGAGTGCTGCGCTGTCAGAGAGTCAGTGCTGAGGGAGTGCCGCACTGTCAGAGGGTCAGTATTGAGGGAGTGCCGCACTGTCTGAGGGTCAGTGCTGAGGGAGTGCCGCACTGTCTGAGGGTCAGTACTGAGGGAGTGCTGCACTATCAGACAGTCAGTACTGAGGGAGTGCCGCACTGTCAGAGGGTCAGTACTGAGGGAGTGCTGCGCTGTCAGAGAGTCAGTGCTGAGGGAGTGCCGCACTGTCAGAGGGTCAGTATTGAGGGAGTGCCGCACTGTCTGAGGGTCAGTGCTGAGGGAGTGCCGCACTGTCTGAGGGTCAGTACTGAGGGAGTGCCGCACTGTCAGCGGGTCAGTACTGAGGGAGTGCCGCACTGTCAGAGGGTCAGTACTGAGGGAGTGCCGCACTGTCAGAGGGTCAGTACTGAGGGAGTGCCGCACTGTCAAAGGGTCAGTGCTGAGGGAGTGCCGCACTGTCAGAGGATCAGTACTGAGGGAGTGCCGCACTGTCAGAGGGTCGGTGCTTAGGGAGTGCCGCACTGTCAGAGGGTCAGTACTGAGGGAGTGCCGCACTGTCAGAGGGTCAGTACTGAGGGAGTGCCGCACTATCAGACAGTCAGTACTGAGGGAGTGCCACACTGTCAGAGGGTCAGTGCTGAGGGAGTGCCGCACTGTCAGAGGGTCAGTACTGAGGGAGTGCCGCACTGTCAGAGGGTCAGTACTGAGGGAGTGCCGCACTGTCAGAGGGTCAGTACTGAGGGAGTGCCGCACTGTCAGAGGGTCAGTGCTGAGGGAGTGCCGCACTGTCAGAGGGTCAGTGCTGAGGGAGTGCCGCACTGTCAGAGGGTCAATACTGAGGGAGTGCTGCACTGTCAGAGGGTCAATACTGAGGGAGTGCTGCACTGTCAGAGGGTCAGTACTGAGGGAGTGCCGCACTGTCAGAGGGTCAGTGCTGAGGGAGTGCCGCACTGTCAGAGGGTCAGTGCTGAGGGAGTGCCGCACTGTCAGAGAGTCAATACTGAGGGAGTGCCGCACTGTCAGAGGGTCAATACTGAGGGAGTGCTGCACTGTCAGAGGGTCAGTACTGAGGGAGTGCTGCGCTGTTAGAGAGTCAATATTGAGGGAGTGCCGCACTGTCAGAGGGTCAGTACTGAGGGAGTGCCACACTGTCAGAGTCAATACTGAGGGAGTGCCGCACTGTCAGAGCGTCAATACTAAGGGAGTGCTGCACTGTCAGAGTCAATACTAAGGGAGTGCTGCACTGTCACAGCAGTAATCTTTCTGATGAGATATTAAATCAAGGTTTTATACCTGCTTTGGGATTGGTGTGAATATGTTGTGGGTGAAGGGAAGGGGATTTCTCTCTGGTGTCCTTGCCAATCTTCACCCCTTAGAGTATATCGCTGTGAACAGTTGATCTGATCATTATCACCGTGCCGTCTGTGGGAGCTAGCTGTGAGCCGATTACAAGTGCGTTAGGACATCTGAAAATTCTGTGAGGTGTTATAGAAACATAAATCTGAATTTTCCTGCCTCTGCTGTTTGGGATTGACAATTTGCTCCTATTGTTGATCAGATGTGAAATGTGAGATTACCCTGCCGGTGGAGTGATTTGCAATTGGTTAGACTCACCTGGAGAGACGATGATATTCTGCAAATTCTATCATCATCGAATCACCTAACTGGAAGGAATATATTCTGGATTTGATTTGAGTGCAGGAAAAGGGAGATGCTGTATAAAATCCTTAGAAAGTTCAGAACTGTATGTTCAATTCAGGGACATATGTGGCAATGCAATGGTTGCTTATTTATTTTCAATGTGTCATTCAGAGTCCAGCCCTCCCTGCCTTGGAAACTCTTCAAAAGCTGCAAGTGATTTCAGAACCAACTGAGGGCCTTCGATTGACCAGCTTTGATTTGATTTATTATTGTCACATGTGTTAACGTATAGTGAAAAGTATTGTTTCTTGTGTGCGATACAGATAAAGCTTACTGTTCAAAGAAGAGGAAAGGAGAGGGTGCAGAATGTAGTGTTCTTGAGTCGGTTGGTACATGACCCTAGGCTTTTGTGTCTTTTCCTCAGCGGAAGAAGGGAGAATGTCTGGGGTGCGTGGGGTCCTTGATTATGCTGGCTGATTTGCCAAGGCAGCAGGAAGTGTAGACAGAGTCAATGGATGGGAGGCTGGTTTGCGTGACAGACTGGGCTGCATTCACGATCCTTTGTAGTTACTTGCGGTCTTAGACAGAGCAGGAGCCATACCAAGTTGTGATACAATCAGAAACAATGCTTTCTATGGTGTACCTGTAAAGGCTGGTGAGTCATAGTGGACATGCCAAATTTCTTTAGCCTGCTGAGAAAGTAAAAGTGTCGGTGGGCTTTCTTAACTATAGTGTTGGCATGGGGGGACCAGGACAGGTTGTTGGCGATCTGGACACCGAAAAACCTGAAACTCTCAACCATTTCCACTTCATCCCTGTTGATGTCGACAGGAGAATGTTCTCCTTTATGGTCCCTGAAATCGATGTCAATCTCCCTCATTTTATTGGCAGTGAGCGAGAGATGATTATCATCGTACCAGTTCACCAGATTCGGTTCATTGGTCAAGGAACTGTCCACCAAGCTGGTGTGCAGACCGGTCCCAGTGTCAGTCCAAACCAGGTAATGGTGACAGAGATCCTTCCCTGTAGTGTAAGTAAATACACAAACATACAGACCCTCGAGGCTGCTCCACCATTCAGTAAGATCAGGGCAATCTGTAACTTTAACCCTAGTTGAGTTTTAAAGACAATGTGACAGTTTGTAGTTGATTCCGGGTGCGCATCCCAAAAAGATTTAGCAACGTCCCCTTTGCACCGTTTGGACTTTCTGTATTTGATAGATAGGATTCACTGATGGATAGACTGATAAGTAATAACCCTTTTCAGAAAGCAGAATAGTGTCACTGTGAGTCCAACTGAATCAAACGGAATCACACCAAGCGACTGTTCTTTGTAAATTCTCCTTCAGAGGAACTTTCCATTGTCTGTACGGAGATGTTACATGTTTGGAAGGGGATGATCAGTGGATTAGCCAGTGTGTATTTCAGGGAAAATTATGTTTAACACATACAGTGGTTAGCACTGCCGTCTTACAGCACCAGGAAATGGGGTTCAATCTAGCCCCTGGTGAATATCTGTGTGGAGTGTGCACATTCTCCCAATGTCTGCATGGGTTTCCTCTGGGTGCTCTGATTTCCTCCCACAGTCTGACTATGTGCGGGTTAGGTGACTTGGCTAAATTAACCCAGAGTAATGGGGGATTAGCAGGGTAAATGCATGTGGTGACGGGGATAGGGCCTGGCTGGGATTGTTGTTGGTGCTGAATGGCCTTCTTCTGCACTGTAGGGATTCTATGATTCCATGATTTGATGAAGTGAGATTTTTGATGAGGTGACAGAGAGGGTTGATAAGGGTAATGGGGTTGATGTAGTGTACATGAACTTCCAGAAGATGTTTGATAAAGTGCCACAAAACAGACTTGTTAGCAAAGTTAAAGCTGGTGGAATAAGAAGATTGCGACAACATGAATGAACTCAGAGACAGGAGAGTATTCATGGACAGCTGTTTCTCAAACGGGAAGAAGATGTACAGTGGGGTTTTCCAGCTCTCAGATTCAGGAGCTCTGTATTTTTGATGCCCTTGACTTGGGTGAAATGGGTGAGGAGTCGCAGAGGGAACTGAATGCAGAAACTTGTAAAGCGAATGATTTTGGCAGGAACATAGAACACAGAAAAACTACAGCACAAACAGGCCCTTCGACCCACAAGTTGCGCCAATCATATCCCTACCTACTACGCTTACCTATAACCCTCAATCCTATTAAGTCCCATGTAGTCATCCAGAAGTCCGTAAAAGACCCTATCAAATTTGCCTCCACCACCACCGACAGCAGCCGATTCCACTCACCCACCAACCTCTGAGTGAAAAACTGACCCCTGACATCTCCTCTGTACCTAAACCTGTGGCCTCTCGTAGCAACCATTTCAGCCCTGAGAAAAAGCCTTTGAGAATCCACCCAATCTATACCTCTCAACATCTTATACACCTCTATCAGCTCACCTCTCATCCTTCGTCTCTCCAAGGAGAAAAGACTGAGCTCCCTCAGCCTATCCTCATAAGGCATGCCACCCAATCCAGGCAACACCCTTGTAAATCGTACACACGGGCACAATCACTCCTGCGCTCAGAGCATGCAGGCACAATCACTCCTGCGCACAGAATACATGAGCCCAATCATTCCCACTCACAGAGCATGTGGGTCCAATCCGCATGGGAGTAATTGAGCCCATGTGCTTCAAGTACAGGAATGATTGGACTTGCGCGTTCCAAGTGTGGGAAGTATGAGGAGAGATGATGTTGGGATATGCTCTGTGTGCGGGAGTAATTGGAACTGCGTGTTCCAGGCGTGGCGGTGACTGGGCCCACGTGTTCCAAGCGTGGGAGTGATTGGGCCCGTGTATTGTTGGCAGGAGTGATTGGGCCCGCATGCTCTGCGCGCGGGACTGATTGGGCTCACGTTCTCTGTGCGCGGGACTGATTTGGCCCGTGTGCTCCATCCGACAGATTGCAAGACCCTACCAAACCCGTAAATTGCAAATCATACCGGGGACATCACAGTTTCCGATTTTCGCCGCTCCTTGCCGGTGATGTAATCAGATACAAGCCCTTCATAGGTTGAACCCAATTTGAATGTATTTGAATAATTTAAATATTGTTCACAAGCCCCTCCTTATTTATTTGTGGTGGGTGGGAGGGGTTTGAGGGGTAGTGGACTTTGGAGCTGGGGATATCAGCTATGGCTGTTTGGGAAGGTCATGGTGGGGTGTGAGAGAGAGAGAGGAAGGGGGATGCTGGTGGTGATTATGAGCAGGGAAAATGCCACCTTTGATCGCAAGTTGGGGAACCCCTCTGTGCTCAGGGTTAGGGTTAAAAAGGCTTTTTTTCCCTCTGATCGGGGCGTCCTTTAAATATGGCCCAGTAAGGATCGCCAAATCCGCAAGATAACCCAGGCACAAGTGCAGGAAAATGGGATTGGCGTGCCTTTAGTGGTAGTTATTGTCGGAACAGACTCGATGGGCTGAAGGGCCTTTTCTGCACTGCATGACTCTGACCCTGAAGACTGAAGGTTTATCTCCAGGACACTAATAAAGAACAAAGTAAATTACAGCACAGGAACAGGCCCTTCGGCCCTCCAAGCCTGCACCGACCATGCTGCATGACTGAACTAAAACCTCCTACCCTTCCAGGGGACCATATCCCTCTATTCCCATCCTATTCATGTACTTGTCAAGACGCCCCTTAAAAGTCACTATCATATCCACTTCCACAACCTCCCTTAGCAACGGGTTCCAGCACCCACTATCTCTATGTAAAAAATGTGGCTCGTACATCTCCTTTAAACCGCCTATCGCACCTTAAATCTATGCCCCCTAGTAATTGACTCTTCCACCCTGGCAAAAAACTTCTGACTATCCACTCTGTTCACGTACCTCAATCTTGTAGACTGTCACCCCTCAACCTCCGTCGTTCCAGTGAGAACAAATGAAGTTTCTCCAATCTCTCCTCATAGCTAATGCCCCCCATACCAGGCAACATCCTGGTAAATCTTTTCTGTACCCTCTCCAAAGTCTCCACATCCTTCTGGAAGTGTGGCGACGAGAATTGAACATTATATTCCAAGTGCGGCCTCGCTAAGGTTCTATAAAGCTGCAACATGCCAATTTTTAAACTCAATACCCCGACCGATGAAGGCAAGCATGCCGTATGCCTTCTTGACCACCTTCTCCACCTGCATTGCCATTTTCAGTGACCTGTGTACCTGTACACCCAGATCCCTCTGCCTATCAATACTCTTAAGGGTTCTGCCATTTACTGTATATTTCCTATCTGTATTAGACCTTCCAAAATGCATTACCTCACATTTGTGGTGAGGCTAATGGTGAGAAATATCCCTGGGAATTGGTACAATTTCCTTGAACAGCAGCTTATTATTGATTACAAATATTGGGACAATAATGTGGTTTGACAAAGTGAGATTGTGTGATCAAACTTCCAGGAATATAATCCAAAGAAAGCTGGCAACTTTGCCTAGCTGGGGGACTGAGCTGATTATTGATAGTCAGTGTGGGTGGGATGGCAATACTTGTGACACCAGTGCAGACTCTGACAAATGTGAGGGAGGGAGTGAGCACTGTGTATTTGGGGATTGGGTGGGTGTCTAATTCTAGTTGCTCTTTCAGATGAGATGTCAGTCGCAGGCCTTGTCTTTGGGTACAGATGGTCTTTAACTCCATCATACTCTTGGAGAAATATCAGGAAATTTTCTTACTGGCTTGGCCAACATTCCTCCCACAACCAGCTTTCCTCAACACCACCGACAAAAGCCAAATGGATACAAAATTGCCTTGATGGCTGAAGACAGAGGGTGGTTGTTGAAAGTTGTTTTTCAAACTGAGACCTGTGACCAGCAGTGTGCCTCAGGGATCAGTGCTGGGTCCACTGTTGTCATTTATATTAATGATTTGGATGAGAATTTAGTCGATATAGTTAGTAACTTGAAAGTGGAGTCACAGGTGGACAGAGTGGTGAAGAAGGCATTTGGCATGCTTGGTTTCATTGGTCAGAACATTGAATACAGGAGTTGGGACGTCTTGTCGAAGTTGTACAAGACATTGGTATGGCCACACTGGAATACTGTGTACAGATCTGGTCGCCTTATTATAGAAGGAATATTATTAAACTAGAAAGATTTCAGTAAAGATTTACTAGGATGCTACAGGGACTTGACAGAATGAGTTATAAGGAGAAGCTAAATAGACTGGGACTTTTTTCTCTGGAGCATAGAAGGCTGAGGGGTGATCTTATAGAGGTCTATAAAATAACGAGGGGCACAGATCAGCTAGATGGTCAATATATTTTCCCAAGGTAGGGGAGTCTACAACTAGAGGGGAGAGATACAAAAAGGTCCAGAGGGGCAATTTTTTCGCACAGAGGGTGGTGAGTGTCTGGAACAAGCTGCCAGAGGTAGTAGTAAAAGCGGGTACAATTTTGTCTTTTAAAAAGCATTTAGACTATTACATGGATACGATGGGTACAGAGAGATATGGGCCAAATGCGGGCAACTGGGACTAGCTTAGGTGTAAAAAAAAAGGGCAGCATGGACAAGTTGGACCGAAGGGCCTGTTTCCATGCTGTAAACCTCAATGATTCTATGACAGTAGATGAATTACGCATAGGACTTGGTACAACTGTGAGATCTTGCTGTGCATATTTGCCTCCCAACACTAACAGCAGTTGCAATGCATGAAGCTGCCCTGAGGTGATGAGGTGCCTTGTGACTCCTGTCTCACTTTGCTGCTTTCAAAGCCTTCCCCAGACAATTCCCTTCATTTTTGTCCTTTCCTGTTTAATTCCTTCTTTCTATCCATTGCTAAAAACTGCTTTGAATTTTTAATAAGCAGTACTCAAAGCCCAAAGCTCCACACTTTTCCAGCCACAATGGAATAGGGTCAAGCAGATCAGAGAATTAAATGAATGGCTCAAACATTGGTGTGGGAAATATCATTTAATGGAAACATAGAAAATGGAAACAGGAGTAGGCCATTCGGCCCTTTGAGCTTCAATAAGATCATAGCTGACTTTTTCATGGACTCTGCTCCACTTACCCGCCCGCTCACCATGATCCTTAATTCCTTTACTGTTCAAAAGTTTATCTATCTTTGCCTTAAAAACATTCAATGAGGAAGTCTCAACTGCTTCACTGGGCAGGGAATTCCACAGATTCACAACCCTTTGTGGGAAGAAGTTCCTCCTCAACACAGTCCTAAATCTCCTTATTTTGAGGCTATGCCCCCTAGTTGTAGTTTCACCCATAAGAACATAAGAACATAAGAAATAGGAGCAGGAGTAGACCATCTAGCCCTTCGAGCCTGCCCCGCCATTCAATAAGATCATGGCTGATCTGAAGTGGATCAGTTCCACTTTCCCGCTTTCTCCCCATAACCCTTAATTCCCTTACCTACCAAAAACCTATCTACCCGTGTCTTAAAAATATTTAGCGAGGCAGCCTCCGCCACATCAACGGGCAGAGAATTCCAGAGATTCACCACCCTTTGAGTGAAGAAGTTCCTCCTCAACTCCGTTCTAAACTGCGCCCCCCTTATCTTGAGGCTGTGCGCCCTAGTCCGCCAGTGGAAACAACTTCCCTGCTTCTATCTTATTTATTCCCTTCATAATCTTATATATTTCTATTAGATTTCCCCTTATTCTTCTGAATTCCAATGAATATAGCCCCAGTCCACTCAGTCTCTCCTCATAAGCCAACCCTCTCAACTCCGGAATCAACCTAGTGAATCTCCTCTGCACCCCCCCCAGGGCCAGTATATCCTTTCTCAAATAAGGAGACCAAAACTGTACACAGTACTCCAGGTGTGGCCTCACCAGCACCTTATACAGCTGCAACATAATCTCGCTGTTTTTAAACTCCATCCCTCTAGCAATGAAGGACAAAATTCCATTTGCCTTCTTAATTACCTGCTGCACCAGCAAACCAACTTTTTGTAATTCATGCACAAGGACACCCAGGTCCCTCTGCACAGCAGCATGCTGCAATTTTTTACCATTTAAATAATAGTCCATTTTGCTGTTATTCCTACCAAAATGGATGACTTCACATTTACCAACATTGTACTCCATCTGCCAGATCCTTGCCCACTCACTTAGACTATCTATATCCCTTTGCAAACTTTCAGCGTCCTCTGCACACTTTGCTCTGCCACTCATCTTAGTGTCACCTGCAAATTTTGACACCCTACATTTGGTCCCCAACTCCAAATCATCTATGTAAATCATAAACAATTACAGTCCCAACACTGATCCCTGAGGCACACCACAAGTCACTAATCGCCAACCAGAAAAACACCCATTTACCCCACTCTTTTCTTTCTGTTAGTTAACCAATCCTCTATCCATGTTAATACATTACCCGCAATACCGTGCACCTTTATCTTATGCAGCAGCCTTTGGTGCGGTACCTTGTCAAATAAGAACATAAGAAATAGGAGCAGGAGTAGGCCATCTAGCCCCTCGAGCCTGCCCCGCCATTCAATAAGATCATGGCTGATCTGAAGTGGATCAGTTCCACTTTCCCGCTTTCTCCCCATAACCCTTAATTCCTTTGTCTACCAAAAACCTATCTACCCGTGTCTTAAATATATTTAGCGAGGCAGCCTCCACCACATCAACGGGCAGAGAATTCCAGAGATTCACCACCCTTTGAGTGAAGAAGTTCCTCCTCAACTCTGATCTAAACTGCCCCCCCCACCACCCCCGTTATCTTGAGGCTGTGCCCTCTAGTTCTGCTATCCTTTCTAAGCGGCAAGAATCTCTCTACCTCTACCCTATCCATCCCCTTCATTATCTTATACGTCTCTATAAGATCCCCCCTCATCCTTCTAAACTCCACCGAGTACAGACCTAGTCTATTTAGTCTCTCTTCATAGTCCAACCCCCTCATCTGGAAATCCAGGTACACCACATCCACAGGTTCCCCATTGTCCCCTGCACATGCAATGTTCTCAAAGAATTCCACCAAATTAGTCAAACATGACCTGCCCTTCATGAACCCATGCTGCATCTTACCAATGGGACAATTTATGTCCAGATGTCTCGCTATTTCTTCTTTGATGATAGATTCAATCATTCAACTCAATAATCTGATCCCACCTTTCCCTCATATTTTTTGATCTGCTCAAGTGCTATATCTAACTGCTTCTCAAAAACATGTTTTTGCCTCAGCTACTTTCTGTGGTAGTGAATTCCACAGGCTGATCACTCTCTGGTTGAAGAGGTTTCTCCCCATCTCTGTCTTGAACAGTCTATCCCGTATCTTCAGAGTGTGACACCTGGTTTGGACACCCTCACCATCAGGAACATCCTTCCTGCATCCACCCTGTCTATTCCTATTAGAATTTTCCCGTTAGAGGTTTCTATGAGAATCTACCCCCCACCCCCAATATAAACTCCAGTGAATTTAACCCGAACAGACTTACTTCCTCCTCATACGCCACACCAGCCAGCCCAGGAATCAGCCTGGTAAACCTTCACTGCATTCCCTCTGTAGCAAGAACATCCTTTCTCAGATATGGAAACCAAAACTGCACACAATATTCTAGGTATGACCTCACCAAAGCTCTGTTTAATTGCAACGAGACATTCCTGCTCCTGTATGTGAAACCTCTCACAATGAAGGCCAACATACCATTTGTCTTCTTTACCTACTGCACCTGCATGCTTATCTTCAGTGACTGATGCACAAGGACACCCAGGTCAAAGAACAAACAAAGAACAAAGAACAATACAGCACAGGAAACAGGCCCTTCGGCCCTCCAAGCCTGTGCCGCGCATTGGTCCAACGAGACCATTCGTTTGTATCCCTCCATTCCCAGGCTGCTCATGTGACTATCCAAGTAATTCTTAAACGATCCCAGCGTGTCCGCCTCCACCACCCCACTTGGCAGCGCATTCCAGGCTCCCACCCACCCTCTGCGTAAAAATCGTCCCTCTGATATCAGAGTTATACCTCGCCCCTCACCTTCAGCCTGTGACCCCTCATGATCGTCACCTCCGACCTGGGAAAAAGCTTCCCACTGTTCACCCCTATCTATACCCTTCATAATTTTGTACACCTGTATTCGGTCTCCCCTCATTCTCTGTCTTTCCAGGGAGAACAACCCCAGTCTATCCAATCTCTCCTCATAGCTAAGATCATCCATACCAGGCAACATCCTGGTAAACCTTCTCTGCACTCTCTCTAAAGCCTCCACATCCTTCTGGCAGCGCGGCGACCAGAACTGGATGCAGTACTCCAAATGTGGCCTAACCAGTGTTCTATACAGCTGCAACATTAGACTCCAGTTTTTATACTCTATATGCTGCCTTCACCACCTTCTCCACCTGTGCTGCCACTTTCAGGGATTTGTGGACTTGCACACCTAGGTCCCTCTGTATTTCTATACACTTGATGGCTCTGCCATTTATTGTATAACTCCCCCCTACATTAGTTCTTCCAAAATGCATCACCTCACATTTATCTGGATTAAATTCCATCTGCCATTTCTCCGCCCAATTTTCCAGCCTATCTGTATCCTGCTGTATTCTCTGACAATGTTCATAGGTCTCACTGTACTTCCCCTCTCCCAATTCAGCTTTTCAGATAGTAATCCATCTTCCTGTTTTAGCTAACAAAGTGGATAACCTCATTTATCCACATTATACTGCATCTGCCATGCATGTGCCCACACACTCAGCCTGTCCAAATCACACTGAAGGATCTCTGTATACTCCTCACAGCTCACCCTCCCAACCAACTTTGTATCATACGCAAATCTGGAAACATTACATTTATTTCCCTTATCTCAATCATTAATATTCATCGTGAATAGCTAGAATCACAACCATTATTTTGTAAATTGAGTTTGTGCCTTTATATGCCCTGTTTATGAACAGAACTCCCACTCACCTTATAAAGGGGCAGCACTCCAAAAGCTAGTGGCTTGTGCTACCAAATAAATGTGTTGGACTTTAACCTGGGGTTGTGAGACTTCTTACTGTGTTTACCCCAGTCCAATGCTGGCATCTCCACAGCATATTTTAGAGAATAGCAGCCCCTGTGTATGTTTTAGAATCAGGACTGGAGATAAGGTCAGGACTGGGTTCGGGCCAGTGTTAGAATCAGGGGTCAAGGCTGAGATCAGTGATGTCAGAGTCAGGAGTCAGGGTCAGGATCAGGGTCAGGGTCAGAGCTGGGTCCAAGACAGAATCAGAGACTGTCGTTGCATTAATTAATCCAC
The DNA here is from genome assembly GCF_965287045.1 of Carcharhinus amblyrhynchos. Taxonomy (NCBI): domain Eukaryota; kingdom Metazoa; phylum Chordata; class Chondrichthyes; order Carcharhiniformes; family Carcharhinidae; genus Carcharhinus; species Carcharhinus amblyrhynchos. The sequence goes on along the minus strand of NC_137326.1, from coordinate 1,416,528 downwards.
TTTTTTCCTTCTTTCCTTCAGTAATGAGTTTCTTCTTTCCTGTTCAGAGTATATCTCCACAGATTTCAATCCTAGTCAATTAGACAGCTAAATCCTTCCAATGGTCTCAATCTGGGTTACAGATAGACATCTGGTCACACTGTGTGCTCTCAGCAATGTCTTTGGAGATAGCACAGTTAGCAGGCTGTATATCACTGAACAGTACAAAGACAGATTGAGGAAAATCAGACAGTGAGGCAGTATTCAGTAACTCTGGCTACCTTGTGCTACTGTGTGACTCCTGTGGAATCTCAGATCTCAATGGCTTCTGAAATTCTGGAAATGGCACCATCACTGGCGGGGTGGGGGAACGGAGGCGTGGGCTGTGGGGGTGAACGGGGTGGGGCAGGGAAGGGGAAGACAGTGAGGAGAGGGGTAAAAAAAGAGAAGATGGCATCTGAGACAAGAGTTGTGTTTTGTCGTCAGCGTGATTCAGGGTCATTGTATAAAGATCGAGAAATAACAACTGGTTCACTGAGAGAAGAATAGAATGGCTTGATAGTGCCTTTCACTCCCTCAGGGTGCTGTCAAAGCACTTCAAAGAGAAAACAACAACTGCGATACTCACTGAGGCAGACACACTGATTAGGACAGATGTCTTTGGCTGAAGGTCTCCGCCTGGTGTGGAGATGTAACAGTGTGCACGGACAGTGTATGAAGCTTTTTATAATACAGAGATTGAACAGGCTAACAATACATCACTGGGGAGGCGGTGGTACAGTAACATTGTCTCTGAACTAGTAATCTAGACACCCAGGGCAAGATCTGAAGACCCGGGTTCAAATCCCACTGTGGCAAATGGTGAAATTTGAATTCAATTAAAAAATCTGGAATTAAAAGTTTAATGATGATCATGAAACCATTGTTTATAAGTAGAAAAAAGAGCTAACGTTTTGAGTCCAGGTGATTCTTTGTCCGAGCTTTTCTCTACTTATAGATGCTGCAATGCTGCAGAGAGCGTCATCGTTCGGGTATTGGACCCAAACCCCAAATTACATTATGAAGGCAGACGAGATTCCAACAACTTTTCTATTTTGGCTACATGTGAGGATAGGGTGCTTCATTCCAGGAGTAATCCCACTGACAAATTAGGGATCTTTTATAATAAAATAAACTTTATTTAATAACACAGTTTAAGTATGACGCTAACAAATGAAGCAGCTTAACTACTAACAGCTGAACAATAATTAAAAATGAAGAAACAATTTCTAACTGAGTGAAAAAAACAGTTCCCTTAAACATAAAAAGCAATACGTATCCATTGTACACTATCATCCCACAGTATCATCTGACCAATCCCGGGCACATTTCTCTAGTAGATGTTTGGCTGAGTGAACCACTCGTTCTGGCAGCCGTTTGACTGTGGATATAGGGGGCTGCTTGTGGAACGTTCAAAGTCCTGTGTGTGTGCAAACTTCCAAAATTCAGTGGAGCAGAATTGGCGAGCACTGTCTGTCACGAGTCTTGGTAGATGCCATGTGTGGCAAAGTGTTTCTTCGGCCTGATGATGACTGTGTTTGGCTGCTGGTCAAATTCAACCATACAACACTCAAATATTCTTTACCATTTCACTCCAAGGTGTCAACTGCTGTGAGTGCCCATGGGGAGGTCCCGGACCTCACAGAATTGCAGCTGTTCTTTTGCTTGATGGGATTTGAGTGCATTGCACAGTGCACACCTGGAAACTTCCCTTTCCGTGTCAGTGTCCATGGAGGGCCAGAACATCGACCTCTGGCCCTGTATGTAGTTGCTTCCAACCCAGGGTGGTCCTGGTGCAGTTATTGGGTGCGGTACCTCAGGAGAGCAGTGGGGCTGATGAATCATTGGCCAAGCAGTATCAGCCCCTCCTGCCCGGCCAGTTCATCCTTGATGATGAAGAATGTACAGAGCTGGTGGGGAAGCTCCCTTGAGGATCCTGGCCAGCTCCTCATGATGATGTTGTGCAGTTGTATGAATGTGATGTCCACCTGTAAGGCATCTTTGAGTTCCTGGATCCTGTGAGAGGACAGCATCTTTATTGTCATGGTGTGTATGTCTTCCTCACAAACTGTCTGGTCTGAAGGCTTTGGAAAGGGCATCAGCCGATAACAGCTCCTTACCATGTTTGTAGATGATGCTGAGGTTGTAAAGTTGCCTTTAACATTCTGCACTGCAGTCATGCAGACACAGTGTGATGAGGGTTTTTAAAGGAGAGGTCGGTGATCAGTTTCAGCAGTTCCAGATAGCAAGTCATGAAATTTCTGACAGACGAAGCCTAAAGCAAGAAATACCTTCTCGATCTGAGTGTAACGAGTCTCAAAGAGCAAAGAACAAAGAAAATTACAGCACACAAACAGGCCCTTCGGCCATCCAAGCCTGCACTGGCCATGCTGCCCGACTTAATTAAAACCCCCTACACTACCGGGGACCATATCCCTCTATTCCCATCTCAATGTCAGTGAGGGCCCTTGAAGCAAAGACTATCGGTCTTTCATTCTGGATACAGACTGTGCCATGCTGGAAAGGGTCTGCTGAGATAAGTACGAGGTTTGAACATTAAAGGCTGACTGGCGGCAGAGGGAAGCTGCTCTGATTCCCATCAGCTGCATTTTGCAGAATGATTCCACTTGCCACTTGTTTTGCAATGTTTACCATACATAGAGCACGTTGGTCTATTCTGAGGGTGATAGCCACTGCAGTTGGGGCAGGGCGAGCTTTGGACTATGAAAAGTTTCCTGCCTAAAATGCTTTTTTCTGACTGTTTGTGTAACAGACAGATAGTAATGGCTGTTTGTCATATTAAATCTTTTTCTTACAGCAGTTGCTTGTAGACAAGATCACTGTGCACAGTGATGACTATTCGATCCCTTACTAACTCATCAATAAGGGTGCCAAATTTTCATTTCTGAGCTAAGATTTTCAATAATGCCATATAGGATTGTATTGCTTCATCTGCTCTTTGGTCTGTTGAATGAAACACGTATCTGTGGAGTATTACATTCTTCACTGAAAGGCAAACGTTCTCACATTTTCGTGGAATTATTTTAGGATCTTCTTTCTTTTCCTCCATTTGGAAAACAAATGATTCGAATTTCTCAATAGGCTCAGGGCTCACTAATGTCACTAAGATGTAATCTTGCACTTTGTTGACTTGTCAGATAGGCCAGCACCACAGTAAATACATCATTCCTTCTCAAAATCCCTTGCCTGATTGTCTGCAAAGTTTTCATAATAAACAAGCAGGACAATGCAGTGAAGTCCATGTGCCATCCTGCCAACCTCTGACACCAGGTAGAAATATTGGCTTCCCAAACACTGGGAACAGGGACTTGTAACAAACAATATTTACTCACTAGCACAGAAATTACTCCATGCTTGTATTCGGCCCACACCTCATCACATGACCCTTTTAGTAGCTGTGTCTTCACCTCATCATGTGCCTACTCAGTTCACAGTTCCCCTTCCCTTGGATATCTTATCCAGGCCCAATAGTTATATTTAAAAAGTAGCTTATTCAACCTAACTTTCTTGAATTCAGACACAGTAAGCTTATTCACTACTAAAAAGGAGAAATGGTAAAAGAGCATTCGACTGAGTGGCATCAAGCAACCTTAGCAAAACTGGAATCAATGGGTATCAGGGGCAAACTCTCCACTGGTTGGAGTCATACCTGGCACAAAGGAAGATGGTTGTGGTTCTGGGGGTCAGTCACCTCAGCTCCAGGACATCTCTGCAGGAGTTCCTCAGGGGAGTGTCCTGGACCCAGCCATCTTCAGCTGCTTCATCAATGACCTTCCCTATCGTAAAGTCAGGAGCGGGCATGTTCGTCGATGATTGCACAATGTTCAGCATTATTCGCAATTCCTCAGATACTGAAGCGGTCCATGTTCAAATGTAACAAGATCTGGACAATATCCAGGCTTGGGCTGACAAGTTGCAAGTAACATTTGCGCCACATACATGCCAAGGAATGACCATCTCCAAGAAGAAAGAATCTAACCATCGCCCCTTGACATTCAATGGTATTACCATCACTGAATCCCCCGCTGTCAACATCCTGGGACAGGACTATCCATATAAACCCAGTAGCTATAAGAGCAGATCAGAAGCTAGGAATACGGCAGCAAGTAACTCACCTCCTGACTCCCTGAAGCCTATCTACCATCTACAAGCACAAGTCAGGAGTGTGATGGAATACTCCCCACTTGCCTGGATTGGTGCAGCTCCAATAACATGCAAGAAGCTAGACACCATCCAGGACAAAGCAGCCCCGTTTGATTGCTACCCCATTCACAAACATTCATTCTCTTCACCACCGAATAATAATGGCAGCCATGTGTACCAGCTACAAGATGTACTGCAGGAACTCAGGCTCCTTAGGCAGCACCGTCCAAACCCACAACTTTACCATCTAGAAAGACATGAGCAGCAGGTGCCTGAGAACACCACCACCTAGAGATTCCTTTCCCAGTCACTCATCATCCTGACTTGGAAATGTATCACCTTTCCCTCACTGTCGCTAAGTCAAAATCCTGGAGCTCCCTCCCTAACAGCACTGTGGGTGTACCTACACCACATGGACTGCAGCAGATCAAGATGGAGCTCACCACAACCTTCTGAATCCTTCTGGAACATTGTAACGCCGTCAGGGCTCTTCAGGAGTCAACAACACAGAATCCATGATGGAGTGGACATGCGACCATCTCTGAAGCTAAGCCGTTGCCAGCTCCATCCTCTGTCTTGTCCAAGTGTCACTCTGTCATTACCATTTTCTTGACCTTTGACAGCAACAGGTCCCTATCTGTCCACAATTTAATGTGGGTGGCTGAGACAGGCAGGGTTCCAGGGAATGAAAAGCCAACCCTATGCGACAGGCGTGACAGTATGTTCTGTGGCAGTGGAGAACAGCTCAATGTATCCATATTTGAGGTCTGTGTTCCTGGTCTATGCTGGAAGGTATGTTGTAAGCAGCAAGGCCCATCTCAGCACCCTGGCTGAGACAATAGGCAGCACCAGCTTATCCTCATGGAAAAGCCCAAACAATGGCTGATGGTTGGACACGATGGTGAAGTGCCATTCATAGCTGTACCGGTGAAATGTCTTCACCGTGTGGGTGACTGCTTCCCTTGTCGATTTGTGAATACCTTTTCTCTGCACTTGGCCTGAAGTGAATGCAATTGGCTTCTTCATACATCTGTAATTCTGTGGGAAAGAATTGCTCCCACTCTGTACAGCGAGGTGTCACAAGTGATTACTAATAGCTTGTTTGAGTCAAAGTGCACGAGCAATGTCAATGACTAGAAAGCTTGTTTGATTTCGGCAACAGCCTCTTTCTGTATCTCTCCCCACTTCCATCAACGAGGTTGTTAAAAAACTAGTATGGTGGGGCCAGAATGTTGATACATTTGGCAGGAACATTCTGTAGTAATTGTCCAGCCCTAGAAAGGACTTCAGTTCGGTCACATTCCTGGGCAACAACTCTCCCATAATGGCCTTATTGTTGCTAAGGTAGCCTCAGAGTGGCTGAGACTCCAGGACTGTCCTTCCTTCTGGAGATGATTGAATATCTTTTGTCTGATGGCAGTGGCCACTATGCCTCACAGGTCTTGATCTCAGAGTCACACGGTTCTATTTTCTAGAGGTAGGAGAGGCACAGATGGGATAGATCGTAAGAATCTTTTCCCCATGGCAGAGGTGTCTTAAGACCAGAGGGTAAAGGTTTAAAGTGAGGAGTAAGTGGTTTAGAGGGGATCTTAGGAAATTTCTTTTCACCCAGAGGATGCTGGAAATATGGAGCATGCTGCCTGGGAGGGTGCTGGATGCAGGAACTGTCGCAACATTTAAGAAGCGTCTGGATGAGCACTTAAATCACCAAAGCATAGCAGACTGTGGACCAAGTGCTGGTAAATGGGATTAGTGTAGATTGTTTTTTGATGGTTGGCATAGACATGTTGGGCCGAAGGGCCTGTTTCTATGTTGTATGACTCTATGAGGGGGATTTTCCAGCTTTGCTTGCCCCAGGACCAGAAATTCTCACCCAATGTCAACAGATATTTGCATGGTCTATGGCTCGTCCGCTACAATTCCCATGATGGAAGGCTGGGAAACTTCAGCTCTATGACTCTAACTAGATTGCCAAATATTCCTTTCTTATTACACAGTATCCAGTCTACAGTTGCCTGTTCTCTAGTTGGTTCTTCAATGCACTGGTCCAGAAAATCATCCCAAAAGACATAGGAGCAGAATTAGGCCATTCAGCCCATCAAATCTGCTCCGTGATCCAATCATGGCTGGTATGACTCTCATCCCCATTCTCTTTCCTTCTCCCTGGAACCCTTGATCCCCTTATTGATCAAGAATCTATCTATCTCTGTCTTAAAGCCACTCAATGACCTGGCCTCTGCAGCCCTCTGTGGCAATGAGTTCCACAGATTCACCACCCTCTGGCTGAAGAAATTTCCATATACACTCCAAGACAGTTCTCTCTGAACAGGCACCGGAGTGTGGTGACTAAGGGAATTTCACAGAAACTTCATTGCAGTGTTAATGTAAGACTACTTGTGATGTTGATAAATGAACTTATTTAAACATTAAGAATTCCTCCTCTAAGATACTGCAACTAATTTGATTTGTCCAATCTATATACAGATTAAAATCACCTATAATTACAGATATTCCTGTATCACATGCATTATTTCCTACGTGATACATTTCTAACACCACCACTGCAGTTGGGGGTTTATATACAACCCCCATTAACATTTTTGCCCCTTTGTGTTTCTCACACAGATTCCACATTGTCAGAGATCTCTTTGCTCAGGATGGTGTTCATTTCCTCTTTGACCAGCAATGCAACACCACCGCCTTTACCTTCCTACATACTAAATACCCCTGAATGTTCAATTCCCATCCCTGGTCACCTTGCAGCCATGTCTCTGTAATCCTTACTGGATCATACCCGTTTACATCTATTTGATCGTGCTGAATGGCAGAGCAGACTCGACGGGCTGAATGGTCTACTTTTATTCCTATTCCTAATTCTTGATCAATTCCTATTTCTTGTGTTCTTGTAACCTTCAACCAATAGCATCCAAATTGGATTAACTGGTAGTTTATGCCTGTGACATTTTACCGCTGTGGCCACACATCAGAAATACCCCTGAGATATGAAAGGTGTCATTATTCTATTTCCATGATGTCATCTCTTTCTATTCTACCAGCAGTGAAGAGATTAAATGTCCTTAATGCCTGTGCTCAGTGATTCGATTTCCTTCCTGCTCTGTTCAGGATTCCTGCTAGCTTCTTACCCCAGGTATCTGTGTCCTCTGTCCTTCCTGACCGAACATATCCTGCCAGTGATGTACCAGAGCTTCGTATTCCTGAGTCTGCTTGAGGTTTCTCAGAGATGGAGTGTGGATAGTTATCGCAGGGTTCATCCCTCACCAGGTCCCATCATTCTGCATCTTCAGGGAGGTTTGATAGGCTGCAGGTTCCTACTATATCTTCTGGACAAGCTTGGCAGGGTCCTTGATGAATAATGAAACTCACTCCTGATCAAGTGCAAGACAGATTTTGAGTTTTTCTGTGAGTTTAATGTAGGTTGTATTTTTGAATGGTGTTTTTTTGGTTTTGCAGAGTGTGGATTGATATTGTGATTTGAAGCTCAGTCTGGAATATTTGTTGAATCTTTGAGTTTTAGTATTCACATTGATGGATTTTGCTGTTATCTCTCTCTCTCATTAGCAGCTTTATGGTCTTGTGTAGTTTGCAAATCCTGAGGCTGCAGGAGAAGGTTCAGTATTAAACAGCTTGTGGGTTATTCCCCTGAATTCTCACCTCTTTGTCTGTCTCTTAAAAGAGGAGAAAGGTCATGATGAATACTAAATTCATAAATGAAAGTCATTTGTCAGCGTGATTTCAATGGGTGCGGATTTATTTTTACCTAGTGATTGAATCACTCCCATTGGGAGCTCCTTGCAGGACTGTTCTCAATCTGTCAAACTTACTTCCACTCATTTCAAACATAAAGATCTGCTTATTGCCTCTGCACGCATGTGCAATTTACATACATCATTAATAAACAAAATCTCCATCAGTCAGGCTCCCGTGAGATGAAGCCAAGCTGAAAACTGGAAAGGAGGTGATAGCTTCTGAGCGTGTCTGCAAAGAACCAAATAACTCAGATACCACTCACTGAAGGAAGATTCTTGAGAAGAATCCTTGCAAGTAACTCCAACAATGTCCTGATCTTACTTAACCTCTGGAAATAGCATGTGAAGTAAATTTCCAACAAAAGGGGTAACGACCTCCAGCAAGATCGTTTCTAGAGTAAGGAGCTAAAGAATCCAAAATATATCTACAGTAACAGACAGTGGCAGCACTGACTATACACCAGAGAAACAGCAGAAACAATGGGTGAATCACACCAACAGTGCAGAGCAGGGGGTGAATCACACCAACAGTGCAGAGCAGCGAGTGAATCATAGCAACAGTGCAGAGCAGGGGGTGAATCGCAGCAACAGTGCAGAGCAGGGGGTGAATCACAGCAACAGTGCAGAGCAGCGAGTGAATCATAGCAACAGTGCAGAGCAGGGGGTGAATCGCAGCAACAGTGCAGAGCAGGGGGTGAATCGCAGCAACAGTGCAGAGCAGGGGGTGAATCGCAGCAACAGTGCAGAGCAGCGAGTGAATCATAGCAACAGTGCAGAGCAGGGGGTGAATCGCAGCAACAGTGCAGAGCAGCGAGTGAATCATAGCAACAGTGCAGAGCAGGGGGTGAATCGCAGCAACAGTGCAGAGCAGCGAGTGAATCATAGCAACAGTGCAGAGCAGAGGGTGAATTGCAGCAACAGTGCAGAGCAGCGAGTGAATCATAGCAACAGTGCAGAGCAGGGGGTGAATTGCAGCAACAGTGCAGAGCAGCGAGTGAATCACAGCAATAGTGCAGAGCAGGGGGTGAATCACAGCAACACGGCAGAGCAGGGGGTGAATCACAGCAACAGTGCAGAGCAGGGGGTGAATCGCAGCAACAGTGCAGAGCAGGGGGTGAATCGCAGCAACAGTGCAGAGCAGGGGGTGAATCGCAGCAACAGTGAAGAGCAGCGAGTGAATCACAGCAACAGTGAAGAGCAGGGGGTGAATTGCAGCAACAGTGCAGAGCAGGGGGTGAATCACAGCAACAGTGAAGAGCAGGGGGTGAATCGCAGCAACAGTGCAGAGCAGGGGGTGAATCGCAGCAACAGTGCAGAGCAGGGGGTGAATCGCAGCAACAGTGAAGAGCAGCAAGTGAATCACAGCAACAGTGCAGAGCAGGGGGTGAATCACAGCAACAGTGCAGAGCAGCGAGTGAATCACAGCAACAGTGCAGAGCAGGGGGTGAATCGCAGCAACAGTGCAGAGCAGGGGGTGAATCATAGCAACAGTGCAGACCAGGGGGTGAATCACAGCAACAGTGCAGAGCAGCGAGTGAATCACAGCAACAGTGCAGAGCAGGGGGTGAATCGCAGCAACAGTGCAGAGCAGCGAGTGAATCATAGCAACAGTGCAAAGCAGAGGGTGAATCACAGCAACAGTGCAGAGCAGGGGGTGAATCATAGCAACAGTGCAGAGCAGGGGGTGAATTGCAGCAACAGTGCAGAGCAGCGAGTGAATCACAGCAATAGTGCAGAGCAGGGGGTGAATCACAGCAACACGGCAGAGCAGGGGGTGAATCACAGCAACAGTGCAGAGCAGGGGGTGAATCGCAGCAACAGTGCAGAGCAGGGGGTGAATCGCAGCAACAGTGCAGAGCAGGGGGTGAATCGCAGCAACAGTGAAGAGCAGCGAGTGAATCACAGCAACAGTGAAGAGCAGGGGGTGAATTGCAGCAACAGTGCAGAGCAGGGGGTGAATCGCAGCAACAGTGCAGAGCAGGGGGTGAATCGCAGCAACAGTGAAGAGCAGCAAGTGAATCACAGCAACAGTGCAGAGCAGGGGGTGAATCGCAGCAACAGTGCAGAGCAGCAAGTGAATCACAGCAACAGTGCAGAGCAGGGGGTGAATCGCAGCAACAGTGCAGAGCAGGGGGTGAATTGCAGCAACAGTGCAGAGCAGCGAGTGAATCACAGCAACAGTGCAGAGCAGGGGGTGAATCGCAGCAACAGTGCACAGCAGGGGGTGAATCACAGCAACAGTGCAGAGCAGAGGGTGAATTGCAGCAACAGTGAAGAGCAGCGAGTGAATCACAGCAACAGTGCAGAGCAGCGAGTGAATCGCAGCAACAGTGCAGAGCAGCGAGTGAATCACAGCAACAGTGCAGAGCAGCGAGTGAATCACAGCAACAGTGAAGAGCAGCGAGTGAATCGCAGCAACAGTGCAGAGCAGCGAGTGAATCACAGCAACAGTGCAGAGCAGGGGGTGAATCGCAGCAACAGTGCAGAGCAGGGGGTGAATCACAGCAACAGTGCAGAGCAGGGGGTGAATCGCAGCAACAGTGCAGAGCAGCGAGTGAATCACAGCAACAGTGCAGAGCAGGGGGTGAATCACAGCAACAGCGCAGAGCAGGGGGTGAATCACAGCAACAGTGCAGAGCAGAGGGTGAATTGCAGCAACAGTGCAGAGCAGCGAGTGAATCGCAGCAACAGTGCAGAGCAGGGGGTGAATCACAGCAACAGTGCAGAGCAGAGGGTGAATTGCAGCAACAGTGAAGAGCAGCGAGTGAATCACAGCAACAGTGCAGAGCAGGGGGTGAATCGCAGCAACAGTGCAGAGCAGCGAGTGAATCGCAGCAACAGTGCAGAGCAGGGGGTGAATCACAGCAACAGTGCAGAGCAGCGAGTGAATCACAGCAACAGTGCAGAGCAGCGAGTGAATCACAGCAACAGTGCAGAGCAGGGGGTGAATCGCAGCAACAGTGCAGAGCAGCGAGTGAATCGCAGCAACAGTGCAGAGCAGGGGGTGAATCGCAGCAACAGTGCAGAGCAGCGATTGAATCACAGCAACAGTGCAGAGCAGGGGGTGAATCACAGCAACAGCGCAGAGCAGAGGGTGAATTGCAGCAACAGTGCAGAGCAGCGAGTGAATCACAGCAACAGTGCAGAGCAGAGGGTGAATTGCAGCAACAGTGAAGAGCAGCGAGGGAATCACAGCAACAGTGAAGAGCAGAGGGTGAATCGCAGCAACAGTGCAGAGCAGGGGGTGAATTGCAGCAACAGTGCAGAGCAGCGAGTGAATCGCAGCAACAGTGCAGAGCAGCGAGTGAATCACAGCAACAGTGCAGAGCAGAGGGTGAATTGCAGCAACAGTGCAGAGCAGCGAGTGAATCGCAGCAACAGTGCAGAGCAGGGGGTGAATCACAGCAACAGCGCAGAGCAGCGAGTGAATCACAGCAACAGTGAAGAGCAGAGGGTGAATCGCAGCAACAGTGCAGAGCAGCGAGTGAATCATAGCAACAGTGCAGAGCAGCGAGTGAATCGCAGCAACAGTGCAGAGCAGCGAGTGAATCACAGCAACAGTGCAGAGCAGAGGGTGAATTGCAGCAACAGTGCAGAGCAGGGGGTGAATCACAGCAACAGTGCAGAGCAGCGAGTGAATCACAGCAACAGTGCAGAGCAGCGAGTGAATCGCAGCAACAGTGCAGAGCAGGGGGTGAATCGCAGCAACAGTGCAGAGCAGGGGGTGAATCACAGCAACAGTGCAGAGCAGGGGGTGAATCACAGCAACAGTGCAGAGCAGGGGGTGAATCACAGCAACAGTGCAGAGCAGCGAGTGAATCACAGCAACAGTGCAGAGCAGGGGGTGAATTGCAGCAACAGTGCAGAGCAGCGAGTGAATCACAGCAACAGTGCAGAGCAGGGGGTGAATCGCAGCAACAGTGCAGAGCAGCGAGTGAATCACAGCAACAGTGCAGAGCAGCGAGTGAATCACAGCAACAGTGCAGAGCAGCGAGTGAATCACAGCAACAGCGCAGAGCAGGGGGTGAATCACAGCAACAGTGAAGAGCAGGGGGTGAATCGCAGCAACAGTGCAGAGCAGGGGGTGAATCGCAGCAACAGTGCAGAGCAGGGGGTGAATCGCAGCAACAGTGCAGAGCAGCGAGTGAATCACAGCAACAGCGCAGAGCAGGGGCTGAATCACAGCAACAGTGAAGAGCAGGGGGTGAATCGCAGCAACAGTGCAGAGCAGGGGGTGAATCACAGCAACAGTGAAGAGCAGGGGGTGAATTGCAGCAACAGTGCAGAGCAGGGGGTGAATCGCAGCAACAGTGCAGAGCAGGGGGTGAATCACAGCAACAGTGCACAGCAGCGAGGGAATCACAGCAACAGTGAAGAGCAGAGGGTGAATTGCAGCAACAGTGCAGAGCAGCGAGTGAATCACAGCAACAGTGCAGAGCAGGGGGTGAATCGCAGCAACAGCGCAGAGCAGCGAGTGAATCACAGCAACAGTGCAGAGCAGGGGGTGAATCACAGCAACAGTGAAGAGCAGCGAGGGAATCACAGCAACAGTGCAGAGCAGGGGGTGAATCGCAGCAACAGTGCAGAGCAGCGAGTGAATCACAGCAACAGTGCAGAGCAGGGGTGAATCACAGCAACAGTGCAGAGCAGGGGGTGAATCACAGCAACAGTGCAGAGCAGGGGGTGAATCACAGCAACACGGCAGAGCAGGGGTGAATCGCAGCAACAGTGCAGAGCAGCGAGTGAATCACAGCAACAGTGCAGAGCAGGGGGTGAATCGCAGCAACAGTGCAGAGCAGCGAGTGAATCACAGCAACAGTGCAGAGCAGGGGGTGAATCGCAGCAACAGTGCAGAGCAGGGGGTGAATCACAGCAACACGGCAGAGCAGGGGTGAATCACAGCAACAGCGCAGAGCAGGGGGTGAATCACAGCAACAGTGCAGAGCAGGGGGTGAATCGCAGCAACAGTGCACAGCAGGGGGTGAATCACAGCAACAGTGCAGAGCAGGGGTGAATCGCAGCAACAGTGCAGAGCAGGGAGTGACAGAGTTCAATGCCAATCCAGCACCCATATTGGTAATGAGAAAACAAGGTGAGTGTCCCTTTGACTGGCAAGGCAAGCAGAATGGGAAAGGAGAATCTGATTCAGGGTGAAGAAGTGTTGCTATTTCACCCCTACCAGAATCATTTGAAAATATGGATGGTCCTATGCTGAACAATGGTCAGACTAATGGAGGCGGTTTACCCCGTAAAGTAACGCCAAGCAAAGATCACGTTATGACCTTGTTTAATAGTGTTGGGTGAGGGTGAAATTTAATTGGCGCAAAGAAAACAGGGTTCAGCTGATTCACCAATGAATTGTACAGCCGTGCTGAAAATGTGGAACACTAAAAGATGACCTGATCAGGGATCAAATAGTTATTGGTGTTTAGATGAGGATCTCTCTGACTTCCTACAATCTTGGGAAGATGTATATTTAAGTGAAATTGTACAATTGGCTCGACAGTTCAAAGAGCAGCAGCAGAATAGAGCTTTTGTTATGAATGAGATGGGAACTCCCTGAGACAGCCCAATAAAGTCATTCAATTTGTGTGTTCTAAAACAGAAACTATAGCACAGCAGCAACCCAGGAAATGTGTGGAAAAGGCTCTGACCACCATTTTCCAATTTTCACACTGTGGCAGGAAAAGGATCCACAGGTGGGCAGAATGTTGCTCCTGAAGTACACGGTGCCAGCAATCTGGCTGGTTAGACCATTCGAAAGCAGGCTACTGAAAATTTGTATTTACCAAACAGGAGGAGAAATCTGTTAAAGGAATCTCCACTCTAATTGAGGTATATAAGATGCTAAGGGGATTGACAGGGTAGATGTGGAGCGACTGTTTCCCCTTGTTGGGCACTCTAGAACAAGAGGCCGTAGTTTTAGGGTGAGGTGTGACAGATTTAAAACAGGAATGAGTAGGAGTTACTTCACTGAAAGGATAGTGAATCTGTGGAATTCTCTATCCCAGAGAGCAGTGAACGACGGAACACTGAACAAATTTGAGGAGATAGATAGATTCTTAATAAGTAATGGGATGAAGGGTTACGGGGAACGAGCAGAAAGGTGGAGACGAGGTTGAAACAAGATCAGTCATGATCATGTTGAATGGCAGAAAATGCTTGAGGGGTTGAATGGCCTCCTCCTGCTCCTGGTTCTTATATTGTTTGTTCATTACTCCCCCAGACACTCTCACAATCCCACCTTTCCACTGACACCCATCCCTCCCACATTAATACTTCAATATTTCATTCCCTAAATCATGATACCCAGACAAGGTCTTTAATTTATAAGGAAATGTAAGGAAGTTAAACTCTCTATTACATAGAATAACAAAAATTTACTACACAGAGAAAGGGTATTTGCCCTAAAGGTTGGTATCAGTGTTTCTCCGTGACAGAGGTCTCCTACCTACACTTCTGCTTATCCCAATATTCCTCCTTTCCTCACAAAGACCTTATGATTAATACATCAATGTCAGTGAGTCCCACATTCCACTTAATAAATTCCTATAAAATTCTTTATTTCAGCTATTATCTTCAATTTATGCCCTTGAATTCTACATTCACTTCCAACTGGAATCCCTTTCTCGGAGACATGAATTTAAACATAAACTCTTTAAATTTAGATTCAACCTGTCTCAACATGAAACTGAGTTATTTGCTTATTTAGGGGTGGCATTTGTTTAATATCATTTATCACTTTCTGAAGAATGTGCCCTCCTATTCCTTTTGCTATAACTATTGATTTCTTACTGAACATGAAATGTGGATTCCTTATGGAATTCTCGATGGAACAATTCCCTATGGAAAGCAGAATGCTTCTGTAATTCCTTATGGAACATCTCCTTATTGAATCAAGAAACTTTACAGAATTTCTGATGGAACATTTCCTTATGGAACGTTAAATCTTTCATCCTCTTACGAAGATACACCACATAACTGCAAAAGAAGGGACTATAAGTTGCTCTGTTGGGTGTGTTTTGGGATAGTGTAAGATTCAAATCTCTGAGTAGCAAAATGATGGGCCAAATGGTCACTCTGTGCCATGAGCTTTTCTCTGTTCTTTGTTCCAATAAGTAAAAAAGGAAGAAAATGAGATTTTACTCATGCTTCAGCGCTGATATGGGACTCTATAACACCCTGAAACACTCTGCTTCCCGATGCCATGGAGAATTGGAGTGAAACTAGATCCTGGCCTGGGGCTTTCCATTCCTTGTGTTGCTCTGAAATTGGAAAAGTTTCTTCAAACAGTTGAACCTGGGCCTGATCTTGTTAAAATGCAAGACCACGATCACAGGGCTGTTCTTCATTTATTGGACATGGGCATCGCTGGCTAGGCCAGCATTTATTACCCATCCCTAATTGCCTTTTCAGAAGATGGTGGTGAACTGCCTTCTTGAACCGCTATAGTCCATGTAGTGTAGGTAAGTTAGGAAGGAAGTTCCAGGATATTGACCCAGTGACAGTGAAGAAACGGTGATACATTTCCCAGTCAGGATAGTGAGTGATTGGGAGGGGAACGTCTAGGTGGTGGTGTCCCTAGGTACCTGCTGCCCTTGTGCTTCTAGATGGTAGTGGTCGTGGGTTTAACCACTGTCTGAGGAACCTTGGTGTGTTCTGACAGTGCATCTTGTAGATGGTTCACACAGCATCACTATGCATCGGTGGTGGAAGGAACCAGCTGCGCTGCCCAATTGGTGTAGGAACAAATTTTTATGATATTTAATTCTATAAAGCAGTGAGTGCCTGAGATGTTCCCTCCCGTTGAACTTGTTACTGAAATTAATATTCTATTCTGGCACAATGCTGAAACCACAGGCAGCACTGTTGAGGGCATGAATAACTCCTACACGACACCATTTGTGATGAGCTAATTTATTTCATAATAAACACTCAATACAATACACTTATTGTTCAACAACAATCGTCACGCCTACGCTCACTTGTTCAAGGGAACCATGGCAACAATACTGCCAATCAGTGAGTAATAAACCCAAAACTAACCAATTGCTGTCACAACCATGACTGTCGTGAATGAGACCATGCTAATTTCCCATTCTCCAAAGCTGTGAACAGCAAATATACACAGCAACTGGAGTTAACAAAACACCTCATTTCCAGAGTCAATACATCACACTCATTAACTAAACTCATTCTCACCTTGCTTCCTACCATTCACCGTTCCTCAGATACTGAAACTGTCCATATCTAAATGCAGCAATACCCACACAACATCCAGACTGAGACTGATGAGTGCAAAGTAAGGTTCACAGGTGCCAGGCAATGAGCAGGAATGTGGGTTTGAAGATACAATCTGATCAGCCATGATCTTATTGAATGGGGGAGCAGGCTCGAGGAGTCAAGAGGCCTACTCCTGCTCCTAATTCATATGTTTATTTGTTTGTACATATGTCTGGGTAGATTGGACAGAAACTGTTCCCAATGGTGAAAAGATCAAGACACAAGATCCAGAGGACAGAGATTGAAGGTGTTTGAGAAAAGAATCAATGGCAACATGGGGAGGAATTTCACACAGCAAGTGATTCATGTCCAGAATGCTGAGAGCGTGGTGAAGACAGATTTAACAGAGGCTTTCAAAAAGGAATCTAAAGACAGAAAGTGTTCAGGGTTAAAGGGGAAAGGCAGGAGATTGGGATTGGCTGAGTTGTTTTTACTGGGAATGGGCGCAACATGATAGGTTTTCTGTTCCATAACCATTCAACTATAACATCCAGCTTCAAAGGCTGGAGTGCTCCAGATGTTGTGCAAAATGTTGATTCATTGACAGATATTTTGTACAAAACAACACAATTAATATGCAGTGAGGGAACTTCATCAATCCAACTCATAACCAGCGCTGAGCCCTATCCACAGGGAGCTGTGTTCTCACAACAATACAACTCAGCTGCTCATTGGAGATTGATGTGGAGCAATAGAAGAAATCATAAGTCTTTGTGCCAGTCTAATTCTTCTTCTAGATGTGATCATCTACTTTTCAATCAACTCAGTATAGAATCCTCAGTAACTCAATGTTAAAGACATCTTCAGTTACCTCTAGAGTGTAATGACCTGGAAATGGTGATGGCAATGGCTGGACATGCACTCATTGGCTCCTTGTATTTCATCAAATACAATTACTTTACACTGCTGCAAGGTGATGCATTTTAGTAGATCGAATGGGGGCAGGACTTACTCAGTTAATGGGAGGGCAATGGGGAGAGTTACAGAACAAAGAGATCTAGGGGTACATGTTCATAGCTCCTTGAAAGTGGAGTCACAGGTGGACAGAGTGGTGAAGAAGACATTTGGCATGCTTAGTTTC
This sequence comes from Carcharhinus amblyrhynchos, assembly GCF_965287045.1. Taxonomy (NCBI): domain Eukaryota; kingdom Metazoa; phylum Chordata; class Chondrichthyes; order Carcharhiniformes; family Carcharhinidae; genus Carcharhinus; species Carcharhinus amblyrhynchos. Next base: position 1,399,215 of record NC_137326.1, on the reverse strand, counting down.
ATTGGTCATTGGTCATTATTTCATTGAATACAGGAGTTGGGATGTCTTGTTGAAGTTGTGCAAGGCATTGGTAAGGCCACACTTTGAATACTGTGTACAGTTCTGGTCACCCTATTATAGAAAGGATATTATTAAACTGGAAAGAGTGCAGAAAAGGATTACTAGGATGTTACCAGGACTTGATGGATTGAGTTATAAAGAGAAGTTGAATAGACAGGGGCTTTTTTCTCTGGAGCATTGGAGGTTGAGGGGTGATCTTATAGAGGTCTATAAAATAATGAGGGGCATAGATCAGCTAGATAGTCAATATCTTTTCCCAAAAGTAGGGGAGTCTAAAACCAGAGGGCATAGGTTTAAGATGAGAGGGGAGAGATACAAAAGGGTCCAGAAGGGCAATTTTTTCATACAGAGGGTGATGAGTGTCTGGAACAAGCTGCCAGAGGTAGTAGTAGAGGCGGATACAATTTTCCTTCTCCTCCCCAATTACTCTTCATTCCTCTCCCCCTTTATTCTAGGGGCAGCAGGGGAAGGGTCCAGTCCTAAAGTGTCTGTGTATTTTTCAAATACACAGAGACTGGGTTTTCATTTCCAGTGGATCTATGTCAGCCATGTAAGAATCAGCATTCTGACAATCCAACAGAGTGACTGCTTAGAAATACTGCAGCCTCCGTTAGTGGATTGGGCTGTTCTCAGTCTGATGTTAGCCGGTGATTTTGTTTTAAGAACAGGTTAACGATAAATGATGTTGCTACCATAGACAGGTTTGGGGGTCAGTGATGCAATTGAGCTCATTAGCAAGCCAGTGATTCAGGGAGACAGCCAGTTCTCCTAACATATGTGCTGAAATTGTAGAATCCAACAGTGCAGTGAGAAATTCTGTGCCAATCTTTCCAACCATATGACGATTGAGGAGAGAGCACAGTGGCCTCTCACGAGGTTCCTGGATCACAGCTCACAGAGACCTTGTTCATAACTCACTGAAATTCTCTGTTTTCAATGTCAGTGAAGATCACGCAGTGGAAGGATCTGGGATCGGTGAAGGAAATACTGAGTGCTATTAGAACAAAGAACAATACAGCACAGGAAACAGGCCCTTTGGCCCTCCAAGCCTGCGCCACTCATTGGTCCAACTAGACCATTCTTTTGTATCCTCCATTCCCAGTCTGCTCATGTGACTATCCAGATAAGTCTTAAACAATCCCAGCGTGTCCGACTCCACCACCCTGCAAGGCAGTGCATTCCAAGCCCCCACCACCTTCTGTGTAAAATACGTCCCTCTGATATCTGAGTTAAACCTTGCCCCCCTCACCTTGAACCTGTGACCCCTCGTATTTGTCACTTCTGACCTGGGAAAAGTTTCCCACTGTTCACCCTATCCATACCCCTCATTATTTTATACACCTCTATTAGGTCTCCCCTCATTCTCCATCTTTCCAGGGAGAACAACCCCCGTTTACCCAATCTCTCCTTATAGCTAAGACCCTCCATACCTAGAGGGAAGTCTTGTCATTTACCATCACTGGTCAGAATGGTGGTAGGACTGGAGGGTCTTAATGACATTACTGTTACTAGAGAGGTGGTGCTCGACAGACTGGAGGGGCTGATTGTGGACAAGTCCCCAGGACCGGATGGAATGCATCCGAGGGTTCTGAAAGAAATGGCGGAGGTTATAGTGGATGCCTTGGTGGTTATTTTCCAGACATCGCTGGATTCCAGGGAAGTGCCGGAAGATTGGAAAACGGCTAATGTTACGCCGTTGTTTAAGAAGGGTGCCAGGCAAAAGGCGGGGAATTATAGGCCGGTTAGTTTAACGTCTGTGGTAGGTAAAATGTTAGAATCCGTCATTAAGGAGGAAATTGCGAGGCATCTTGAAGGGAATTGCTTGATAGGGCAGACGCAACACGGTTTCATTAAAGGGAAGTCGTGTCTGACAAATTTACTGGAGTTCTATGAGGATGTGTCTAGGGCAGTGGATAGAGGAGAGCCGGTGGATGTGGTCTTTCTGGATTTTCAGAAGGCATTTGACAAGGTACCTCACAAGAGGTTATTGCAGAAGGTCAGGGGACATGGAGTTGGGGGTAGGGTGTTAGCGTGGATAGAGGATTGGTTGTCAAATAGGAGACAGAGAGTGGGGGTCAATGGGTGCTATTCGGATTGGCGGATGGTGACTAGTGGGGTGCCCCAGGGGTCGGTGCTGGGGCCTCAGCTATTTACCATTTATATAGATGATCTGGAGGAGGGAACCGAGTGCAGGGTGTCGAAATTTGCTGATGACACCAAGATTGGGGGAAAGGCAAATTGTGCGGAGGGTGTGGAGAGTCTGCAGAAGGATCTAGATAGGCTGGGCGAATGGGCCAGGAAATGGCAAATGGAATTTAATGTTGGCAAGTGTGAGGTGGTCCACTTTGGTAGGAAGAATGGTAGGAAGGACTATTACTTACGGGGCGAAAAACTGCAGCAGGCGACGGTGCAGAGGGACCTCGGGGTCCTTGTGCATGAGTCGCAAAAACCCAGCTTGCAGGTGCAGCAGGTGGTCAGGAAGGCGAATGGAATGCTGGCCTTTATAGCGAGGGGGATTGAATATAAAAGTAGGGAGGTCTTGCTGCAGCTGTATAGGGCATTGGTGAGGCCGCAGCTGGAGTACTGTGTGCAGTTTTGGGCGCCGCACCTGCGCAAGGATATTTTGGCCTTGGAGGGAGTGCAGAGGAGGTTTACTAGGCTGATACCGGAGTTGAGGGGGTTGAGCTATGAGGAGAGGCTGAATAAACTAGGCTTGTACTCGTTAGAGTTTAGAAGAATGAGGAGAGATCTCATTGAGACGTATAAGATGATGAATGGGATGGATAGGATAGAGGTGGAGAGACTCTTCCCGCTCAAAAAAGACAGTAGGACTAGGGGGCACAGCCTCAAGATAAAGGGGAGGCGGTTTAGAACGGAGTTGAGGAGGAACTTCTTCACTCAAAGGGTGGTGAATCTCTGGAATTCTCTGCCCGTTGAAGTGGTGGAGGCTGCCTTGCTAAATATTTTTAAGAAGTGGGTTGATGGGTTCTTGATAAGAGAGGGGATTAAGGGTTATGGGGAGAGGGCGGGAAAGTGGAACTGAGCCACGACAGATCAGCCATGATCTTATTGAATGGCGGGGCAGGCTCGAAGGGCTAGATGGCCTACTCCTGCTCCTATTTCTTATGTTCTTATGTTCTTATGAATACTGAAGGTGTTTTCCCTTGCTCAGTACTTCAGGAAGTGAAAGGTTGATTGATTCACAATTTTGAGTGTGGACTGTAAAAGTGAGAAATGCAGCATGATAAAAAGTCTCACTAACAGCCTAGCTCCTGTCTAATAATTCAGTGCATGACTTATATCAACAATTCAGCCTCTTTTCAAGAGGCACTCACATGGTTTCCACATTTCTTAGAGCATTTCTTATAATTTCTTATAATTAATGATATCTTCAACCAGACACACTCTTAGCTATCTCCCCATAACATTCAATGGCATTCCCATCACTGGATCCCCCACTATTGACATCCTGGGAGTTACCATTGACCAGAAACTGGATTGAACCAGCCATGTACAAACATTCAACCTTCCAACAAAAGTTAAAACCTCCACCATCAATGAAACAATTCATTAAGTGCTGATGAGTGTGCATTTCACAATTATTGTAAATGTTGTGATCAATGATCAATTTGTGTGAGAATTATATAGAAATAAATAGGCACAGAGGCGACCAGAGCAGGTCAGAGGCTGGCAATCAGGGATGAATTTCTCTCCTTTTATTAACAATTCATGATCAGGAATTGTTAAAAAGTGAAATTCCAATTGGAATCAATCCTGGGATTTATTTTGCTAAACAGCTTCTGTGTTAATAATAACTTATCTCTTTGATAGTCTAGATCGTGTCTAATTGTTCATTATCAGAATAAATTTGTCTGGCATGTACCAAACCAAAAATCCACAGGTTTTACCTCCTCCTCCTTACACAGTCCCTGGCGACGGAGGATGATTTGCTCCCACTTCAGTTCTGAGATGGATGATAATCCACTGCACAATCTGCAGACTCTGCTACAAGCAGGACAGGTGCTGTTTGGAGGACTGGATAGACCAGTTTGGAGGTTTGTGAACTTTCTCTGACACCTCAAATTCACATTACATTCCCAAGGGAGTTTCTCAATCTTTGGTGCCTTTCTAAATGAATCTTCTCCATTCTGCTGAAAAAAGAGATACATTGTTGAAGCTTTTCACCTTGTACTCATCAAGACAGATAGTCAAGAATTCCAATCTGATAGGAAAAAACAGTTCAGACTACCGAAGAAAATGGGGTGCTGATTAGTTGGCAAATCTGCTCTGACGTGTTGAAGAATCAGGGTGGTGAATGCACCAGGAAATAACTGTCCGCTATGTTTTAATTTATACAAAAAGTTCAAAGCCTAGATATGTACCATTTGGCTGCAGAGGACAGGACTCTCCATATGAACATCTGTATCTGCAACAAGAATGGATGAGTCACATCGTGAACCTGACTGTCAATCACAAATTGTTTATATAATTCCAATCAGAATTATTCAGCAAGTACTGTCCAATCACAGAATCATTTCTAACATTAGATGTAATGGGCGGGATCATCTGTTCAGTCCAACGCAATTAGGCATGAACAATAAATGCTGGCTCAGACAGCGGTGCCCACATCCTGTGAAGGAATTACCCTTCCTGGCTAACCGGAGATAGACTGGGCATTGTTAGGGTGGGAACTGGCAGCCTCAGGCCCGTTGATGAGTTTGAAATGTAGTGAGTGATGATCTGATCCCAGTAGCCGTTATCCCACAGATTGGTTTTGATGATGTACCGTATTCAGCATCAGGCTTGCACAGTGAGCAAATGGCTCGGGCCCTATTTACTGGGTTGCTGATAAGGTTCAGTAAATACAGACAATAGCGATGTGTCTATATCAGAATGAGACGCTGATACGGTGGAAATGCCAATGATCTCTTTGAAAGGTTAAAATTAAAAGTTAATGTTTATTTATCAGTCACAATTAGGCTTACATTCACATTGCAACAAAGTTACTGTGAAAATCCCCTAGTCGCCACACTCCGGCACCTGTTCGGGTACACTGAGTGCGAATTTAGTATGGCCAATTCACCTCACCTGCACATCTTTGGACTGTGGGAGGAAACTGGAGCACCCAAAGGAAACCCACGCAGACACGGGTAGGATGTGCAAACTCCACACAGTCACCCAAGACAGGAATCGAACCTGGGTCCCTGACATTGTGAAGCAGCAGTGCTGACCACTGTGTCGCCCCCATCAGTGAACATCAGGTTAAGCCCATCGGGTACATCAGTGAAAGGGTAGCAATATCAAACAAACACGTGGACACTGCATTGCTGTCATTTTTTTTTATATTTGATTTATTATTGTCACATGCACTTTTAAGTGTCACGTGAAATTTTTTTTTGCGCTATACATACAAAGCATATCGTACATGGAAAAGGAAAGGAGAGGGTGTAGAACATAGTGTTACAGTCATAGCTAGGATGTAGAGAAAGATCAACTTAATGGCAGCAGGGAAGAAGCTGTTCTTGAATCAATGGGGACATGACCTCAAACTTTTGTATCTTTTTCCCAATGGAAGAAGGTGGAAAAGTGCATGTCCAGGGTGTGTGGGGTCCTTGATAATGCTGGCTGGTTTACTGAGGCAGCAGGAAGTGTAGACACAGTCGATGGATGGGAGGTTGGTTTGTGTGATGGACTGGCCTTTGTTCACAATCCTTTATAGTTTCTTGTGGTCTTGGGCAGAGCAGCAGCCATACCAAGCTGTGATACAACCAGAAAGAATGCATTCCATGCCATATCTGTAAAAGCTTGTGAGAGTCGTAGCAGACACGCCGAATTTCCTTAGTCTTCTGCGAAACTAGAGGCATTGGTGGGCTTTCTTAACTATAAGAAGTCTCATAACCCCAGGTTACAGTCCAACAGGTTTATTTGGTGGCATGAGCTCTCAGAGCGCTGCCCTTCATCCGGTGAGTGGAGGATTGGGTTCACAAACAGGGCTCATAGAGACACAAACTCAATTTACAAGGTAATGGTTGAAAAGTGAGTCTTAACAGGTAAAAAAATCTTTATAAGTGCAGACAATGTGAGTGGAGAGAGGGTTAAGTACAGGTTAAAGAGGCGTGAATTGTCTCAAGCCATGACAGTTAGTGAGATTTCGCTAGCCCAGGTATGTCGTGTGGGTTACAGGTAATGTGATATGAACCCAATACTTTCATAGGCATACATTAACACTACATGAAGTTATTGTGAAAATCGCTTAGTCGCCACACTCCAGTACCTGTTCGGGTACACTGAGGGAGAATTTAGCTTGACCAATGCACCTAACCAATGTGTATTTCAGACCGTGGGACGAAACTGGAGAACCCAGAGGAAACCCATGAGACAGTGTGCAGACTCCACACAGACAGTGACCCAAGCTGGGAATCGAACCCAGGTCCCTGGCGCTGTGAGACAGCAGCGCTAACCACTGTGCAACCGTGCCATCCTATAAGATCGCCCATAAGCCTCCTATGTGCCTTGCAAAAAAAAGTTCCAGTTTATCCAGCCTCTCATAACTCAAACCATCAAGTCCCAGTAGCATCCTAGTAAATCTTTTCTGCACTCTTCCTCGTTTAATAATATCAAGGAGTTATGAACCTGTACCCCTAAATCTCTTTGTTCTATAACTCTACCATTAACTGAGTAAGTCCTGCCCTGGTTCAATCTACCAAAATGCATCACCTCACATTTATCTAAATTAAACTCCATCTGCCATTCATCAGCCCACTGGCCCAATTGATCAAGATCCCGTCACAATCCTAGATAACCTTCACTGTCCACTATATCACAAATCTTGGTGTCGTCTGCAAACTTACTAACCATGCCTACTAATTCTCATCCAAATCATCAATATAAATGACAAATAGCAGTGGGCCCAGCACTGATCCCTGAGGCACACTACTGGTCACAGGCCTCCAGTTTGAAAAACAACCCTCTACAACCACCCTCTGTCTTCCGTCATCAAGCCAATTTTGTATCCAATTGGCTATCTCACCCTGGATCCTGTGAGATTTAACTTTATGCAACAACCTACCATGTGGAACCTTGTCAAAGATGTTGCTAAAGTCCATTTAGACAACATCAACTGCACTGCCCTCGTCTACCTTCTTGGTTACCCCCTCAAAAAACTTAAACAAATTTGAGATATGATTTTCCACTCACAAAGCCTTGTGGACTGTGCCTAATCTGTCCTTGCCTCTCTAAATGCCTGTAAATCCTGTCTCTCAGAATACCTTCCAACAACTTACTCACTACTGATGTTAGGCTCACCAGTCTGTAGTTCCAAAGCTTTTCTCTGCAGCCCTTCTTAAACAAAGACATAACATTTGCCACCATCCAATCTTCAGGCACCTCACCTGTGACTATCAATGGTTCAAACATCTCTGCTGGGGACCCACAATTTCCTCCCTAGCCTCCCACACTGTCCTGGGATACACTTCATCAGGTCCTGGGGATTTATCTATCTTGATGCGCTTTAAGACATCCAGCAGCTCCTTCTCTGTAATACGTACACTCCTCAAAATATCACTATTTATTTCCCCAAGTTCCCTAATGCTCATGCCTTTCTCAATAGTAAATACTGATGAGAAATACTCATTTAGGATTTCTAAATCAAAAATTAATCAATTAATTAATTGATGTAATTAAATTACATCTCTAGTGGAGCCACATAGATGACCTTAGAACATAGAACACTACAGCACAAACAGGCCCTTCGGCCCACAAGTTGCGCCGATCACATCCATACCTACCAAGCCATAGAACTATCTGTAGCTCCCAATCCCATTACATCCCATATACTCATCCAGAAGTCTTTTAAAAGACCCCAGCGAGTTCGCCTCTACCAACACCGACGGCAGCTGATTCCACTCACTCACCACCCTCTGAGTGAAAAGCTTACCCCTAACATCTCCTCTGTACTTGCCTCCCCGCACCTTAAACCTGTGTCCTCTCGTAGCGACCATTTCAGCCCTGGGAAATAGCCTCCGAGAATCCACCCTATCTATTCCTCTCAACATTTTATAAACCTCTATCAGGTCGCCTCTCAACCTTCGTCTCTCCAGGGAGAAGAGACCTAGCTCCCTCAACCTATCTTCATGAGGCATGCCTCCCAATCCAGGCAACATCCTTGTAAATCTCCTCTGCACCCTCTCAATAGCTTCCACATCCTTCCTGTAGTGAAGCGATCGGAACTGCACACAGTACTCCAAGTGGGGTCTGACAAGGATCTTATAAAGTTGCAGCATTACCTCCCAACTCCTAAACTCAATCCTTCGATTAATGAAGGCCAGTACACCATACGCCTTCTTTACCACATCCTCCACCTGCAAGGCCTATTTAAGAGTCCTATGGACCCGGACCCCAAAGTCCTTCTGCTCTTCAACCCAGCTAAGAGTCCTGCCCTTGATACTGTACTCCTTCATCCCATTGGTCCTGCCAAAATGGACCACCACACATTGATCCATGTTGAAGTCCATCTGCCACTTCTCTGCCCAGTCTTGCATCCTATCTATATCATGCTGCAACTTCTGACATCCCTCCAGACTATCCACAACACCACCAACCTTCATACTAACCCATCCCTCCACTTCCTCATCCAGGTCATTTATGAAAATGACAAACAGCAAGGGTCCTAGAACAGATCCCTAGGGCACTCCACTGGTGACCAACCTCCATGCAGAAAAAGACCCATCCACAACTACTCTCTGCCTTCTGCAGGCAAGCCAGTTCTGGATCCACAAAGCCAAAGCCCCTTGGATACCATGCCCTCTCACCTTCTCAAGAAGTCTTGCATGGGGGACCTTATCAAACGCCTTGCTGAAGTCCATGTAAACCACGTCCACCGCTCTTCCTTCGTCAATGTGTTCAGTCACATTTTCAAAGAACTCAACTAGGCTCGTAAGGCACGACCTGCCCTTGACAAAGCCGTGCTGACTATTTCTGATCATCTAAACTTATCTAAATGCTCATAAATCTTGTCTCTCAGAATCCTCTCCATCAACTTACCAACCACTGAGGTCAGACTCACTGGTCAGTAATTTCCCGGGCTATCCCTGTTCCCTTTCTTGAAAATAGGAATCACATCTGCAATCCTCCAATCCTCCGGAACCTCTCCCGTCTCCATCGACGATGCAAAGATCATCGCCTTGTTGATCCTTAAGAGGGCCTACTCTCTCCCTAGTTACTCTTTTGCCCTTTATGTATTTAAAGAAGAGAGATCTGCAGAGAGATTTTGGGAAAAGAGAGAAGGTAGACTTCTGTCTTTAAACAGCTCCAGTCAGCAACTCTAAACATGAAAAAGAAACTTTTTTGGCCAAAAGCCTAGCACCTCCAATTAACCACATTATCACATGACCCTGTGTACCTAAACTCACATTCCATTTCTTAATTAAAAAACACGCAGGCAGCCTTTTTTATGTAAACAAACATCCGTTACCACTCTCCTAAATAAACACAACATGGATAAAATGAGTAATTATCATGCTGCATGGCATCTGACCTGTATTCTCTCCAAACACGCTGACTGCCTGTAGAATAAAGCTGTACCTTAAAACATTCTACAGAAACATAAACTATATCAAGAGCACACTATCGTCACCCATACAAATTGTTGTTTGTTTTGAGATTTGGTTTTGTTCTGATTCTGGACGGAAAAAGTTCAAAAGAACAAGTTTTGGCCACATGGCCAGAATTTTCCAATGTCGGACACCTGCCACTACTGCCAGTGGGAATGCAGAAACTTGCATTCAACCAAAACTCCATTAACAGCAACAGGACTGGAGAATCCGGTTCACAGGTGACAGTAGAGAATCCCGGTCACAGGCCAGGTCAGAGAACTCCGGTCGTGGGCCAGATCAGAGAATCCCAGCCACGGACAAGGTCAGAGAACCCCAGCTATGGACAAAGTCAGAGAACCCCGGCCATGGACAAGGTCGGAGGATCCCAGCCATGGACAAGGTCGGAGAATCCCAGCCATGGGCGAGGTTGGAGAATCCCAACCACGGGCAAGGTCGGAGAATCCTGGCTGTAGTTGAGGTTGGAGAATCCCAGCCACGAGCTGATAGGAGAATCCCAGCCGCAGGCGAGGTCAGAGAATCCCAGCCGTGGACAAGATTGGAGAATCCCCGAGTGGGAGAGGCTGGAAAATCCCAGCTGTGGGCGAGGTCGGAGAATCCCAGCTGCGGATGAGGTTGGAGAATCCCAGAGTGGGAGAGGTTGGAAAATCCAAGCTGCGGGCGAGGTTGGAGAATCCCAGCCACAGGCGAGGTCGGAGAATCCCAGCTGCGGATGAGGTTGGAGAATCCCAGCCACAGGCGATGTCGGAGAATCAGAGGATCCCAGGGTGGGAGAGGTCAGAGAATCCCAGCTGCAGGCCCACGTCATTTTTCAGCTGTATTCCTCCATTCTGGTTTGCACAAGCCAGGAACTCCCCTGAGTCATTTGGGACATTTGACCTCGTCAGTGATGTTTTGAGGACATCCTGAATACATTCCACAGACTTCCTGGGATTTTTCAGCTTGACCAAGTTTTGACTGGAGCAGTTGCTTCAGCGTTCTAACAAGAGGCATGCGTGCTGCCCAGTGAAACTGGTTTTCAGTGATTGGTGCCTTGACACTGGGCAAGTTGGCTTGGGAAAGGATACTGCTATCAGACCATCTTGCTCGCCATTGGATTTGGAGGATCTTGTGAAGGTCCCATTGATGAGGACTCTCCAGTACTCTGCGGTAGTAGTTATCCAAGTCTGTAAAGCAGACCAGAGCGTGGGAAATCTGCCATCAGTAAACCAGGATCAGAGGCTCAGGTTTGAGATCCTGGTCTTCGAATATTCTTTTCCTTGCGTGGCTGAAGACTGAGGTGGCTCACCAGAGATGGCAAAATATTCCATTATTGATGTTTGCCTTCAGCAAGAAGAGGCTCCCAAGATACAGAAAATAGTCCACATTATCCAGGATCTGAATGGATGATGGGAGGTGTGTTGCTGATTGGAAGAGGGCCTTCCTTTTCTAAATATCTTCTCGTACATTTTGGAGTCAACAATAATTTGAAGCTCAGTTTCTGAGTGAGTGCATACACAAGCAACATCTGCAGTACTAAGACCATGAGAAATAGGGACAGGGATAGGCCATTCCGCTCTTAGAGACTGCTCTGCCATTTAATAGGATCATGGCTGGTCTAACCCTCACTAAGTCCACATTACTGCCTCATGCATATAAACCTTAATTCCCCAACTCATTAAAACCTGTCAATCACAGCTTTGAAAATGTTCAAGATCCTGGCCTCCACAGCTTCCTGGGATAAACAATTCCAAAGATTCACTACTCTCTCAGAGAGGAAATTCTTTCTCAAATCCGCCTTAAATGAGCACTCCCTTACTCTGCGAATCTGTCCTCCATTCTTGCACTCTCCCATGAGGGAAACATCCTCCCAACATTTACCCTGTCTAATCACCTAAGAATCTTCTATGTTTCAATCTTACCATCTCATTCTTCTGAACTCCAAGGAATAGAATCCCAACCTGTTTAAAATTTCCTCCTCTGTCAGACCCTCCATCCCCGGGATCATCCTGGTAAACCTCCTCTGTAATGTCTCCAGGGGTAATATATCTTTCCTTAAATAAGGGGACCAGAATTATACAATATTTGAAATGTGGCCTCACTGGTACCTTGTACAGTTGCAGCAATACCAATCCAAATATATGACATCGACTGGTTCTCCTCTATCTATCCTGACTGATAGCTCTTCAAAGAATTGTAGCAAATTTGTCAGATATGATTTCTCCTTCATAATCAGGTCATAACTTCCTAAATGCAATGCTTCTCCTTAATGACCAATTTGAATATTTTTCCAATAACTGAAGTTAGACTAACTGGCCTGTAATTTCCTGCATTTCCTTCTTCCTTTTTTAAACATTGACAGTTTTCCAATCCTATGGCACAGTTCCAGAATCCAAGGATTGTTGGAAATGACTCCCAATGTATCAGATCTCTGTAGTTGCCTCCTTTATAGTCCTGGGATGCAGATAGTTAGCTCCAGGATACTTGTCAGCCTTTAACCCAATTAGTTTGCCTAAAACTCCTTCTCTGGTGATGATGAATGCATTTAATTCCTGCACTGTATTTTTTACTATTTCTGGGACGATTTCCCCCCACAATGCAAAGGTGTGCTGGTTAGGTTAATTGACCATGCTAAATTGACCCTTAGTGTCCTAAAATGTTAGTTTAGATGGATTAGCCATGGTAAATGTGCGGGGTCACAGGGATTGGGTAGGGAGTGGGCCTAGAAACTCTGTCAGAATGTCGGTGCAGACTCGATGAGCCAAATGGCCTCCTCTGCACTGTAGGGATTCTATGAATTACTTCCCCAGTTTCATTTTCAAAGCATCTAATACTTTTTTTTACTTCCCTGTGCTTAAAGAAGCTCTTTTCTGTTGTTCTGTTTCTTGCTAGCTTGCCCTCAAAGTTTAATTTCTCTTTCCTGATTATTTTTAGTCCATCTTTTTTGCATTCTGCATCTATTTCCATTTTCAATATCCTCCCTAGCTTCCTTGGTTATCCATGGTAGGTGCTGGAGCTCAATGACTAAAGTTGGAGTGATTTCAGTTTTAAATTATCTCCAGGTTGGTGGCTATTTGGTGGAGGTGAGATGCTGTATTCTGGTGAGGAGGATTGAGGAGGAATTTGGTGCCACAGCCTCATTTTGCCTCAGATATCACAGAGAAAGGATGTGTGGGCAGCACGGTGACACAGTGGTTAGCACTGCTGCCTCACAGGAACCCAGGTTTGATTCCTGGCTTGAGTTACTGTCTGTGTGGAGTTTGCACGTTCTCCCCGTATCTGTGTGGGTTGACTCTGGGTGCTCCGGTTTTCTCCCACAGTCCAAAGATATATGGGTTAGGTGGATGGGCCGTGCCAAATTGCCCGTTAATGTCAGAGGGCCAAGCTAGGGTAAATACATGGGGATTGTGGGGATAGGGCCTGGGTGAGGTTGTGGTTGGTGCAGATTTGATGGGCCGAATGACCTTCTTCGGCACTGTAGGATTTCATGATTCTGTGTGGTGAGTATCACAGCTTGTTCCTGTGGCATGTAAGGGAAAGTGGCAGGTTTCCAAGGGCAGCAGTTTATGAGGAGGAAGCTCTGTAAACTCTCATGGTTGACAGAGTCATTGTGAGGTCAATAAGGCCATGGATGGCAGTTGGTTTTTTTGGAATTGGCTCTCACCTGATGTGTGTTTGCTGTCACAGCAGGTCGCCCTGTTTTTTATTTGGCTCTCCAGGGGCAGCATTCCTGGACACACTTCTCCCAGGAAAACAAAATCCAAATCAAAACTCCCAAATGAAGCTTTCAGAGTGTCTGTAACAATTTCTATCAGGATCATTCAAGCACAGCACACTTAAAAACCTCCAGAGTCACTGTGGTGAGTGACTGTCGGCTATTCGCGCTAGGTCAGTCCAGTTGTGACTGATTCTGTGTGGTCTGGATGTTCGTTATTCTGGCTTGCGACAGCCCCTCAGTGTCTGTGATTTTCAAAGGACAAAGTACAAAGAAAATTACAGCACAGGAACAGGCCCTTTGGCCCTCCAAGCCTACACCAAACATACTGAACTAAAATCCCCTACCCTTCCAGGGCCCATATCCCTCTATTCCCAACTCATTCACATACTTGTCAAGACACCCCTTAAAAGTCACTACCATATCTGCTTCCACTACCTTCCCCGGCAACAAGTTCCAGGCACCCATCACTCTCTGTGTTAAAAATCTGTCTTATGCATCTCTTTTAAAACTTGCCCCTCTCACCTTAAACCTACGCCTCCTAGTAACTGACTCTTCCACCCTGGGAAAAAGCTTCTGACTATCCACTCTATCCGTGCCTCTCATAATCTTGTAGACTTCTATCAGATCTCCCCCTCAACCTCCATCGCTCCAGTGAGAACAAACCAAGTTTCTCCAACCTCTCCTCATAGCTAATGCCCTCCATACCAGGCAACATCCTAGTAAATCTTTTCTGTATCCTCTCCAAAGCCTCCACACCCTTCTGGTAGTGTGGCGACGAGAATGGAACACTATATTCCAAGTGCGGCCTCGCTAAGGTTCTATAAACTATCAACACGACTTGCTGATTTTAAACTCAATATCCCGACCGATGAAGGCAAGCATGCCATATGTCTTCTTGATTATCTTCTCCACCTGCATTGCCACTTTCAGTGACCTGCGTGCCTATTCACCTAGACCTCTTTGCCTATCAATACTCTTAAGGGTTCTGCCATTTACTGTATATTTCCTATCTTTATTAGACATTCCAAAATGCATTACCTCACATTTGTCTGGATTAAACTCCATCTGCCATCTCTCTGCCCAAGTCTCCAACTGATCTATATCCTGCTGTATCCTCTGATGGTCCTCATCACTATCTGCAAATCCACCAACCTTTGTGTCATCCGCAAACTTACTAATCAATCCAGTTACATTTTCCTCCAAATCATTTATATATATTACAAACAGCAAAGGTCCCAGCACTGATCCCTGAGGAACACTACTTGTCACAGCCCTCCATTCAGAAACACACCCTTCCACTGCTACCCTCTGTCTTCTTTGACCGAACCAGCTCTGTATCCACCTTGCCAGCTCACTTCTGATCCCATGCAACTTCACCTTCTGCACCAGACTGCCATGACGGACCTTGTGAAAGGCCTTACTGAAGTCCATGTAGACAACATCCACTGCCCTACCCTCATCAATCATCTTCACACTTCCTCGAAAAACTCGATAAATTCCCCTTCACTAAGCCATGTTGCCTCTCACTAATATGTCCACTTATTTCCAAGTGGGAATAAATCCTGTCTCGAAGAATTCTCTCAAATAACTTCCCTACCACTGATGCTATCCTTCTGTTATCTCATCTTCAGAAGCTTCTGAAGGAGCTGCAGTGAAAATGTTTGAGTTTCTTGCCATGATGCTGTACACAGTCCAGTCTCACACATGGTGAGCAGGGTGGGCAGCATTGTTACTCTATAGACTCTCAGCTTAGTGCCCAGGTTTAGTCCACTTTACTCTCAGCCCAAAAATTATAAGAAATGAAAATAATATTTGTGACACCAGGTTGTTCATACTCAAGATTAAAACAGTAAGCACTTTTTATAATCGATACCTTAATCAGAGAGTTTGACCTTGAGGAACTGAGCCCTTCCCTTGTGGCCCTGAGGGACTGGGCCCTTCCCCTGGGAGCCTTAGGGACTGGGCCCTTCCCTTGGGGCCCTGAAGGACTGGGCCCTTCCCCTGGGAATCTGAGGGACTGGGTCCTTCCCCTGGGAGTCTGAGGGACTGGGCTCTTCCCTTGGGAGCCTTAGGGACTGGGTCTTCCTGTGGAGCCTGACAGAATGGGCCCTTCCCCTGGGGCTCTGAGGGACTGGGCCAATTTTCTGGAGTCCTTTAGTGACCAATTATAGGTCAGCAGCAGCAGAGAAAAGAGAGGGACACTGGGTCATCACTGGTTCATCTGGACATCTTTAGGCCCCTCACCGAAGGGTCATTTGTACAATGAGCAAGTGGTGAGTACCTCAGATTGGGCAGCAGGGGAAAGGTCACAAGATTAAGAAGAGATGACCTTGATCAGGGGAAAGGAGCCTGAAACTGGAGTCTGCCCCAGAGAGACAGGGTGAGGTTGCCATGTGTGAGACACATCCCTGACCAATCAACCCTGCTTCTAATCAGAGCATCCATTAGCAATACCGAGCTGCATTGTGAGATCAGTTGAATAAATCAATCACATTTATTACTGTCGGAAAGTATGTAGATAGAGAACTTCAACCTCGTGACACATCACTTCCATTGGCTCAGCTGCTGTCAAGGTTACATGTGATCTCACATTCTGACAAGTGGGCACTGCGTCCAATCCTGATCCAGCTCACTGAACCTCACTATGTGATTGGCAGGGGGAATGCCAGTGACATCACCATGTCTCAGACCACATTTAGGCCAATCAGCCTGGGGTTCCCCTTCGACATACCACATTGGACACTTGCGGCAATGGGGCAAATCAGCCAGCAAATCACAGAGTCAAAGCTCAGAGAAAGGGCAAGGATTCCGAAATCAATCAGGCAAAGAGAAAACGGGCAGCAATTATCCTAGTGCCCAGAATCACAGGGAGAAAGACAGGAATCAAAAAACTGCACAACTCAATTTTATCACAGAGAGATTTAGAGCTAGATTTACTCTGTATCTAACCCCGTGCTGTACCTGTCCTGGGAGTGTTTGATGGGGACAGTGTAGAGGGAGCTTTACTCTGTATCTAACCCCGTGCTGTACCTGTCCTGGGAGTGTTTGATGGGGGACAGTGTAGAGGGAGCTTTACTCTGTATCTAACCCCGTGCTGTACCTGTCCTGGGAGTGTTTGATGGGGGGACAGTGGAGAGGGAGCTTTACTCTGTATCTAATCCTGTGATGTACCTGTCATAGAACACAGAACACTACAGCACAAACAGGCCCTTTGGCCTACAAGTTGCACTGATCACATCTATACCTACCAAGCCATAGAACTATCTGTAACATTAAATCCCATGTACTCATCCAGAAGTCTTTTAAAAGACCCCAGCGAGTTCACCTCTACCACCACCGATGGCAGCCAATTCCACTCGCTCACCACCCTCTGAGTGAAAAACTTTCCCCTAACTGTCCTGGGAATGTTTGATGGGGACAGTGTAGAGGGAGCTTCACTCTCTATCTGACCATGCACTGTACCTTTCCTTGGAGTGTTTGACTTACCTGACGAAGGGGCGGTGCTCCAAAAGCTAGTGGCTTTTGCTACCAATAAACCTTTTGAACTTTAACTGGTGTTGTGAGACTTCTTACTGTGTTTGATGGGGAGTGTAGAGGGAGCTTTACTCTGTATCTAACCCTGTGCTGTACCTGTCCTGGGAGTGTTTGATGGGGGACAGTGTAGAGGGAGCTTTACTCTGTATTTAACCCTGTGCTGTACCTGTCCTGGGAGTGTTTGATGGGGGACAGTGTAGAGGGAGCTTTACTCTGTATTTAACCCTGTGCTGTACCTGTCCTGGGAGTGTTTGATGGAGGGGACAGTGTAGAGGGAGCTTTACTCTGTATCTAACCCCTTGCTGTACCTGTCCTGGGAGTATGTGATGGGGATAGAGTAGAGGGAGCTTTACTCTGTATCTAACCCCGTACGGTATCTGTAACTGGAGGTTTTAGAATTTCTCAGTTGATAAGGACAAAAACGTATTGGATGAAATTGGTGTTATTTGTTTAATTTAGAAGTTGGGGCATTTTTTTGGTGTTTTGTTAGAATGATAGAATCTTTGCTAATTATTTTTGGAGCACAGAGTTGTACGAGTGCATAGTGACCCTGCTGGGAAGTGTGGCACTGACTGATGTTGAAGGGGGCTGATTTTGCCAGTGAGTTTTTAATCTCCTGACTGAGGGCAAAATGCAGAACCATCAGTCATCTGCCACCGAATCCCCGAATCAAACTGCACACTCATAAATAAAACAAAATCTCGTTGCAATATAATGGATAACATTCCATTTCCACTGCAAGTCTCATTCAACCCATTAACAGAGACAGCGAGCTTCCAACAAGGCCCACTGAGGGTGAAGAAGCTGTTCCACTCACTGGGTCCTATTTCACCATTTTGATTCTAAGTGCTGGGCAGACTTGAAACTGGGAGTGTTCCAGATCTGACTTTTAGACCAGTTCTCCGGTACTCCCATATGTTCTCTGCCTGAAAAAAATCAGCAATTCTGAATCGTGCTGCACAAGCCTGTGGGTGGGGCTTAACGCACCCAAAATCCTGCAGCTCCAATTGGAGCCTTCAACTGTGCGTGCGCAAAGAAGAAACGATAGAATGCTGCTCCCCTACCATAACCCTCCTGGGCCGGATAATGCCTGTCCCTGGCTCCCACAGACATTGCCCCACCTCTCCCAACATTACAGACCCCCTTATCCCCTCACCCCCTGCCACCCAGACCGATTGCGGCCTCCTTACTCACTTCCCCCTCACTGATCTCAGGCAGAGTGACAGTGGACCTCCCCTTTCCCTTTCCCCACTGATCTCAGGCAGAGTGGCAGCAGACCCCCCCCCCCTCCCCTCCACCAATCTCAGGCAGAGTGGCAGTGGACCCATCTTCCCCTTCACTGTCCCCCACCGATTTCAAGCAGAGAGCCATCAGACGCTCGGCACTTACCTCCTCACTAACTGGAGCGCCCAAATCGGTCTTCTATGGAGCATGTCTGTTTCGTGCCAATTCTGAATGGGTGAACGCAGTGGTAAAGGGGGAAGAGTTGGTAAAGTTGGTGTGCAGCCCATTACGTCAATAAAAATGCATGCATTCTCAATATGAATAAAGTCTTCACTGAGACTCAGGCAGAGGAATTCTCTACATGTGCCCCAATTAGGATTTAAATCACAATCTCTGCTTCACAAAATGCAACCCTCCCTGTGAAGATATCTTGTGAAGTTTGTGACTGATTTCTGGTAACTCTGTGCTAACTTGATGACACAATAAGAAGTCTCACAAAACCAGGTTAAAGTCCAACCAGTTTATTTGAAAGTAAACCCACTAGCTTTCGGAAACGCTGTTCCTTCGTCAGGTGAGTGGAAAGTTCTGACCAGAGAAGGGCATGTAAAGGCACACACAGTTTACAGAATACCGATTAGAATGCGAGTCTTTACAGCTAATCTGCTATTCAACCGCAAACTAACTTGATGACTACAGGGGACAGAGCTTTGGCTGATTCTCACCTTCTGCACCCTGACTGCCAGACACATCCTGCTGACATGACACTCTCACTGAGCACAGATTAGAAATCAAGC
Organism: Carcharhinus amblyrhynchos; assembly: GCF_965287045.1. Classification (NCBI taxonomy): domain Eukaryota; kingdom Metazoa; phylum Chordata; class Chondrichthyes; order Carcharhiniformes; family Carcharhinidae; genus Carcharhinus; species Carcharhinus amblyrhynchos. The sequence goes on along the minus strand of NC_137326.1, from coordinate 1,380,295 downwards.
TGGGGCCATCCAGCTCATGAGGCTCATGTTCCCTCCAGACCTTTGGAGTGATTGAACAACAGGTGTCTAAACAAAACTTCCAAAGTGAGGACCTTGGTATGAGCTACAGGACAACAGCAGGATTACAAAGTGAAGGACAGGAATTTATAGAATGCCAGGTTGGAATTGTTGGATCCCACAGTGAAATTCTGACTCAGCGTAGGCCAGGCCTGCACGGAAATGCAGAGTATAAAGAATATTTTATATCGCACAAATTAGATTACTACAAAAGTGAATCTTGCAACACATCAAGAGGCCATTCATCCCATCATGCCTGTATTGGCCCTTTGGGAGGGTTATTCAATTAATATCATTTCCTTCACAGACCTATCATTTTCTCCTGTTCCAGTATTTCCTCAATTCTGTTTTGAAAGTTATTATTGAATCTGCTTCCACCACCCTTTCAGGCAGCACCTTCCAGATACAACAACCCATTGGGTGAAACATTCCCCTCATCTCCCTCTGGTTCTTGTATCAATTCTCTTCAATCTGTGTCCTTCCGATTACTCACCCTTCTGTCGCTTTCCCCCTCTCTATTTTATCAAAACCTCTCATACTTTTGAACATCTCGATTAAATCCCCCCTTAATCGTTTCTGCTTGGAGAACTATCCCCAGTCACAGAACTCCCTCAGCTCTGATTCCATGTGAGTAAATCTCCTTACATCCTTACCAAGGTCTTCACATCCTTCCTCATGATGTCCAGAATTAGACACAGTTCTCAACCTGAGACAAATATCCCTCAATCGCAATTCAACATCACATTGCTGTTGTGGGAGCTTCTCTGCACAATTTAGAACATAGAACATAGAACATTACAGCGCAGAACAGGCCCTTCGGCCCACGATGTTACGCCGACCAGTTAAAAAACAATGAGCCTCTAACCTAAACCAAACCCTTTCCATCCATATACCTATCCACGGATCTCTTAAACGCCCCCAAACTAGGCGCATTTACAACCGCAGCAGGCAGGGCATTCCAATCCCTCACCACCCTCTGGGTAAAGAACCTACCCCTGACATCCGTCCTATAACTACCACCCCTTAATTTAAAGCCATGCCCCCTCGTGCTAGCTTTCTCCATCTGAGGAAAAAGGCTATCACTGTCCACCCTATCCAAACCTCTAATCATCTTATATGTTTCAATAAGGTCCCCTCGCAGCCGCCTTCTTTCTAACGAAAACAACCTCAAATCCCTCAGTCTCTCCTCATAGGACCTCCCCTCCATACCAGGCAACATCCTGGTAAACCTCCTCTGCACCCTCTCCAAATCTTCCACATCCTTCCTATAATGTGGGGACCAGAACTGCACACAATACTCCAAGTGCGGACGCACCAGAGTTTTGTACAGTTGCAACATGACGCTGCGGCTCCTAAATTCAATCCCCCTACCAATAAACGCCAAGACACCGTATGCCTTCCTAACAACCCTATCTACTTGATTCCCAACTTTCAGGGATCTATGTACACATACACCTAGATCCCTCTGTTCATCCACACTATTCAGAGTCCTACCGTTAGCCCTATACTCTACACATCCATTATTCCTGCCAAAGTGAATTACCTCACACTTTTCCGCATTAAACTCCATCCTCCACCTCTCGGCCCAGCTCTGCAACTTGTCCAAGTCTCCCTGTAGACTAAGACACCCTTCCTGACTATCAACCCCACCTCCGACTTTGGTGTCATCAGCAAATTTACTAATCCACCCAGCTATACCCTCATCCAGATCATTTATAAAAATTACAAACAGCAGTGGCCCCAAAACAGATCCTTGAGGCACACCACTCGTAACTGAACTCCATGTCGAATACTTACCATCAACCACCACCCTCTGTCTCCTATCCGCCAGCCAATTCCTAATCCAATTTCCTAAATCACCCTCAATCCCATACATCTGCAATTTCTGCAGAAGGCTTCCATGGTGAACCTTATCAAACGCCTTACTAAAGTCCATATATACCACGTCAACTGCCTTACCCCATCCACCTCTTTGGTCACTTTCTCAAAAAACTCAATAAGGTTAGTAAGGCACGACCTACCCTCCACAAAACCATGCTGACTATCTCTAATCATTTCATTACTCTCCAAATAACTATAAATCCTATCCCTAATAATATTTTCTAAAACCTTGCCCACAACAGAAGTGAGACTCACCGGTCTATAATTCCCGGGGAAGTCTCTGTTCCCCTTCTTAAACAATGGGACAACATTCGCTAACCTCCAATCTTCTGGCACTATACCGGTGACCAACGACGACCTGAAGATCAGAGCCAGAGGCTCTGCAATCTCCTCCCTTGCCTCCCAGAGAATCCTAGGGTAAATCCCGTCTGGCCCAGGGGACTTATCTATTTTCAAACCCTCAAGAATAACTAGCACATCCTCCTTATCAACTGCAATACTGTCCAGTTTACAACTCTGTAACCCAGTGTTCTCCACAGCTACATTTATGTCCCCCTGCGTGAACACCAAAGAGAAATATTGGTTGTTGTGTTAACTATGCTAAAACAGTCATGACATTTCAGAAGTACTTCAAAGGTAATAAAGCATCCAAACTGATGAAAAGTGCGATATAAATATAAACTTCCTTCCTTTAGTTGTGTTTGTAAAAGTCGAGAGAGTGTTGGATCAGGGGTGAGGAGTGAAGGAGGACAACATTCTGATTTTCCAGGATACTCTGTATCCAGTTGGAGCAATGAGCAATGTCTGAATAAATTAAATCCTGATTTTGTTGTATGGGATTCCAGGAGGATGATTGGATATCACATTCACCTTCACCTCCCCACTATTACATGAAAAATTTCAGGATCCGAACTTGAAGAATCTTCACTGGATTCAGCTGAATGGAGAGGAGGCAATTGGATGCCATCTTACAAACTGGCAACAATGGCAAGTTTTGATTGAACATTGCACAGGGACAAGTTTATTCTAATAAGTGGATCCCAAGTCACATGGTGATAGTCTATTCATTTGCAAAGAGCAGCATTACTACCTCCGACCTATAAATCCTGTATCTCAGTGGTCTCTCTTTATAAATGCTCTTGTTACTTTATTTAACGATGCCTTTCACCTGTATGTCTAAACAATAAACATTCCAGTAACATCTCCCCACACTCTTGGGTGAGGGGGGGAGATGCAGGGTGAGGAGAGGAGATGGAGGGTGAGGAGGAGGAGGTGGAGAGTGATAGAACATAGAACACTACAGCACAAACAGGCCCTTCGGCCCACGAGTTGCACCGAACACATCAACACCTACCAATCTATAGACCTATCTATAACCTCCAATCCCATTAAACCCCATATACTCATCCAGAAGTCTTTTAAAAGACCCCAGTGAGTTCGCCTCCACCACCACTGACGGCAGCCGATTCCATTCACTCACCACCCTCTGAGTGAAAAACTTACCCCTAACATCACTTCTGTACTTTCCTCCCCGCACCTTCAATCTGTGTCCTCTCGTAGCGACCATTTCAACCCGGGGAAAGAGCCTCTGAGAATCCACCCCATCTATTCCTCTCAACATTTTATAAACTTCTATCAGGTCGCCTCTCAACCTTCATCTTTCCAGGGAAAAGAGTCCCAGCTCCCTCAACCTAACTTCATAAGGCATGCCTCCCAGTCCAGGCAACATCCTTGTAAATCTCCTCTGTACCCTTTCAATAGCTTCTACGTCTTTCCTATAGTGAGGCGACCAGAACTGCGCACAGTACTCCAAATGAGGCCTGACAAGGGTCTTATAAAGTTGCAGCATTACCTCCCGACTCCTAAACTCAATCCCTCGATTAATGAAGGCCAGTACACCATACGCCTTCTTGACCACCTCCTCCACCTGCGAGGCTGATTTAAGAGTCCTGTGGACCCGGACCCCAAGATCCTTCTGCTCTTCAACACTACTAAGACTCTTGCCCTTGATAGTGTACTCGTTCATCCCGTTGGTTCTGCCAAAATGGACGACTACACATTTATCCGCGTTGAAGTCCATCTGCCACTTCTCCGCCCAGTCCTGCATCCTATTTATGTCCTGCTGCAACTTTTGACATCCTTCCAGACCATCCACAACACCACCGACCTTCGTGTCATCAGCGAACTTACTTACCCATCCCTCCACTTCCTCATCCAGGTCATTTATGAAAATGACAAACAGCAAGGGTCCTAGAACAGATCCCTCAGGCACTCCACTGGTGACTGACCTCCATTCAGAAAAAGACCCATCCACAACCACTCTCTGCCTTCTGCAGGCAAGCCAGTTCTGGATCCACAAGGCCAAAGGCCCTCGGATCCCATGCCCTCTCACCTTCTCAAGAAGTCTTGCATGGGGGACCTTATCAAACGCCTTGCTGAAGTCCATGTACACCACGTCCACGGCACTTCCTTCGTCAATGTGTTCAGTCATATTATCGAAGAACTCAACGAGGCTCATAAGGCACGACCTGCCCTTGACAAATCCATGCTGACTATTCCTGATCATGTCAAACCTCTCCAAATGCTCGTAAATCTTGTCCCTCAGAAGCCTCTCCATCAGCTTACCAACCACTGAGGTCAGACTCACCGGTCGGTAATTTCCCGGGCTGTCCCTGTTCCCTTTCTTGAAAATAGGAACTACATCCACAATCCTCCAATCGTCCGGAACCTCTCCCGTCTCCATTGACGACGCAAAGATCATCACCAGGGGCTCTGCAATCACTTCCCTCGCCTCCTACAGTATCCTGGGGTACATCCCATCTGGTCCGGGCGACTTATCTATCTTGATAGAATTCAAAAGTTCTAACACATCCTCCTCCTTAATATCCACATACTCAATCTCTTCCATCTGCTGCAAATCCGTAGCAAAATCTCCCAGATCAGCTTACATAAGAACATAAGAACATAAGAAATAGGAGCAGGAGTAGGCCATCTAGCCCTTCGAGCCTGCCCCGCCATTCAATAAGATCATGGCTGATCTGTTGTGGCTCAGTTCCACTTTCCCGCCCTCTCCCCATAACCCTTAATCCCCTCTCTTATCAAAAACCCATCAACCCGCTTCTTAAAAATATTTAGCGGGGCAGCCTCCACCACTTCAACGGGCAGAGAATTCCAGAGATTCACCACCCTTTGAGTGAAGAAGTTCCTCCTCAACTCCGTTCTAAACCGCCTCCCCTTTATCTTGAGGCTGTGCCCCCTAGTCCTACTGTCTTTTTTGAGCGGGAAGACTCTCTCCACCTCTATCCTATCCATCCCATTCATCATCTTATACGTCTCAATGAGATCTCCCCTCATTCTTCTAAACTCTAACGAGTACAAGCCCAGTTTATTCAGCCTCTCCTCATAGCTCAATCCCCTCAACTCCGGTATCAGCCTAGTAAACCTCCTCTGCACTCCCTCCAGGGCTAAAATATCCTTGCGCAGGTGCGGCGCCCAAAACTGCACACAGTACTCCAGCTGCGGCCTCACCAATGCCCTATACAGCTGCAGCAAGACCTCCCTACTTTTATATTCAATCCCCCTCGCTATGAAGGCCAGCATCCCATTCGCCTTCCTGACCACCTGCTGCACCTGCAAGCTGGGTTTTTGCGACTCATGCACAAGGACCCCGAGGTCCCTCTGCACCGTCGCCTGCTGCAGTTTTTCGCCACGTAAGTAATAGTCCTTCCTACCATTCTTCCTACCAAAGTGGACCACCTCACACTTGCCAACATTAAATTCCATTTGCCATTTCCTGGCCCATTCGCCCAGCCTATCTAGATCCTTCTGCAGACTCTCCACACCCTCCGCACAATTTGCCTTTCCCCCAATCTTGGTGTCATCAGCAAATTTCGACACCCTGCACTCGGTTCCCTCCTCCAGATCATCTATATAAATGGTAAATAGCTTCCACTGTGAATACTGAGGCAAAGTACTCATTAAGCACCTCTGCCATTTCTTCTGGTTCCACACAGACCTTTCCCCCTTCACCTTTTATAGGGCCTATCCCTTCTCTTCTCACCCTTTTACCTTTCACATATTTATAGAAGGCCTTGGGATTCTCCTTAATCTTACCCGCCAAGGTCTTCTCATGACCCCTTCTGGCTCTCCTAATTTCCCTTTTAAGCTCCTTTCTACAGTCTTTATACTCCTCAAGATCCTTAACCTCTCCTAGTTCCCTGAACCTTTTGTACACCTTCCTTTTCCTCCTGACTAGGTTCAACACAGCCTTCGTGCACCACGGTTCCCGCGACCTACCAAAACCTCCTTGTCTCATCGGAACGTTGTCATGCAGAGCTCCAGACAAACATGATGGGTTTGTCTGGAGATGGGTGAGGTGGAGTGTGAGGAGGGGAGGTGGAGGGTGAGGAGGGGAGGTGGACAGTGAGGGGAGTTGGAGGGTGAAGAGGGGACGTGGAGGGTGAGGATGGGAGGTGGAAAATGAGGAGGTGGAAAATGAGGAGGGGAGGTGGAGGATGAGGGGGCATTTGGTAGAGAGTGAGGAGTGAGGTGGAAGGTGAGGAGGGGAGGTGAAGGTGAAGAGAGGTGGCAGCTGAGGAGGGGAGGTGGAGGGTGAGGAGGGAGATGGATGGTGAGGAAGGGAGGAGGAGAGTGAGAGGGAAATGGAGGATGAGGGGGAGGTGGAGGGTGAGGGGAGAGATGGAGAGTGAGGGGGAGGTGGAGGAAGAGGAGGTGGAGGGTGAGGGGGAGGTGAAGGATGAGGAGGAGATGCAGGGTTAGGGGGAGATGGAGAGTGAGGAGGTAAGAGGGGAGGTGGAGGGTGAGAAGGGGAGGTGGAGGGTAAGTGGAGGAGGTGGAGGCAGAGGGGAGGTGGAGAGTGAGGGGGGAGGAGGGGAGGTGGAGGGTGAGTGGGCAGTCAAGTCCCCATTTCTGCTGTTCCCTCAGCTCAGTGTTATACTCTCACTGCTGAGTCTGTATCTGACATTGTGTCAGCTTTAGATAGGTTCAGAAGGGCAGATAGTCATCTAGAGCAGCACTCACGTTTACCCATACTGTCGATAGAATCTTTTACCTTAGAAATTCAAAATCAAATCAAATTCAGCTCATAAATATTCAGATCCGTCTCTCCCACTAACAGAATCAATATTTTCTAGTTAAATATAGATTGTTTGTCTGCGCAGTTGTTGCTTGGGACTTTGAAAGTATTTAATAATTTGATCAAATGTAAAATGAACTTGTTTTCCCAGTTATTGGATTTGTATCTTGGTTCAGGGTCAGTGTCTATTCAGTTTGTCTTGCCACTGTTTACAAATAAGAATAGTGTGGACCGAAAAATAAAAAATACTACAGATATTGAAATTTCAATAAAATACTGAAAATGCTGGGGATACTCAACAGGTCCAGAAGCTTCGGAGGAAACAGAAACAGAGTTAATGTTTCAGGTCCAGTATGGCTCTTCTCCAGAACTGTGTGACTGTAAATTGACATAGTAAGAGTACAGTCACTATGCAACTGTGTACTGACACAGTGAGATTGTGGAGACTGTGCGACTGTACACTGACACAGTGAGACTGCGGAGACTGTGTGACTGGTTGATAAGGTTGTTAAGAAGGCGTACGGCGTGTTAGCTTTTATTGGTAGAGGGATTGAATTTCGGAGCCATGAGGTCATGTTACAACTGTACAAAACTCTGGTGCGGCCGCACTTGGAGTATTGCGTACAGTTCTGGTCGCTGCATTAGAAGAAAGATGTGGAGGCATTGGAAAGGGGGCAGAGGAGGTTTACCAGGATGTTGCCTGGTATGGTGGGAAGGTCTTATGAGGAAAGGCTGAGGGACTTGAGGTTATTTTCATTAGAGAGAAGAAGGTTACGAGGTGACCTAATCGAGGCATACAAGATGATCAGAGGATTGGATAGGGTGGACAGCGAGAGCCACTTTCCTCGGATGGTGATGGCTAACACGAGGGGACATAGCTTTAAATTAAGGGGTGGTAATTATAAGACGGATGTCAGAGGTAGGTTCTTTACTCAGAGGGTAGTAAGGGCGTGGAATGCCCTGCCTGCAGCAGTTGTGGACTCGCCAACTTTAAGGGCGTTCAAATGGTCAGTGGATAGGCAAATGGATAACATTGGAATAGTTTAGGTTAGAGGGTCATTAGATTGGTTCCACTGGTCGGCGCAACATTGAGGGCCGAAGGGCCTGTACTGCGCTGTAATGTTCTATGTTCAATGTTCTATGACTGTACACAGACACAGTGAGACTACAGCTCTATGTGAATGTACACTGACAAAGAACAGTAACGTCACTGTGACTACACTGACACAGCGAGACTGCAGAGACTGTGCGACTGTACACTGACACAGCGGGTGTGGAGACTGTGTGACTGTACACTGACACAGTGAGACTACAGTCATTGTGTGACTGTAAACTGACACAGTCAGAGTGCAAAGACCGTGTGACTGTACACTAACACAGTGACAGTACAATCACTGTGACTGCACACTGACACAGTGAGAGGGCAGATACTGTGTGACTGTACACTGACACAGCGAGAGCACAGTTACTGTGCTACTGTACACTGACACAACGAGAGGACAGTTATTGTGCAATTGTGCCTTTTCTATCTTTTTGTTTCATTTTGGTTTGTATTCAGCCTTTGCTTTGGAGGGAGGTATCCCGCCCCCTGCATTGTTGCTTGTGTGAAAGACATGTTGGAGTTGGAAATGATGCAATGACCTTGGCTTTCTGTATCTGTGATTTTAATCACTTCTCCTTTGGTTGCTGCTTCTTCAGTTCTGGACAACTGCTCTTCCAGAACCTCTGTACCTCCTTATCTCATTCGCTCCATCCTTCATTAAGCCCAACCTCAAGCAGTTGGTCACCTTTCTTAATCTCTTCTCAGGTATCCTGGGGTCGAAATTAGCTTATTATCCATTCCCATGGAGAGCTTTGGGATATTTTTCTCAGATTAAATTGCCACATTAATATAGATCATCAATGTTGAGTAAGAAATTGCAAATGCCAACCTGCTATCGAGTTAGACTGCTGATGAAATTTAAAAGTGATACATTTTGTAAATTCATTCTCTAGATGTCAGCGTCACTGACCACAGCAACAGGTTTTGCCCATCCCGAATTGCCCTTGAGAAGGTAGCAGTGAGCTACACTCTTGAACCTTGTATAATGTTGGCGGTTGAGCTATGAGGAGAGGCTGAATAAATTAGGCTTGTACTCGTTAGAGTTTAGAAGAATGAGGGGAGATCTCATTGAGACGTATAAGATGATAAATGGGATGGATAGGATAGAGGTGGAGAGACTCTTCCCGCTCAGAAAGGATAGTAGGACTAGGGGGCATAGCCTCAAGATAAAGGGGGGGCGGTTTAGAACAGAGTTGAGGAGGAACTTCTTCACTCAAAGGGTGGTGAATCTCTGGAATTCTCTGCCCGTTGAAGTGGTGGAGGCTGCCTCGCTAAATATTTTTAAGACGCGGGTTGATGGGTTTTTGATGAGAGAGGGGATTAAGGGTTATGGGGAGAGGGCGGGAAAGTGGAACTGAGCCACGACAGATCAGCCATGATCTTATTGAATGGCAGGGCAGGCTCGAAGGGCTAGTTGGCCTACTCCTGCTCCTATTTCTTATGTTCTTATGTTAACTGATAAAACCACGTATTTTTCCTGGTCACATCAGAGGGCAAGAGTGAACCACATTGATGAGAAACATAGAAACAAAGGAATTAGAAGCAAGAGTAGGCCATTCAGCCCTTCATGCTTGGTGTTTGCCATTCATTTTGATCATGGCTGATCATCGAATTCAATATCCTGACCCGCCCTTCCTCCCAACTCCCTTGATCCCTTTAGCCCCAAGAGCTATATCTAATTTCTTCTTGAAATGACACAACATTTTAGTCTCAGCTACTTTCTGTGGGAGCGAATTCCACACATTCACCATCCTCTGGGTGAAGAAATTTCTCCTCACCTCAGTTCTAAAAGGTTTACCCCTTATCCTCCAACTAGGACCCCTAGTTCTGGATTCCCCCACCATCGGGAACATTCTTTCTGAATCTACCCTGTCCATCCCTGTTAGAATTATATAAGTTTCTATGAGATCCCCCTCACTCTTCTAAACTCCAGTGACTATAATCCTAACCAACTTAGTCTCTCCTCATATGACAGACCTGTGTTGTAAAAATCAGCCTGTTTTAACCCTTATACGATGGACAAATAACTTTGAGTAGACGTCTTATTAGTACAAACAATATTTATTTAAACCCACACAATCAATAATCACCCACCCGACCAACAATAAGTTATCTTACAGAAAATACTAGAATTCAAGTACAATACAAGACCTTGACTTAACTGTGTGTGACTGACAAATACCCAAACAGATACTGGCCTTTATCTGTGTGCTGGTCTCGGTAGTTGTCTGCATAGTCTGGTCCTTTAGTCTGGTGTGGTACCCTGGCTCTGGTCTTCTTTCTTTCCTCCCTTCTCAGGTGTGGTGGCTCTCCGTCGTTGTAGCTTGTTCGTGGGATCAGAGAGAGAGAGATTCCTGGTTGTGCAGCATCCTTTATACCCCGTTTGGTTTCACGCCCTTTTTTCTGGCCATTGCCAATCAATCGATCAGGACTTGATCACCCTGATCGATAAGAGTCCAATCAGGTGCTACCACACCGATCTCTGGGTGTGTCCCTGGCGGCCATGCCTGTAGGTGTTGTAGGCACATAGGTCACATACCTTCCTCCTAAATAAGGATTCACGGTGCCTTTACGTCTGGCACACAACCCAGTGTGACCAGAAAGTCTCTCTCATCCTGGAGATGGCCCATATCCTGTGTATTCACTCATCAGGGTTGCAGCCTGTTTGTCTTTGTCTTTAAACTGCAGCCTGTCGGTTTAGTTTCTTGCCCAGTTATCCCAGAGTGCTTTACAAAACGCCATTTTAGATGGCCTGTTTGGCTACACCTGCCATCCCAGGAATCAGCCTGGTAAACTTTCGCTGTACTCCCTCTATAGGAGGGATATACTTCCTCAGATAAGGACACCAAAATTGCACACAATACTGCAGATGTGGCCTCACGAATGCCCTATATAATTACAACAAAACATCCCGATCCCTATACTCAAATCCTTTCGCTATGAAGGCCAACATACTTTGCCTTCTTTACTGCCTGCAGTATCTGCGCGCTTATTTCAATGACTGATGCATGAGGACACCAAGGTCTTGTTCTGTATCCACCTCTCTCAATTTATACCCATTCAAATAATAATGTCTTTTATTGCTACCAAAGTGGATAACCTCACATTTATCCACATTATACTGTATCTACCATGCAAACATCCACACACTCAGCCTGTCCAAATCACATTGAAGCATCTTTGCATCCTCCTCACAGCTCACCCTTCTGCCCAACTTTGTATCATATGCAAATTTGGAGATAACACATTTAGTTCCCTCTTCCAAATCATTAATATATAATGTGAACAGTTGGGGTCCCAGCACAGATCCCTGCGGTACCCCACTAGTCACTGCCTGCCAATTAGAAAAAGACCCATTATCCAACTCTCTGCTTCCTATCTGCTAACCAGCTTTCTATCCATTTCAAGACATCACCTGCAATCCCATGTGCCTTACATAGTGGTCTGTTATGTAGCCTCTCATCCACTGACTCTGTCTACACTTCCCGCTGCCTCAGCAAAGCAGCCAGCATAATTAAGGACTCCTTGCACTCCAAATATTCTCTCTTCCACCTTCTTATGTCAGGAAAAAGATACAAAAGTCTGAGGTCACGTACCAACTGTCTCAAGAACAGCTTCTTCCCTGCTGCTGTCAGACTTTTGAATGGAACTAACTCACACTAAGTTGATCTTCCTCTACTCTCTAGCTATGACTGTAACACTACATCCTGCACTCTCTCCTTTCCTTTCCTATGAACGGTATGCTTTGTCTGTATAGCACACAAGAAACAATACTTTTCACTGTATACTAATACATGACAATAACAAATCAAATCAAATCAGTTATGTGAGATCTTGTCAAAACCCTTCTAATAAACCACATCCACTGGTTCTCCTGGATCAATTCTACTAGTTACATCCTCAAAAAATTCCAATGGATTCATCAAGCATGATTTCCTTTTTGCAAATCCATGCTGACTTTGTGTGATTATACCACTGCCTTCCAAATGCCGAGTTATGAAATCCTTGATAATGGACTGTAGCAACTTCCCCTGTACCAATGTCAGGCTCACTGGTCTATAGTTCCCTGTTTTCTCTCTACCTCCCTTTTTGAATATCGGGCTTACATTAGCTACGCCCCCATCTGTAGGAAATATTCCAGAGTCCGAAGAATTTTAGACAATAACCACCAATGGATCTACTATTTCCAGGCCACTTCCTTAAATATTGAGTAAAGATCACAGATTTCCTTCTTTTTTATTTATTCATTTGTGGGATATGGGCATATCTGGCTGGCCAGCCTTTACTACCCATTGTTAGTTGACCCAGGGCAGTTGAGAGTCTCCGTTGCTGTGGCTCTGGAGTCATGTGTAGGCCAGACCAGGTAAGAATGGCAGATTTCCTTCCCTAATGGACATTAGTGAGCCAGTTGGGTTTTTTCAACAATCAGCAATGGGTTTCATGGTCATCAGTAGAATTCTTCATTCCAGATATTTTTTATTGAATTCAAATTCCACTGGCTGCTGTGGTGGGATTCAAACCCAGGTCCCCAGAACATTAGCTGAGTTTCCGGATTAATAGTCTAGTGATAATACCACTAAGCCATCGCTTGCCCAGAAAGGGCATTAGTGAACCAGGTGGGGTTTTTAATGACAGCCCAACAATTTCCCATTGGCTGAGAGTGGAGTTATGGAAAACTGGATTTCTCAAACTGCCCACAGTGGGATTTGAGTTCCTGATTCAGTGACAGAACCTGTGAACTGCTCATGGACAGGTACCAGAATGGAGAGGCCATTCACTGGGTCAGTGCCCAGAATGGAGAACTCGATGCACTGGGTTAGTGCCCCGGCCTCTCAGCTCCGGGTTCAAATCCCACTCCAGGACTTGGTCACCAAGATCTGTTTATAAAGGAGTCAATCAAGTCGAGCATCAACCTGTAAATCCTTCCAACACACCCCAGCGGCAGGCAGTCAGAGTGGGAGAGATTCCTAGCCAGCCATTCTGCTGGGAAGAGCCTCGATCATCACTATCCTTCGCTCCAGTCTGTGGTAAGGTGCATGTTGCCATGGTAACTCTGATTCCCTGAGTAACTAACACATCAGCACCGACAGGCTGCAGGCTCCTGGTTAACATGAGTTTATTGTGATTAACCCTTTCCCTGCCATAAGACAATGGGAAGAAACGGTGTCCAGTTCTGAGATTCAGCTGTTTAATAATTCCTTGCCTCAGTGAGGTTGTCGCCACACTCTGGGTGCTGCATCGTGCGGTGTCTCGGTCTGTGCATGTCTAATTAGCTGTGACAGGTTGTGTCCACGGCTTTGACACTGAATTACAGTCATTGAGATAATTATTCCAATCAGTGTCTCCACAGGAGAATCCGCTCACAGTGCTGCGAGGGTTAATTACCGCTCTCCACAAATTGATTAGTTAAAGGAACATTGCTACAGAGTGTTGGCAAAAGTGACTCTTCAATCAAAATAATATCAGATTATCAGCAAATTGTTGATGTTTCACTGATTAATGAGGATGTATCTAATAAAAACTCAAGAGGAAATAAAACAGCTGGGAGCTTGTGGGGGGGTGAGGAAAACTTGGAGGGGTAGAGGGAAAGATTTTTTGTCTGTGGAACATAGGAACAGAAGGAGGCCATTCAGCCCCTCTTTCTCGAGCCTGTTACACAGGAACAGGAGGAGGCCATTCAATCCCCTTGAACCTGTTGCATCATTTAATTAAAGCATGGCTGATCTGTAGCTTTACTGTTTGTAGCCTTTGCTCCATCTGCTTCATTATCCTCACCCAAAATTAATCTATTAATCTTGGTTTTCCAATGTTTTATTGATCCCAGTCTCAACAGCTTTTTTACAGACAGAGTTCCAGATTCCCACTTCCCTTTGTGTGAGGAAATGCTTCCTGACATCACCCCTTAAAGACCAGCTTTGAATTTTAAGCTTCTGCTCCTTGTTCTGGACTCTGGGTTTCTGCTCTGTCTGTTGAATCCAGTTGATGATGGGCTGGGAATTCTCCACCTCTGGTTACAGCGAGGTACAGAGCCACCAGCGTCAGTGCCTCTGAGGGATAACAGGATTCCTGTTTCTGATCATCGGCTACTTTGTCTTGCTGGAAAATGTCCAGAACCTTTCAGTCAGCAACTCCCTGGGGATGAGATTCTGTGTTCCACTGCAGCAGGAGGTCTGGAAGTTAATGTTCAATTCACCTCCTACTCATCCTGGTACACCAATAATGGACTAACGGAACGGTGCAGTGACACAGCGGTTAGCACTGCTGCCTCACAGCGCCAAGGTCCCGGGTTCAACTTGCTGCCTCAGGTCACTGTCTATGTGGAGTTTGCAAGTACTCCTTGTGTCTGTGTGGGTTTTCTCTGAGTATTTCAATTTCCTCCCACAATCCAAAGATGTGCGGGTTAGGTGGATTGGCCATGCTAAATTAACCCTTAGTGTCAGGGGGACTAGCTAGGGTAAATGCATGGGTTGGAGGATAGGGCCAATAATATCGCCCTATATTGTGGTCGATGTGAACTCGATGGGTCGAATGGCCTCCTTCTGCACTGTAGGGATTCTATGATTCTATGATAATCACACAGTAACCAATCTCTGTTAACAAATGTGACAGAGATTTGGGAATCACAGGGTCACAGTTCTGTTGGATTCCATTAGTAACATCAGTGCAATCTAGCAAAACCCACCACAAAAGGTATTGAGGTATTGATCGAGTGGATGCTCAGAGGCTTGTTCCCAGGGCTGAAATGGCTGCCACAAGAGGACACAGGTTTAGGGTGCTGGGGAGTAGGTACAGAGGAGATGTCAGGGGTAAGTTTTTCACTCAGAGGGTGGTGGGTGAGTGGAATTGGCTGCTGTCGGTGGTGGTGGAGGTGGATTCAATAGGGTCTTTTAAGAGACTTCTGGATGAGTACATGGGTCTTAGTAGGATTGAAGGTTAGCCTAGTAGGTAGAGATGTTCGGCGCAACTTGTGGGCCGAAGGGCCTGTTTGTGCTGTAGTTTTTCTATGTTCTAAAAGATGGGGGAACTTGAAACAGACGCAAGTTTTGTCACAAACCACTGGGTCCCACCTTGGACACTGGTTAAGATCCAACTCATGCCATATCTGCCCCACATCCAGACTGAGATTGCTACTTTCCACTGATTGCACACTTTGGAATAACACTCGTTTTCTCAAACACTGAGGTACAAATCTGAACATTATAATCATTTCATTGTATCAGTAAATATTTAACTTATTAAGAAACTAATAAGCTCACATCAATAAAACCACTAAAAGGTTTGGTATCAGATTTAACTAAATGCGATTTCCTTGTTCAAGAGAGCCAGAAAGCTACCACACAGGAAGGCAAATGGAATGCTGGCTTTTATTTCACGGGGGACTGGAATATAACAGTAAAAAGGTGTTGATGCAACTGTACAAGGAACGAGTGAGGCCACATTTAGAATACTGTGTTCAGTTCTGGTCCCCTTATTTAAGAAAAGATATGTCATCATTGGAGACAGCACAGAAGAGGTTTATTGAATGATCCGGGGATGGAGGGACTGCAGGATGAGGAAAGATTAAATGGGTTGGGAATGTATTCCTTGGAGCTCAGAAGAATGTAAGATGATAAGATTGAAACACAGAAGAATCTTAGGTGGTTAGACAGGATAAATGTTGGAAAGAGTGTAGGACAAGAGGGAGTGCTCATTTAAGTTGGATTTGAGGAACACTTTCCTCTCTGAGAGAGTGGTGAATCTTTGGAATTGAAGGCTGAGTCTTTGGACATTTTCAAAGCTGAGATTGACAGGTTTTTAAATCAGTTAATGATAATGGTTACAGAGATATGGCAGGAAGGTGGACTTAGTGAATATTAGATCTGCCATGATCTTATTAAATGGCAGAGCAGTCCCTAAGGGCAGAATGGCCTATTGCTGTCCTTATTTCTCATGGTCTTAGCAGGGTTGGAAAGTTCCTAATATATCCCACTGTCGGACATGAAGGAACATTCCTAGCTGCACTGTACTGCTTGTTGGAAGATTTTACATTTTTGATTAAACCATCACAATTTCAAACATGTTCTGATCCCAAATTTCCAGTTGTGCTCAAAACTCAAACCCTACCCCACAGCCAGAACATCTCGCTTCCTCACAGCCAGAACATCTCGCTCCCCCACGGCCAGAACTGTCCAGAACAAATTGCTGTCCAACAATCAGAATATCTTGCTTCCCACAGCTAGAACATCTCGCTCTGCCATGGCTAGAATATCTTGCTCCCCCAAAACCAGTGCGGGGGGGTTTCCTGGTTACTCTGACCTTGCAGTCCACGATGGGGCAGGAAAGACCTCAGAGCGAAACCAGCCATTTCGCTGGAGGAGACTCTTAACTGGCCAATTATTGATCACATCCATTTTAAAGCAGGAGGGAGGATTGAGGGGGTGGCTGGGGGACGGGGTGCACCCAATGCCCCTGTATCTACAGCAGAAGGAGGAGACAGGGTGGTGCACCTCCATCAGAAGCCTCTTCTGAAACCAGCCGTTAGATGTGGTGGCCTTCACTATCCTGCCTGCCCTGGGACTGCTTGAACTTACCTTGGCCTCTGGTGTTCCCACCTGGCCTGAGGTTTTCTTTTCTGTACAATTCCTGTTCAGACTGGAATGCAGCCAAACCAGCTGTCTGGGGTGGGACTTCCTTCCGGGTGAGGGGTAGAATTCCCACCTACAGCCATTTAACATTGAATCAAGTGTGAAATGGCAAGGGGACACTCGGAGCCGGTGAGCCCATCAACTCTGGCTGGCAGGAAGCAAGACCCACCCTCCCAACAATTGAGGGGGCCATAGGCTGAAGGTCACCCAATCCCTACACATTTCCTGGGCATCCGGTAGCTGGGAGATTGCGGATTTAGGAAAGGGAAGCTGGATTAATCCTGCTCCCTGCTTGTTCAGGGTCAGTGACACAATCGAATTGGTCATTAGCAGCAAAGCAGCAATTAGGGAGCGCTGGTGAACAGTGATCAGACCCTCATGCCAAGTAACAGGGAAAGAAATCAGCAGGAGACAAAACAAACCACCACAACACCGAAACGCCAATTACTGAAAGCAAATGGTTTCTATCAGAGTCTGGTCATTCTACACGGGATATTCTCCATAATGTCACATCCCAGCTGGAGAAACCAAGCCCACCACTGAAACTAGACTTGGGGCATTTCAAAACTAGAGAATTCAAGAATTGATATAGCACTGAAGGAGGACATTCAGCCCATCATGAACATGCTAGCTCAATGAAGGAGCAATCCAAATAATCTCACTACACCCCCATGCCTCCCCCATTCTTTCCTCCTATACTTGAAAAGTTCTCCTTTCCAAATATTTGTTCAACCCCCTGTGAAATTTAGTCTTAAGTCTGCTTCTTCAGGCAATATATTCCAGAGTACAACAACCTGTGTAAAGTCATGCTGAGCCTAAGTGCGAGCTAATAGAATCCAGACACCAACTGCGGTAGTAACTCACACTTCCAGAAGCAATTAGCCCCCAGCGATACTCATATAACCCCATTTACATCACAAACAAACACAACAAGCACAGCAAATCAAACACAAAGTTTGACACCAATTGCCAGCAACATTCCAGCAATGTTAGGCAAATTAGAAACTTGCTGCTGCTCCCAATTTGAAATTTGTAACAGGTAAAGTTGTCTAATATTTCTGCTAATATTGTGATAAAAATGTTATTTTAATAATTTTGAGGATATTGTGTTGATCTGTGGAATGCTGTCTGTGTGTCTGTCTGCGTGACTATTTTAATTAGACTGAGAGTGAGTGTTAATGGAATTGAGACAATCAAAGGGGCTCACTATAAAAGTGAGCATTTGCAGTGGGGAGGATCAAGTTAAGATGTGCTACAAGTAAACAATACGGGCAGGAATTTGCATCAGGGGATAGGAAGGTTTTTTGTGTTTAGCTGTTAGAGATCAAAGAGAAATAAAAAAGAGTTTTACAACTTAACAATTTCATAATAAAAGAAAAGTTATTCCATTTTAGTTTACTTAAAAGTAGTAGTTATAAGAAGATTATGTAAGGGTTATTTTTGTCTGGAAAATACAGAATAAAGACAATAGGAAAAAATGAAAGTGGAAAAAATATATAAAGAAAGGCTGAAGCACGATCCTTCAGTGTGCACAATGCTGAGACAGAACTATGAAAGAATAGAATTAGGGTAGAATTAGGGATCTTCTTGTGAGGGATCCTCTTGGAACGAGTGATCATAGTATGGTTGAATTTCTGATACAGATGGAGGATGAGAAAGTAGGGCCCCAAACCTGTGTCCTCTGTTTGAACAGAGGGGAGTATGATAGGATGAGAGCTGAATTGGCGAATGTAGATTGGGGGTGCAGATTGGTTGGTAGGACAGCTGAGGAACAGTGGAGGATTTTTAAGGAGATCTTTTTCGGTACGCAGCAGAAATGTATTCCGATGGTAAAGAAGGATCGTAGGAGAAGGGATAATCAGCCGTGGTTATCTAAGGAAATAAAGGAGAGTATTAAATTAAAAGCTGATGCGTTCAGAGTGGCTAAAAGTAGTGGACGATTAGAAGATTGGGAAAGTTTTAAAAATCAACAAAGAATGACTAAGAAGGTGATAAAGAAAGGAAAGATAGATTATGAAGCTAAACTAGCATGAAATATAAAAGACAGTAAAAGTTTTTACAAATATATAAAGAAGAGGCTGGCTAAAGTGAATGTTGGACCCTTGGAGGATGAGACGGGGGATTTAGCAGTGGGAGATGAGGAAATGGCTGAGGCCTTAAATAAGTTTTTTGCCTCGGTCTTCACGGAGGAGGACGCGAATAGTTTGCCGGATATTAAAGATAGAAGGATGGTAGGAGTTGAGGGCCTAACTGTGATTACTATCACTAGAGAGGTAGTGCTTGATAGACTAATGGAACTGAAAGTGGACAAGTCCCCAGGACCAGATGGAATGTATCCCAGGGTTCTGAAGGAAATGGCAGAGGTGATAGTGGATGCCTTAGTGATTATTTATCAAAATTCGCTGGACTCCGGGGAAGTGCCGGAAGATTGGAAAACGGCTAATGTAACGTCACTGTTTAAAAAAGGTAGCAGACAAAAGGCAGGGAATTATAGGATGGTTAGTTTAACGTCTGGAAAAATGCTAGAATCCGTCATCAAAGAAGAAATAGCAAGGCACCTAGAAAGGAATTGTTTAATTGAGCATATGCAGCACGGATTCGTTAAGGGGAAGTCGTGTTTGACGAACTTATTGGATTTCTATGAGGATGTGACTAGTGCGGTGGGTAGAGGGGAACCTCTGTGGTGTTTTTAGATTTCCAAAAGGCGTTTGATAAGGTGCCTCACAAAAGGTTGCTGCAGAAGGTTGGGGTGCATGGAGTTGGGGGTAAGGTGGATAGAGGATTGGCTGTCTAATAGGAAGCAGAGAGTTGGAATCAATGGGTGCTATTCTGATTGGCGGTTGGGGACTAGCGGAGTGCCGCAGGGATCAGTGCTGGGGCCTCAACTGTTTACCATTTATATAGATGATCTGGAGGAGGGGGCTGAGTTTAGGGAACGAAATTTGCTGATGACACGAAGATGAGTGGAAAAGCAAATTGCGTGGAGGGTGTGGAAAGTCTGCAGAGAGATCTGGATAGGCTGAGCGAGTGGGCGAGGACCTGGCAGATGGAGTATAATGTTAGCAAGTGTGAGGTTATCCACTTTGGCAGAAATAATAGTAGGAGGGATTATTATTTAAAAGGCGAAAAGCTGCAGCATGCTACGGCGCAGAGGGACCTGGGGGTCCTTGTGCACGAGTCGCAAAAACCCAGTCTGCAGGTGCAGCAAGTGATCAAGAAGGCGAATGGGATGCTGGCCTTTATAGTGATGGGGATAGAATATAAAGGTAGGGAGGTCTTGCTGCAACTGTACAGGGCACTGCTGAGGCCGCAGTTGGAGTACTGTGTGCAGTTTTGGTTGCTGCACTTGCGGAACGATGTATTGGCCTTGGAGGGAGTGCAGAGGAGGTTCACTCAGCTGATACTGGAGATGAGGGGGTTGGCCTATGAAGAGAGACTAAATAGACTGGGTCTGTACTCGTTGGAGTTTAGAAGGATGGGGGGGATCTTACAGAGACGTATAAGATAAGGGGATGGATAGGGTAGAGATAGAGAGATTCTTCCTGCTTAGAAAGGACAGCAGGACTAGAGGGCACAGCCTCAAGATAAGAGGGGGGCAGTTTAGATCAAGTTGAGGAGGAACTTCTTCACTCAAAGGGTGGTGAATCTCTGGAATTCTCTGCCCATTGAAGTGGTGGAGGCTACCTTGCTAAATATGTTTAAGTCATGGGTAGATAGGTTTTTGACAGACAAGGGAATTAAGGGTTATGGGTAGAAAGCGGGAAAGTGGAACTGATCTACTTCAGATCAGCCATGATCTTATTGAATGGCGGGGCAGGCTCGAAGGGCTAGATGGCCTACTCCTGCTCCTATTTTTTATATTCTTATGTTCTTAAGATCTGAGAGAGAAACAGCTGAATCGATGGTCATAATTTTAGTCAGAGTCATAGAGCAAAACACAGAAACAGGCCCCTAAGCCCAATCGCTCCATGCCGACCATGCTGCCCTCCCAGCTTGTCCCAATTGCCGCATTTGGCCCCTATCCCTCTAACCCTTTCCCATCCATGTACTTATCCAAATGTTTTTTAAATGTAGCTATTGAACCTGCCTCATCCACTTGCTCTGACAGCTCATTCCATACACACCACCGTCTGGATGAAGAAGTTGCCCCTTATATCTTTCCACTCTCACCTTAAACGTGTGACCTCCAGTTTTCAATTCCTCTCCCCTGGAAAAAACACTGTGTGTTCTCTATAATTCCCCACTCCCCATAAACCTAAACCCCTATAAACCTCATACCCATAAACCCCTCATAAACCCCAAACCCCCTAAACCCCTCCCCCATAAACCCCAACCTCCATAAACCCTGCCCACATAAACATCACCCCATAAACCCTGCCCACATGAACCCCAACCCCCATAAACCCCAACCTCCATAAACCCTGCCCACATAAACATCACCCCATAAACCCTGCCCACATGAACCCCAACCCCCATAAACCCCAACCTCCATAAACCCTGTCCCATAAACCCCAACCTCCATAAACCCTGCCCCATAAACCCCAACCTCCATAAACCCTGCCCCATAAACCCCAACCTCCATAAACCCTGCCCCATAAACCCCAACCTCCATAAACCCTGCCCCATAAACCCCAACCTCCATAAACCCTGCCCCATAAACCCCAACCTCCATAAACCCTGCCCCATAAACCCCAACCCCCATAAACCCCAACCTCCATAAACCCTGCCCCATAAACCCCAACCTCCATAAACCCTGCCCCATAAACCCCAACCTCCATAAACCCTGCCCCCATAAACACCACCCCATAAACCCTGCCCACATAAACCCCAACCCCCATAAACCCCAACCTCCATAAACCTTGCCCCATAAACCCCAACCTCCATAAACCCTGCCCACATAAACCCCAACCTCCATAAACCCTGCCCCATAAACACCACCCCATAAACCCTGCCCACATAAACCCCAACCTCCATAAACCCTGCCCCATAAACACCACCCCATAAATCCTGCCCACATAAACCCCAACCTCCATAAACCCTGCCCCATAAACTCCAACCTCCATAAACCCTGCCCACATAAACCCCTCCCCTATAAGCCCCAACCTCCATAAACCCTGCCCCATAAACTCAAACCTCCATAAACCCTGCCCACATAAACCCCTCCCCCATAAGCCCCAACCTCCATAAACCACACTCCATAAACCCTATCCCCATAAACCTCACCCATAAACCCTGCCCATAAATCCCCCATAAACCCCACCCCCATAAACCCCACCCCCCCATAACCACTGACCACACCACAAATGTAATTGCTGTTGTAATGCAAGGAACCAGGCAGTAAATATGCATGGCAAGATCTCATAAATCACAGCAATGTTACCACGAGCAAATAATCTGTTATTGTAATGTTGATTGAGGGATTATTATTGTTGAGGACACAGGGCAATAACTCCCTCACTGTTCTTCAAAACAATGCTGTCAGAACTCCTAAAATCACCCAAACAGGCCGACAATGCCTTTGGTTAAGGCACCTCCAACAGTGTAGCACTTCCTCCATTCTGCACTGAATTGTCCGCCTTGATTTTTGCATTTGAGCTTTGATATGGGACTTAAACCCAGAACTTTGTGACTCACAGGCAAGATGTACTGGCGTCGGAGACTGTACAGTGAAGGTTCACCAGAATGGCCCTGCAATGAGGGAGTTGTGCTGTGATGAGAGGCTGAGTAAATTGGGATTCTGTTCTCTGAAGTTTAGGAGAATGAGAAGGGATCTCATTGCAACCTACAAGGTTTTTCTGCATAGAGGTCGGTCACCAGTGGAGTGCCCCAGGGATCTGTTCTAGGACCCTTGCTGTTTGTCATTTTCATAAATGACCTGGATGAGGAAGTGGAGGGATGGGTTAGCAAGTTCGCAGACGATACAAAGGTTGGTGGTGTTGTGGATGGTCTGGAGGGATGTCAGAAGTTGCAGCGGGACATAGATAGGATGCAAGACTGGGCAGAGAAGTGGCAGATGGACTTCAACGCAGATAAATGTGTAGTGGTCTATTTTGGCAGGACCAATGGGATGAAGGAGTACAATATCAAGGGTAGGAGTCAGCTGTGTTGAAGAGCAGAGGGATCTTGGGGTCCGGGTCCACAGGACTCTTAAATCGGCCTCGCAGGTGGAGGATGTGGTCAAGAAGGCGTATGGTGTACTGGCCTTCATTAATCGAGGGATTGAGTTTAGGAGTTGGGAGGTAATGCTGCAACTTTATAAGACCCTTGTCAGACCCCACTTGGAGTACTGTGCGCAGTTCTGGTCGCCTCACTATAGGAAGGATATAGAAGCCATTGAAAGGGTGCAGAGGAGATTTACAAGGATGTTGCCTGGATTGGGAGGCATGCCTTATGAAGATAGGCTGAGGGAGCTGGGACTCTTCTCCCTGGAGAGACGAAGGTTGAGAGGCGACCTGATAGAGGTTTATAAGATGTTGAGAGGAATAGATAGGGTGGATTCTCAGAGGCTATTTCCCAGGGCTGAAATGGTCGCTACGAGAGGACACAGATTTAAGGTGCAGGGAAGCAAGTACAGAGGAGATGTTAGGGGTAAGCTTTTCACTCAGAGGGTAGTGAGTGAATGGAATCGGCTGCTGTCGGTGGTGGTGGAGGCGAACTCACCGGGGTCTTTTAAAAGACTTCTGGATGAGTATATGGGATCTAATGGGATTGGGGGTTATAGATAGGTCTATGGCTTAGTAGGTATAGAAGTGATCGGCGCAACCAGTGGGCCGAAGGGCCTGTTTGTGCTGTAGTGTTCTATGTTACAAAGGGGTTTGACAGGGTGGACACTGGGAGATTGTTCCCTCTGGCCGGGGGATCTAGAACACGGGGGCACAATGTCAGGATAAGGGCCCGATTGTTAGGACCGAGAGGAGAAATTACTTCTCTGAACAGTTGTGAATCTTGGGAATCCTCCAGTCGGAGCGTTGTGGATGCTCCATTGTTCAATATATTTAAGGCTGGGATAGATGGATTTTTAGTCTGTCAGGGAATCATGTGGGGAGCAGGTGGGAAAGCCCAGGATCTGGCCTGGTCATACTGACTGGCAGAGCAGGTTCGACAGCCAACCTCCTGCTCCTATTTCTTGTCTTCCTGCCACAAGCTGTCACTCCAACACCTTATCCAGGAGATATCCCAGAAAACAGGGGATTGGCCCCACCCAGACCACTATCACATCATCGTAGAACCTGATTGGCTGGGCAGCTCCCTGGATCAGTGTCCTGTTGTTCCAAACCACACACAACTGAGGGTGGAGAATCAGTCACTCTGCTAATAGCTCCTTAATCATATCATCATTAACTACATCTCATTCATAAAGAGATTATCACAAATTGAAAACCGCAACAAAAAGGAAAATGCTAATCAGCAGGTGCCTTAATAACTGGACAATGACTTTGTAAAAAGACCATTTGGCGTTTAATTGGAAAATTCACTCTAATGACTCGGATTTATCTCTGCTTTTAGTCACATTACAGGGAGATCTGCAGCCAGTTAGTTTGTGGTGAACCTGGAGATTGTGATGTGGAGATGCCAGCAGTGGACTGGGGTGGACATAATAAAAAGTCTCACAACACCAGGTTAAAGTCTAACAGGTTTATTTGGAATCAGGAGCTTTCAGAGTGCTGCCCCTTCATAAGGTGAGACCAAAAATCACCTGATGAAGGAGCAGCATTCTGAAACTCGTAATTCCAAATAAACCTGTTGGATTTTAACTTGGTGTTGTGAGACCTCTTTCTGTGGGGATTGTGTGTGAGTGTGTGCTGCACATGTCCTAACTCAGACCCCACCATGCTCACTGTCTAAATGTGGAGTCAGTGACTTACCTGTCAAAGGGGCAGCGCTCCGAAAGCTAGCTACCAAATAAACTTGTTGGACTTTAACTTGGTGTTGTGAGACTTCTCATTGTCTAACTCAAAGCCACTATGTTCACTGTCTGACTCAGAGCCACTATGTTCACTGTCTGACTCAGAGCCACTATGTTCACTGTCTAACTCAGACCCCACTGTCCTCACTCTCTAATTCAGATCCCACTGTGCTCACTGTCTAACTCAGACCCCACTATCCTCACTCTCTAATTCAGATCCCACTGTGCTCACTGTCTAACTCAGACCCCACTATCCTCACTCTCTAATTCAGATCCCACTGTCCTCACTGTCTAACTTAGATCTCACTGTGCTCACTGTCTCAGTCAGACCCCACTGTGCTCTTTGTCTAACTCAGAGCCACTGTACTTACTGACCTAGTCCCAGTCCTGGTCTGATGGGATTATGTAAAATATCCTTGTTTGTTACAATCCCACCACAATCCCATCCTTCCCAATCAGTGTAATTGCCGAACCATCCGAAAACTCTGCAAACATTTGATGTTAGTCTGTTTTCAGCCTGGAATCACTCCAAGTCCCAGGTGCTGGGGATAAGTGACAAAGAAGCATGTCATTCAACCCAGCCAGTTCATACTGCCGTTTATACTCCACTCAAACCTTCTCCCTCTTTCTTCATCTATATCTCTCATCTTAACCCTCTATTCCCTTCTCCCCTGTGTCTTTATGTAACTTCCAATACTGGCTTCAACCACTGCCTGTGAGAGTGAGTTCCACATTCCCACCACTCACTGGGTAAAGAAATCGCTCCTGAATTCCCCATTGGATTTCTTGGTGATTATCCGATATTGACAACCTTCCCCACAGGAGGAAACATTCTCTCCAGTCTATCAAAACCTTTCAGAATGTCACAAACTTCACCCCTCAGCCTTCTTTACAAGAAAGGAGACCCAGCCTTTTTCCTGATTTTTAAACCCAAATATCCCTCCTCACTCTCAGACTCACAGTTTCCCAATAATAACTGACCTCCCTATTATCCCAACTGAAATGTAGTGCCTCACATTAATCTGTGTTGAATTTTATTCAGCAATTATTTGTCCGTTCTACAAATGTATTAATGTCTTCCTGCCACGTGTTGTGGTTCTCCTCAGTATTCAATTGCCCCCAATTTTCTGTCATCCACAAATTTTGAAATGTTTTGATTCTAATTTGTCCAAATCGTTAATGTAGATTGTCCTGATCCTTGTGGAACATCACTTCTTGTCTTTTGTCACCCAAAAAGATTATTAACAAGATGTAAATGAGTAGAATTGAAGTTGGGAGATAGAGGGCAGAGTGTCACAATAAAAAGAGCATTCTCAGATTGTCAGGGTACGATGAGTGATTTTCCTCAGAGATTAGCTCTTCAATATATTCATTGATGAATGGTTTGGATGAAGTTGTATATTCAGACACTAGGTTCAGAGACAGAGTAAATTGTGTTGATGGGAGCAGCAAGTTACAAAGTCATATGAATAGATTTAGTGAGCAAGTGAAACTGGGGCAGGTGGAGCTCAGTGTGAAAGATAAATCAGAAACCATTCTTAAAGGTGAGAAACAAGGAATTGTGGTGTGGGAAAGTGATTTGGGTTCTTACGTGCCAGCTGATGTACAGGTACTGAAAATAATCCAACAAGCCAATGGAATGTTGGCCTTTCTCCCAGTTACCTGGAATTTAAAGGGAAGGAACTGATGTTTCAGTTCCACAGAGACTTAGGCTGGAATTCCACCACCTCGCTGACACAGAATCAGGGCGGGCCAGGGTCTGACAGGGGAAATCTCGGGCGGGAATGTCTTGTCTCATCCGAGCAAGGCAGTAAAATCCCGCCATTAGACTCCATCTGGAGTAACTGGGTTCAGTTCTGGGCTCCACACCTCAGGAAGGAGAGACTGACCTTGGGAGAGGAAGCAGCAGAAATTCCCAGAAACGGTGGGGATGAGGGGGTTAGACAACAAGGTTGTACAGACTAAACATGTATTCCTCTGACTACAGGAGGTTGAGAGGTGATCTGACAAAAATATTTAAAATGATGAAGTACTTTAATTGAGTAAACGCAGGGGAAATATTTCCTCTAATGGAGGCAGAGCAGGACCAGGAGATCTAACATTTAACTTAGAGCCATGTGGTTCAGTGGTGAAATCAGGAAGCAGTTATAATGCACAGTGGAAATCTGCAGCACTCTCTGCGATAGAGTTATAAAATCTGAGCCTTGAATAACTTTTTTGTTTCTGTCTTCACGGAG
Source organism: Carcharhinus amblyrhynchos (assembly GCF_965287045.1). Lineage (NCBI taxonomy): Eukaryota > Metazoa > Chordata > Chondrichthyes > Carcharhiniformes > Carcharhinidae > Carcharhinus > Carcharhinus amblyrhynchos. Next base: position 1,353,393 of record NC_137326.1, on the reverse strand, counting down.
GAGGACGTGAATAATTTGCCGGGTGTTAGCGATGGAAAGGTGGGTCTTAATGACATTACTGTTACTAGAGACGTGGTGCTCGACAGACTGGAGGGGCTGATTGTGGACAAGTCCCCAGGACCGGATGCAATGCATCCGAGGGTCCTGAAAGAAATGGCGGAGGTTATAGTGGATGCCTTGGTGGTTATTTTCCAGACGTCGCTGGATTCCGGGGAAGTGCCGGAAGATTGGAAAACGGCTAATGTTACGCCGTTGTTTAAGAAGGGTGCCAGGCAAAAGGCGGGGAATTATAGGCCGGTTAGTTTAACGTCTGTGGTAGGTAAAATGTTAGAATCCGTCATTAAGGAGGAAATTGCGAGGCATCTTGAAGGGAATTGCTTGATAGGGCGGACGCAACACGGTTTCATTAAAGGGAAGTCGTGTCTGACAAATTTACTGGAGTTCTATGAGGATGTGTCTAGGGCAGTGGATAGAGGAGAGCCGGTGGATGTGGTCTTTCTGGATTTTCAGAAGGCGTTTGACAAGGTACCTCACAAGAGGTTATTGCAAAAGGTCAGGGGACATGGAGTTGGGGGTAGGGTGTTAGCGTGGATAGAGGATTGGTTGTCAAATAGGAGGCAGAGAGTGGGGGTCAATGGGTGCTATTCGGATTGGCGGTTGGTGACTAGTGGAGTGCCCCAGGGGTCGGTGCTGGGGCCTCAGCTATTTACCATTTATATAGATGATCTGGAGGAGGGAACCGAGTGCAGGGTGTCGAAATTTGCTGATGACACCAAGATTGGGGGAAAGGCAAATTGTGCGGAGGGTGTGGAGAGTCTGCAGAAGGATCTAGATAGGCTGGGCGAATGGGCCAGGAAATGGCAAATGGAATTTAATGTTGGCAAGTGTGAGGTGGTCCACTTTGGTAGGAAGAATGGTAGGAAGGACTATTACTTACGGGGCGAAAAACTGCAGCAGGCGACGGTGCAGAGGGACCTCGGGGTCCTTGTGCATGAGTCGCAAAAACCCAGCTTGCAGGTGCAGCAGGTGGTCAGGAAGGCGAATGGGATGCTGGCCTTCATAGCGAGGGGGATTGAATATAAAAGTAGGGAGGTCTTGCTGCAGCTGTATAGGGCATTGGTGAGGCCGCAGCTGGAGTACTGTGTGCAGTTTTGGGCGCCGCACCTGCGCAAGGATATTTTGGCCCTGGAGGGAGTGCAGAGGAGGTTTACTAGGCTGATACCAGAGTTGAGGGGGTTGAGCTATGAGGAGAGGCTGAATAAACTAGGCTTGTACTCGCTAGAGTTTAGAAGAATGAGGGGAGATCTCATTGAGACGTATAAGATGATGAATGGGATGGATAGGATAGAGGTGGAGAGACTCTTCCCGCTCAAAAAAGACAGTAGGACTAGGGGGCACAGCCTCAAGATAAAGGGGAGGCGGTTTAGAACGGAGTTGAGGAGGAACTTCTTCACTCAAAGGGTGGTGAATCTCTGGAATTCTCTGCCCGTTGAAGTGGTGGAGGCTGCCTCGCTAAATATTTTTAAGAAGCGGGTTGATGGGTTTTTGATAAGAGAGGGGATTAAGGGTTATGGGGAGAGGGTGGGAAACTGGAACTGAGCCACAACAGATCAGCCATGATCTTATTGAATGGCGGGGCAGGCTCGAAGGGCTAGATGGCCTACTCCTGCTCCTATTTCTTATGTTCTTATGTTCAATACTATTTTCAGCACTGAAATTGTTTGATTTTTACTGGCTGAGGCTGAAGGAAATGGTGACAAGGTTCAGATCAGCAGGAATGTAATTAAATGGAGGTACAGGCTCGAGGGGCTGAATGGCCTTCTCCTGTTCCTCTGCAACAGGCTCAAGGGGCTGAAGGGTCTCACTCTGTACCTGTGGCCTCCTCTTGTTCCTATGTAACAGGCTCGAGAGAGAGAGAGTTGTAGGTAAAATGTTAGAATCCGTCATCAAGGAGGAAATAGCGAGGCATCTTGAGGGGAACTGCTTGATAGGGCAGACGCAGCACGGTTTCGTTAAAGGGAAGTCGTGTCTGACAAATTTACTGGAATTCTATGAGGATGTGTCTAGGGCAGTGGATAGAGAAGAGCCGGTGGATGTGGTCTTTCTGGATTTTCAGAAGGCGTTTGACAAAGTACCTCACAAGAGGTTATTGCAGAAGGTCGAGGGATATGGAGTTGGGGGTAGGGTGTTAGTGTGGATAGAGGATTGGTTGTCAAATAGGAGGCAGAGAGTGGGGGACAACGGGTGCTATTCGGATTGGCGGATGGTGACTAGTGGAGTGCCCCAGGGGTCGGAGCTGGGGCCTCAGCTATTTACCATTTATATAGATGATCTGGAGGAGGGAACCGAGTGTAGGGTGTCGAAATTTGCTGATGACACCAAGATTGGGGGAATGGCAAATTGTGCGGAGGGTGTGGATTGTCTGCAGAAGGATCCAGATAGGCTGGGCGAATGGGCCAGGAAATGGCAAATGGAATTTAATGTTGGCAAGTGTGAGGTGGTCCACTTTGGTAGGAAGAATAGTAGGTAGGACTATTACTTACGTGGTGAAAAACTGCAGCAGGCGACGGTGCAGAGGGACCTCGGGGTCCTTGTGCATGAGTCGCAAAAACCCAGCTTGCAGGTGCAGCAGGTGGTCAGGAAGGCGAATGGGATGCTGGCCTTCATAGTGAGGGGGATTGAATATAAAAGTAGGGAGGTCTTGCTGCAGCTGTATAGGGCATTGGTGAGGCTGCAGCTGGAGTACTGTGTGCAGTTTTGGGCGCCGCACCTGCGCAAAGATATTTTGGCCTTGGAGGGAGTGCAGAGGAGGTTTACTAGGCTGATACTGGAGTTGAGGGGGTTGAGCTATGAGGAGAGGCTGAATAAACTAGGCTTGTACTCGTTAGAGTTTAGAAGAATGAGGGGAGATCTCATTGAGACGTATAAGATGATGAATGGGATGGATAGGATAGAGGTGGAGAGACTCTTCCCGCTCAAAAAAGACAGTAGGACTAGGGGGCACAGCCTCAAGATAAAGGGGGGGCGGTTTAGAACGGAGTTGAGGAGGAACTTCTTCACTCAAAGGGTGGTGAATCTCTGGAATTCTCTGCCCGTTGAAGTGGTGGAGGCTGCCTCGCTAAATATTTTTAAGAAGTGGGTTGATGGGTTTTTGATAAGAGAGGGGATTAAGGGTTATGGGGAGAGGGCGGGAAAGTGGAACTGAGCCACGACAGGTCAGCCATGATCTTATTGAATGGCAGGGCAGGCTCGAAGGGCTAGATGGCCTACTCCTGCTCCTATTTCTTATGTTCTTATGTTCTTATTTTCAGAAGGCGTTTGACAAGGTACCTCACAAGAGGTTATTGCAGAAGGTCAGGGGGCATGGAGTTGGGGGTAGGGTGTTAGCGTGGATAGAGGACTTGTTGTCAAATAAGAGGCAGAGAGTGGGGGTCAATGGGTGCTATTCAGATTGGCGAATGGGGACTAGTGGAGTGCCCCAGGGGTCGGTGCTGGGGCCTCAGCTATTTACCATTTATATAGATGATCTGGAGGAGGGAACCGAGTGTAGGGTGTCGAAATTTGCTGATGACACCAAAATTGGTGGAAAGGCAAATTGTGCGGAGGGTGGGGAGAGTCTACAGAAGGATCTAGATAGGCTGGGCGAATGGGCCAGGAAATGGCAAATGGAATTTAATGTTGGCAAGTGCGAGGTGGTCCACTTTGGTAGGAATAATGGTAGGAAGGATTATTACTTACGTGGAGAAAAACTGCAGCAGGCGACGGTGCAGAGGGACCTCGGGGTCCTTGTGCATGAGTCGCAAAAACCCAGCTTGCAGGTGCAGCAGGTGGTCAGCAAGGCGAATGGGATGCTCGCCTTCATCGCGAGGGGGATTGAATATAAAAGTAGGGAGGTCTTGCTGCAGCTGTATAGGGCATTGGTGAGGCCGCAGCTGGAGTACTGTGTGCAGTTTTGGGCGCCGTACTTACGCAAGGATATTTTGGCCTTGGAGGGAGTGCAGAGGAGGTTTACTAGGCTGATGCCGGAGTTGAGGGGGTTGAGCTATGAGGAGAGGCTGAATAAATTAGGCTTGTACTCGTTAGAGTTTAGAAGAATGAGGGGAGATCTCATTGAGACGTATAAGATGATGAATGGGATGGATAGGATAGAGGTGGAGAGACTCTTCCCGCTCAGAATGGATAGTAGGACTAGGGGGCATAGCCTCAAGATAAAGGGGGGGCGGTTTAGAACAGAGTTGAGGGGAAACTTCTTCACTCAAAGGGTGGTGAATCTCTGGAATTCTCTGCCCGTTGAAGTGGTGGAGGCTGCCTCGCTAAATATTTTTAAGACGCGGGTTGATGGGTTTTTGATGAGAGAGGGGATTAAGGGTTATGGGGAGAGGGCAGGAATGTGGAACTGAGCCATGACAGATCAGCCATGATCTTATTGAATGGCGGGGCAGGCTCGAAGGGCTAGTTGGCCTACTCCTGCTCCTATTTCTTATGTTCTTATGAGAGAGAGAGGGACAGAATGGCCTCCTCCTGTTCCTGTGTAACAGGCTCGAGAGAGAGAGAGAGAGAGAGAGGGACAGAATGGCTTCCTCCTGTTCCTGTGTAACAGGCTCGAGAGAGAGAGAGAGAGAGAGGGACAGAGTGGCCTCCTCCTGTTCCTGTGTAACAGGCTCGAGAGAGAGAGAGAGAGGGACAGAATGGCTTCCTCCTGTTCCTGTGTAACAGGCTCGAGAGAGAGAGAGAGAGAGGGACAGAATGGCTTCCTCCTGTTCCTGTGTAACAGGCTCGAGAGAGAGAGAGGGACAGAATGGCCTCCTTCTGTTCCTGTGTAACATGCTCGAGGATCTGTGCTAGTGTTGGCTCTTCGAAGAAACATCCATTTGTGAATACTTGCATTTCTGTAGCACCGTCATGAATAGAGAGCTGGCGTTTTTCTGGAAATGAAGCAATTTTTCAGTTGCAGCTCTCTCTGAATTAATGCTGCAGCATCTCACATGATGCTGATTACAACAGCTCTCATTTCCTACAGAACATTAGCGAACCAGATGGGTTTTTACAACAATCCGCCAGCCTCACGGTCACTTTTACTGAGACCAGGACATACATTTACCCAATTTATTTGAGGTTTAGTTGCCTGTGTAAGGCCTTGCATCCCAGGATGTCTGAATCCAATGTGAGACTCGCCACCTCCTGGGGCTTCAGCTCAATAACCATTTGATTGCTGTGTCGCAGTGCTCTATGTTTATCTGAGTGAGGAGCTGGTTGGAAGTGAGTTAGGATCTCTGCTACAATAGCACAGGTCCTGTCGCAATGCTGCACCGTGTTCTCACCATCACGGGGGACTGGAGCTTTAGATTTTAGTCACACATGCCTGACCCATTATGTGCAGCTTACAGCTAATTCCACACCCCAGTTCATTTAACAGTGCCCAGGAGAGAGAACTCTTCTCCACAGCTAATTACATTCAGAAAGGATAATTAAACCCCAGGAAGATAACCTCAGGCGCTAATTAAGTAATATATCTGCTGGTAAATAAACTCTGAGCCATTTTAACCAGGGCAGATATTAATAACTTTCCCAGCGGAGCTCACACCCAATATCCGCTGCAACAATTTACATTTGTACAGCACCTAATGTACCAGGAGGGATGAGCAAACAAACTTGGCACTGAGCCACACTGGGAGATATTAGGACAGAAAGTCAAACTCTTTCTTGGTCAGAGGGACGGGTTTTAAGAGTTAGCGAGGTTTAGGGCGGGAATTCCAGAGGTTTGACACATCAGCAGCTCACAGTGGAGCGATTAAATTGATAATCCACAAGAAACCAGGAAGAGAATATCCCCGAATGGTGGGGGATTGTGGGGCTAGAGGGGATGACAGAGATAGGGAGAGATTTGAAAACAAGGAGGAGAATTTTAACATCGAGGGGTTGTTTGATCAACTGGGATCAACGGTCACAGATGGCAGGCGGCAAGGGAGGGAGACATGGTGCCAGTTCAGACGCAGGGTCAAGTGGGTAGAATTTTTTTTATTCATTCATGGGGCATGGGCATTGCTGGCTGGCCAGCATTTATTACCCGTCCCTAGCTGCCCCTTGAGAAGGTGGTGGTGATCTGTCTTCTTGAATCGCTGCAGCCCACGTGCTGTGGGTTGACCCACAATGCCATTAGGGAGAGAATTCCAGAATTTTGACCCATCGACTGCGAAGGAATGGCGATATATTTTCATGTCAGGATGGTGAGTGGCTTGAAATCAAACTTGCAGGTGATGGTTCTTCTAGATGGAAGTGGTCGTGAGTTTGGAGGGTGCTATCTCAGGATCTTTGGTGAATTGCTGCAGTGCATTTTGTAGCTAGTATGCAGTGCTGCTAATGAGTGTCAGCGGTGAAGGGAGTGGATGTTTGTGCATGTAGTGCCAATTAAGGGGGCTGCTTTGTCTTGGATGGTGTCAAGCTTCATGAATGTTGTTGGAGCTGCACCCATCCAGGCAAGTGGGGAGTATTCCATCACACTCCTGACTTGTGCCTTGTAGATTGTGGATAGGCTTTGGGGAGTCAGGAGGTGAGTTCGTCGCCACAGGATTTCCAGCCTCTGACCTGCTCTTGTAGCCACTGTCTATATGTGATGAGTCCAGTTGAGTTTCTGGTCAATGGTAACCCCAGGATGTTGACAGTGAGGTATTCAGCAACAGTTATACCATTGAATGTCAAGGGCTGGTGGTTAGAGTGTTTTTTGCTGGTGATGGTCATTACTTGGCATGTATGTGGCACGAATGTTACTTGCTACTTGTCAGCCCAAGCCTGGATATTGTCCAGATCTTGTTGCATTTGAACGTGGACCGCTTCAGTATCTGAGGAGTCGCAAATGGTGCTAAACATTGTGCAATCATTGGCGAGTATCCCCATGTCTGCCCTTATGATGGAAGGAAGGTCACTGATGAAGCAGCTGAAGATTGTTGGGTTAGGACACTACCCTGAGGAACTCGTGCAGAGATATCCTGGAGCTGAGATGACCAACCCCCAGAACCACAACCATCTTCCTATGTACCAAATGACTTCAACCAGTGAACAGTTTGCCCTCGATACCCATTGATTCTAGTTTTCTAGGGCTCCGATGTAAAGGGCTGTCACTGTCACCTCATGTGGGGGAGCATTCAGGGGTCAGGTCCAGAGTGAACAACAGCCAAGTCAACACCAACTTCCAGTGGTAAATACCCAAGGGGGAAAGAACAGGGGAAGGGGAATCATCAGATCACTTTTCCAAAGAGCCTCATTCCACGCTGTCAAATTAAATTCTATTCTGATAAATGTATGAAAAATACAAGATAGTGGTCTGCCGCTCAGCCCATTCTCTCTCTCTGTCTCTGTGTCCATTCTGTAGCTACACATATTCACTTTCTGTCTAAACTCACAGCTTTCCATAAACATTTCTCTCCCGTTTCAATGAGGTGGATGTTGCTGTAATGAATCCTGCATGGTAATCATTCTGTGATGTATTTGCCAGTGACTATGAATCTTTATTATTCCTGCTGTCATCTTGTTTCAAACGTGCCTTAGTGAACTAGTTTTGATTGTGTAATAATCCGTTGTGCGGACTGTCTGGGGAATTGGGGCTGATTGTCCTCTGCATACAAACTAATGGGAAATTTAATGGAATTATTCAAAATTCTGGGGGGATTTTGAGAAAGAAGGAAGAACAGTTTCCAGTGGAACAGGATCAGAGTCCAGAGAGTCACAGGTTGAACAGAAGTGACAAGGGATCCAGATAGGGAGATGAGAATGTTTCACATGGTGAGTTACTGTGATCTGGAAGGTGCTGCCTGAAAGGGCGGTGGAAGCAGATTCAATAATAACTTTCAAAAGGGAATTTGGAAAGTACTAGAATGGAAATATTTGGAGGGTTGAGAGGAATAATTGGATTATTCTCTCACAGAGATAGCATAGGCATGATGGGCTGAAAGGCCTCATTCTATACTGTAAGATTGTGAAGTTAGAAACTAAAAGAATGAGCATTAGTTTTTCCAATTGAAACACTTAAACTCGACAAGGTGTAATTCTTAAATGCTAGCTATCTCTTTAGTTCCAACGTAAGCAATATCCCCACAGACATAAATTCCTCTTCAGAATTAGTTAACAGAAAAACATATAGGCTTTTGTGGTGCTAGATTTCCAGCCTTTTAACCCACTCTGTACCGATATCTGTCTTCTGACTCCTACGTAGCAGCCTCCAGAGAAAGATCCATCTTCAAACAGTAGAACCTCAGAGAAAGAGATTACTTTCTATCAGGTTCCAGTGTCAAATCTCTGGAGAAATAAAGAGCCACTTCTCTCTACAGCTCCCAAGGCGTAACAAAGCTTGTTTCTCTCCGTGAACCTATCCCCTCCCAGTCACATGACTTTTCCTGTCAATCAACCTAATCAAGCCCCACTCTGAAAAATCCCAGGGGAAAACACTAAAATAATAGATCTGCATTAGCCCAAATTAAAAGCAAAAATTCCAGCAGTTAGGAGCAATTCCGCACCATCACATGTAGGTTGCCAGTTACAAACAAAGCAACTTCTGTGAATACATTAACTTCCACGACAAAATTCCTGCACAAGAAATGTCACACCAATACATGTCTTAAAGGCGCAGTATCGTCACACTCATAACCATTATACAGAACCATTACCATAACCATTACTCCCATTTATTGACTACAGCTCAGTCTTCAACACTATTATTCCCACAAATTCATCTCCAAACTCCATGGCCTGGGCCTCGCCACCTTCTTCTGCGACTGGATCCTGAGCTTCCTAACTCACAAACCACAATCAGTAAGGATACGCAACAACACCTCCTCCATGATCATCCTCAACACTGGTGCCCCAGAAGGCTGTGTTCTCAGCGTCCTACTATACTCCTTGTACACCTATGACTGTGCGGCCAAATTCTCCTCCAATTCGATTTTCAAGTTTGCTGATGACACCATTGTAGTGGGTCAGATCTCAAACAATGACAAGACAGAGTATAGGAATGAGATAGACAATCTGGTGAACTGGTGCAGCAACAATAATCTGTCCTTCAATGTCAACAAAACAAAGGGGATTGTCATCGACTTCAGGAAGCATAAAGGAGAACATGCCCCTTTCTACATCAATGGAGATGAAGTCGAAAGGCTCGAGAGCTTCAAGTTTTTAGGTGTCCAGATCATCAACATGTCCTGGTCCCCCCATGCCAACACTATAGTTAAGAAAGCCCACCAACGCCTCTACTTTCTCGGAAGGTTAAGGAAATTTGGCATGTCAGCTATGACTCTCATCAACTTTTACAGATGCACCATAGTAAGCATTCTTCCTGGTTGTATCATAGCTTGGTATGGCTCCTGCTCTGTCCAAGTCCGCAAGGAATTACAATTCATCACATGAACCAGCCTCCCATCCATTGACTCTGCCTACACTTCCCACTGCTCTGGAAAAGCAATCAGCATAATTAAGGATGCCATGCACCCAGACATTCTCTCTTCTACCTTCTTCCCTCGGGAAAAAGATACAAAAGTCTGAGGTCATGTTCCAACCGACTCAAGAACAGCTTTTTCCCTGCTGCTGTTAGACTTTAGAATGGACCTACCTTGCATTAAGTTGATCTTTCCCTACACCCAAGTATGACTGTAACATTACATTCTGCACTCTCTCGCTTCCTCCTCTATGAACGGTATGCCTTGTCTGTGTGGCACGCAAGAAACAATACTTTTCACTGTATCTTAATACATGTGACAATAATAAATCAAATCAAATCAGAGACAGTTACAAGGAGATCAAAACTGAGAACTAAATATTCAGCAATACATGGCTTTTTGTAAGGACAGACAGGAAAGAAAGGGTGGTGGGAACATAAGAACATAAGAAATAGGAGCAGGAGTAGGCCATCTAGCCCTTCAAGCCTGCCCCGCCATTCAGTAAGATCATGGCTGATCTGTCATGTCTCAGTTCCAAATTCCCACCCTCTCCCCATAACCCTTAATCCCCTTGCCTATCAAAAACCTATCAACCCACGTCTTAAAAATATTTAGCGAGGTAGCCTCCACCACTTCAACAGGCAGAGAATTCCAGAGATTCACCACCCTTTGAGTGAAGAAGTTCCTTCTCAACTTCCGCTCCCCCCCCTTTATCTTGAGGCTGTGCTCTCTAGTCCTACTGTCCTTTCTGAGCAGGAAGAGCCTCTCCACCTCTATCCTATCCATCCCATTCATCATTTTATATGTCTCAATGAGATCTCCCCTCATTCTTCTAAACTCTAACGAGTACAAGCCTAGTTTATTCAGCCTCTCCTCATAGTTCAACCCCCTCAACTCTGGTATCAGACTAGTAAACCTCCTCTGCACTCCCTCCAAGGCCAAAATATCCTTGCGTAAGTGCGGCAACCAAAACTGCACACAGTACTCCAGCTGCGGCCTCACCAGTGCCCTATACAGCTGCAGCAAGACCTCCCTACTTTTATATTCAATCCCCCTCGCGATGAAGGCCAGCATCCCATTCGCCTTCCTGACCACCTGCTGCACCTGCAGGCTGGGTTTTTGCGACTCATGCACAAGGACACCGAGGTCCCTCTGCACCGTCGCACGCTGCAGTTTTTCACCATGTAAGTAATAGTCCTTCCTACCATTATTCCTACCAAAGTGGACAACTTCACACTTGCTAACATTAAATTCCATTTGCCAGTTCCTGGCCCATTCGCCCAGCCTATCTAGATCCCTCTGCAGACTTTCCACACCCTCCGCACAATTTGCCGTTCCACCAATCTTGGTATCATCAGCAAATTTCGACACCATACACTCGGTTCCCTCCCCCAGATCATCTATATAGATGGTAAATAGCTGAGGCCCCAGCACCGACTCCTGGGGCACTCCACTAGTCACCAACCGCCAATCCGAATAGCACCCATTGACCCCCACTCTCTGCCTCCTATTTGACAGCCAATCCCCTATCCATACTAACACCCTACCCCCAACTCCATGCCCCCTGACCTTCTGTAATAACCTCTTGTGTGGCACCTTAACAAACACCTTCTGAAAATCAAGAAACACCACATCCACCAGCTCTCCTCTATCCACCGCCCTAGACACATCCTCATAGAACTCCAATAAATTCGTCAGACACGACTTCCCCTTAACGAAACCGTGCTGCGTCTGCTCTATCAAACAATTGTCCTCAAGATGCCTCACTATGTTAGTATGAAGTGTGTTAGCAAGAAATGACCTAGGATTGGAAAATGTAAAATCCGTATGGGTGGAGGTAAGAATAACAAGGGGAAGAAGATACTGGTGGGAGCAGTCTAAAGGCCCCCGAAATGTAACTATACTTTTGGATGGAGGATTAGTCAGGAGATAATTAGAACATGTAAAAAAGAAGTATTTTAATTGTGGGTGACTTCAATCTTTATGTGGATTGGGAAAATTGGCAAAGGTTTGGTCCATATCCCTCTAAACCTTTCCCTTCCATGCAGCTGTCCAAATGTCTTTCAAATGATGAAATTGTATTCGAGAGAACAATATGTTGTGGAGCCAAGCAGAGATGAGGCTAGATAGAGTAAAAGATCCTTAGAGTAAAACATCCCCGAGGAAACAGTGGCAATTACATGGTAGGACTTAGCATTCATTTTGAGAGTGAGAACCTTGGCTCAGAAACAACTGTGCTGAACTTAAATACGGGCAGTTATAAAGGAATGAGGGCAGAGTTGGCTGGAGTGAACTGGGAAATGCGTTTGGTGGAAAGATAATTGATCAGTAATGGAAGATGTTTTTGAAAATAGTCCATGACTGACAACAAAGTTATATCCCAATGAGGAATAAGGATTCTAGGAAGGGGATAGACCAACTATAGTTAACCAAGGAAGTTAAGGATAGTATTAATCAAAAAAAAACATGCAATGTGGCAACGATTAGTGATCAGCCAGAGGATTGGGAATGTTTTAAAAACTAACAAAAAGTTGACCAAAAAATTAACAATAGGCAGAAGATAAACTATGAGGATAAATTAGTAAGTAATACAAAAATGGCCAGCCAGAGCACCTTTAAATATATTAAAAAAAAGGCCAAAGTGAACACAGGCCCCTTTGAGAATCAGACTGGGGAAGTAATAATGGGGAACCAGGAATTACAGTAAGAAGTCTGACAAACTCAAGTTTACTATCAAATAAATCGGTTGGACTTAAACCTGGTGTTGTCAGACTTCTTACTGTGTTTACCCCAGTCCAATGCCGGCATCTCCACATCAGAACCAGGAAATGGCAGAGGAGTTAAATAAACACTTTGCGTCAGTTTTCACGGTGGAAAGCACATTAATATTCTAAAAATACTAAACAATCAAGGGGGGATCAGAAGGTAAGGGAAATGAATACAATAACTAGCCTTAGAGAATAAGTACTAGGGAAACGAATGGGATTAAAGGCTGATAAATACTCTGGACCTGATGGGTTGCATCACAGGATATTAGAGGAAGTAACTACAGGGATAGTGAATGCATTGGATGCATTGGTAGTATTCAAAAATCTTTAAGTTCTGAAAAAGTCAAACAGATTGGAAAACTGCCTTACTGGAAAAAGGTGGAAGATAAAAAACAGGTAAATATCAGTCAATTAGCTTAACTTCTGTCATTGGGAAAATGTTAGAGTCTATTATAAAGGATGTAATAGCAGAGCATTTAGAAATACACAATATAATCAAGCAGGGTCAGCATTGGTTTTCATGTTTAATGCCATTCCCAACATCATCACTGCAGATTGGGGGACAAGCTTAATCGTTAAAAAAAACCTAACCAGCACATCTTTTGGACTGTGGGAGGAGACCGGACCAGTTGGGTCAAAGGGGCTGTTTCCATGCTATAAACTTCTATGACTCTACGACAGAGTGCAGAATGTAGTGTTACAGTCAAAGCTAAAGTGCAGAGAAAGGTCAACTTAGTACAAGGAAGATCCATTCAAAAGCTTGACAGCAGCAGGGAAGAAACTGTTCTTGACTTGGTTGGTACATGACCTCAGACTTTTGAATCTTTTTCTGATGAAGAAGGTGGAATAGAGAATATCTGGTGTGCATGGGGTCCTTAATTATGCTGGCTGCTTTCTGAGGCAGCGGAAAGTGTAGATAGAGTCAATGGATGGGAGGCTGGTTTGCGTGATGGATTGGGCTACATTCACAACCCTTTGTAGTTTCTTACAGTCTTGGGCAGAGCAGGAGCCATACCAAGCTGTGATACAACCAGAAAGAATGCATTCTATGATGCATCTGTAAAGGTTGTGAGAATTGTAGCTGACATACCAAATTTCCTAAGTCTTCTAAAAAATCAGAAGCATCGATGGGCCTTCTTAACTGTAGTGTCGGCATGGGGGGATCAGGACAGGTTGTTGGTGACCTGGACATCTAAAAATTAGAAATTCTTGACCATTTGTACTTCGTCCCTGTTGATGTAGACAGGGGGAAGTTCTCCTTTACGCTTCCTGAAATCGATGACTATCTCCTTTGTTTTGTTGATATTGAGGGACAAATTATTATTGTCGCACCAGTTCACCAGATTCTCTATCTCGTTCCTGTACTCTGTCTCATCATTGTTTGAGATCCAACCCACTATGGCAGTGTCGTCAGCAAACTTGAAATTCGAATTGGAGGGGAATTTGGCTGCACAGTCATAGGTGTATAAGGAGTATAGTGGGGGGCTGAGGATACAGCCTTGAGGGGCATCAATGTTGAGGAGGGATTGAGTGGGTTGGGTCTGTACTCATTGAAGTTTAAAAGAATGATGTGACCTTATTGAGACATGTCAGATTGGCAGGGTAGATGCTGAGTTGTTTCTCCTTGTGGGAGAGTCTCGGACCAAAGGCACAACCTCAGAGTGAAGGGTCACCCAATTAAGATATAGATAAGGAGGAATTTCTTCTCTCAGAGGGCAGTGAGTCTGTGGAATTCTTTACCACAGAGAGCTGTAGAGGTTGGCTTGTTAAGTATGTTCAAGGCTGAGACAGACAGATTTTTAATCAGTAAGGGAATTGAGGCTTATGGGGGTAAGATGGGAAAGTAGGGTTGAGGGTTATCATATCAGATTAGTCATTATCTCATTGAATGCAGACTTGACGGACTGATTGGCCTCCACCTTATGGTCCTATGAGCGAGTGTGTCACCGAGCACGTGTGTAATGGGTGGGGGTATAATAGAATCATAGAAAACCTACAATGCAGAAGGAGACCATTGGGCCCATTGAGTCTGCACCGACAACAATCCCAGCTATGTCCTATCCCCATTTAATTACCCTGCTAATCCCTCTAAGCTATCACACCCCAGCACACTAACAGCAAATTTTGCATGTTCAGTCAACCTAACCAGCTCTTTTGGACTGTGGGAGGAAACCAAAGCACCCAGAGGAAACCTATGCAGGCATGGGGAGAATGTGCAGACTCCACACAGACATTGACCCAAGTCAAGAATCAAACGCGGGTCCCTGGAACTGTGAGGCAGTAGTGCTATCTACTGTGCCACCATGAGCATGTGGGGAACCAGACATCTGGAACCTGGCATGCATATAGAGTCACACAGATGTACAACATGGAAGCAAACCCTTCAGCCCAACTTACTGATCAGGTTTCCTTAACTGAACTAGGCCCATTTGCTTGTGTTTGGTCCATATCCCTCTAAATCATTCCCTTCCATGTACCTTTCTAAATGTCTTTTAAATTATGTAATTGTACCCGCCTCTACCACCTCCTCTGGCAGCTCATTCCATACATGCACCGGCCTCTGGGTGAAAAAGTTACCCTTCAGGTTCCTTTTAAATCTTTCCCCTCTCACCTTAAACTTATGCTCTCTAGTTTTGGACTCCTGCACCCTGGGGAAAAGACCGGGGTTATTCACCTTATCTATGCCTCTCATGATTTTATAAACCTCGACAAGGTCACCCCTCATCCTCCTTTGCTACAGGAAAAGAAGTCCCAGCCTCTCCTTATAATTCAAACCTTCCAGTCCCAGTAACATCTCTGTGAATCTTTTTTGCACCCTTTCCAGTTAATAACATCCTTCCAAAGCAGGACAACCAGAATTGTATGCAGTACTCCAAATGTGGCCATGCAAATGTCTTGTGTATAACCAGGCATTGGTGTAATGGGGTCAGTGTGTAACCTTCTGGGAGTGTAACAGGATGGATCTATAATTGAGCTTGTGTGTAACCCATAGCCGTGAACTGCACGTGTGTAATGGAGCAGGTGTGTAACTGGGCACATGTGTAACAGGGCAATTGTGTAACAGGGCAGGTGGGGGCAGGTGTGTAATGAGATGGGTGTTTAACTGGGCAATGTGTAACAGGGTTGGTGCCTAATGGGGAAGGTGTGTGACTGAGAATGTGTAATGGGGCAATTGTGTAATAGGGTAGGTGGGGACAGTTATGTAATGGGGGAGGTGTGTAATGGAGCAATTGTGTATCAGGGCAGATGGGACAGGTGTGTTACAGGGAGGTGAGGTAAGTGTGTAACAAGGCAGGTGGGGTGGGTGTTTAATAGAGCAGGTGGGGCGGCGGTGTAACTGAGCAGGTGGGGCGGGAGTGTAACAGGGCAGACGGGGCGGGGGTATAACAGGGCAGTGGGGTGGGGGTGTAACAGGGCAGGTGGGGTGGGGGTGTAACAGGGCAGGTGTGCACCCACACAGATATGTCACCACTATGAAGGTTTTACTTCAGGTCCCCTGCTTTCCCCTTGAAAGCGTCTTCTCAGTCTGAGGGTTAATCCTTCCCAATGTTATGTTACCGCATTAGGAAGCTGCAGTGAAATTCATTCCAGACTTTAATGTATTCACCCCCCCCACAACTCATTAGCATTTAGCAGCGATTTCATGCAGATTCCTGAATCTGTTATTACCAACTCAGGGGGAATTCGTAACAACATGATCAAAATGTTCAGTCAGCAGCAACTAATCCAGTAAGCTTTACTGCTCAGGAAGCTAATTACAACTGGAGATGGAAATGTTGTAATAATTGTTGGCCGGGCTTGTGTAGGTAATGGCTGCTCACCTCTCCTGACAGCCCCTGGGAAATAATCAAAGCGTCATCAGCTCATTAACATCAAAACTCCCAGCGTCTGTCCAAGCAAAACATGAAACATTCACTCAGATTGCCCTTTGCAATTCCAACAAAACCTGCTCTGATACACCAGGTAAATACTGACCCTTCACCATGAACCCTCTGTAAATACCGGCACCATCCGGGGACCCTCTGTAAATACTGATACACTCCCCCAGGTACTTTTCTCTGTAAATATTGACACACTTCCCCAGGAACTCCCCCCTATAAATACTGACACACTCCGGGCACCCTCTGTAAATACTGACACACTCCCTGGGACCCCCTGTAAATACTGACACACTCCCTGGGACCCCCTGTAAATACTGACACACTCCCTGGGACCCCCTGTAAATACTGACACACTCCCTGGGACCCCCTGTAAATACTGACACACTCCCTGGGACCCCCTGTAAATACTGACACACTCCGGGCACCCTCTGTAAATACTGACACACTCCTGGGACCCCCTGTAAATACTGACACACTCCCCAGGGATCCTCTGTAAATACTAACATGCTCCCAATTACTCCATCCACATGCTCCCTGGAAGGGTAGGGGGTTTTAGTTCAGTCAGGCCTGCTCCTGTGCTGTAATTTTCTTTGTTCTTTGAATATCATTTGAACATACAAAATAGGAGCAGGAGTAGGCTGTTCAGCCCTTGAGCCTGCTTCTCCACTCAATAACATCGTGGCTGATCTGTTTGTGTTGAGTTCCACATTCCCCATCTTCCCCTATAATCTTTGATTCCTTTCCCGAACAAGAATCTGTCCACAGCTGCTTTAAAAATATTCAGTGACGCCAACTTTCAATGCCTTCTGAGGAACAGAGTTCCAAAGTCACACAATCCTGAGAGAAAAATTCTCCGCATTTCTCTCCTAAATGGGTGATCCCTGATATTAAAACTGTGCTCCCCACAAGAGGAAACACCCTTTCCATGTCCACCTTGTCATTACCGTTCAGGATCTGTATACTTAATCAAGTCACCCCCTCGCTTTTCTAACTCCATTGGAAACAAGCCCAGGCTGTCAAATCTTTCCTCATAAAACCTGCTCTTTCCAGGTATCAATCCAGTGAACCTTCTCTGAACCAGCTCCAACATAATTACATCCTTCCTTAAATAAGGAGACCAATATATTGCACATAGTATTTGAGATGTTCTCCCACCAATGTCCTTTAAAACTGAAGCATAAAATCTTTACTTTAATGTTCAATTCCTCTCATAATACAGGATAGCATTCTATCAGCTTTCTTGATTACTTGCTGAATCTGCATATTATCTTTTTGTAAATCATGCAAGAGACACCTAGGCCTCGCTGCACCTCAACATTCTGCAGTCCGTCTCTTTTTATTATTCCTGCCAACGTGAACAAGTTCATGTTTTACTCCATCTGCTAGATTTTTGCCCACTTACTTAACCTACCTATATACAAACTCCTTATGTCCGAATCACAACATACTTTCCTATCTTTGATGCGGCATCTTATCAAATACTTTCTGGAAATCCAAATACAGTACATGTATGGGTTCCCCTCTATCCATAGCACATGTTACACCTTAAAAGAACTCTTGTAGTTGATTAAACATGATTTCCCTTTCATTTACACTCTTCCTGAAACACAAGCAGAAAATGCTGGATTAACTCAGCAACTCTGGCAGCATCTGTGAAGAGAGAAACGCATTTGATGTTTCGAGTTTTCCTGATTACCTTCAGTTTTTCTGCCTCACATTGTCTGTGTATACTGCGACAGATGCATGTCACATAGTTGCCCATCTTCACTCAGATACAGACACAGGAGATTCTCTCCCTTCCACCAGTTATTAACTGTCTCCCTACCATTTCCACATTTCTCTCTCATAATCCTTCCCTGCTAAGGAAATAACTTCCTCTCTTTGATGAATTCAGTTGACTCAAATGAATTCAGATGAATTCAAGGGACTATAGGGAACTGGGTAGGCAGCTGAGGAAGAGAAAAACGAAGGTAGTAATCTCAGGATTGCTGCCTGTGCCACGGGAGAATGAGGGAAGAAATGAAATGAGGTGGAGGGTGAATGCGTGGCTGAGGGACTGGTGTAGAGGGCAGGGATTTCGGTTCCTAGATCACTGGGACCTCTTTAGGGGTAGGTGGGACCTGTATAGTAAGGACGGGTGGCACTTAAATACCAGGGGGACTAATGTCTTGGCGGGAAGACTGGCTAAGGCTACCGGGGGGACTTTAAACTAGAAAGGTTGGGGGGAGGGAACTGTGATGGGGAGACTGGGACGGAAGAGGTTCGCTCCCAGGTAGGGGAGGACCGCAGGCAGTATGGGAGGGAGGTTAGACAGGCGGTGGAGATGGGAAATGCCCAGACTGAGGGGCTGAAGTGTATGTATTTTAATGCAAGGAGTGTAGTGAATAAGGTAGATGAGCTTAGGGCGTGGATTGCTGTTTGGGATTGTGATGTAGTGGCCATTACGGAGACTTGGATGTCTCAGGGACAGGACTGGGTACTTCAGGTGCCAGGCTTCAGGTGCTTCAGGAAGGACAGGGAGGGTGGCAGAAGAGGTGGTGGAGTGGCACTGTTGATCAGGGACAGTGTCATGGCTGCAGAGAAAGAGGATGTTGTGGAGGGACTGTCTACAGAATCTCTGTGGGTGGAAGTTACAAACAGCAAAGGGTCGAAAACTTTGCTGGGTGTATTCTATAGGCCGCCCAATAGTGACAGGGAAGTTGAAGTGCAGATAGGGAAACAGATTCTGGAGAGATGTTTTAATAACAGAGTTGTCATGATGGGAGACTTCAATTTCCCAAACATCGACTGGAATATCCCTAGGGTAAGGGGTTTGGATGGGGAGGAGTTTGTTAGGTGTGTTCAGGAAGGTTTCCTGACACAGTATGTGGATAAGCCTACGAGGGGAGAGGCTGTACTTGACCTGGTACTGGCGAATGAACCAGGGCAGGTGATGGATTTTTCGGTAGGAGAGCATCTTGGAAATGGTGACCATAATTCTATCTCCTTCACAATTGCATTGGAACGAGATAGGATCAGGCAGGCTAGGAAGGTGTTTGTCTGGGGTAAGGGGAGATACAAAGAAGTCAGGAAGATACTTGGACAAATAAACTGGAAGGAGGCGTTCTTAGGGAAAAGTACCGAAGGAACGTGGCAGATATTCAAGGAATGTGTGTCTGGAGCTCTGAATGACAACGTTCCGATGAGACAAGGGGGTTTTGGTAGGTCGCGGGAACCGTGGTGCACAAAGGATGTGTTGAACCTAGTCAGGAGGAAAGGGAAGGTGTATAAGAGGTTCAGGGAATTAGGAGAGGTTAAAGATCTTGAGGAGTATAAGGACTGTAGGAAGGAACTTAAAAGGGAAATTAGGAGAGCCAGAAGGGGTCATGAGAAGACCTTGGCGGGTAAGATTAAGGAGAATCCCAAGGCCTTCTATAAATATGTGAAAGGTAAAAGGATAAGAAGAGAAGGGATAGGACCTATAAAAGGTGAGGGGGGAAAGGTTTGTGTGGAACCAGAAGAAATGGCAGAGGTGCTTAACGAGTACTTCGCCTCAGTATTCACAGTGGAAGCTGATCTGGGAGATTTTGTTATGGATTTGCAGCAGATGGAAAAGATTGAGTACGTGAATATTAAGGAGGAGGATGTGTTGGAACTTTTGAATTCTATCAAGGTAGATAAGTCGCCTGGACCAGATGGGATGTACCCCAGGATACTGTGGGGGGCGAGGGAAGAGATTGCAGAGCCCCTGGCGATGATCTTTGCGTCGTCAATGGAGACGGGAGAGGTTCCGGAGGATTGGAGGATTGCGGATGTAGTTCCTATTTTCAAGAAAGGGAACAGAGAAAGCCCGGGAAATTACCGACCAGTGAGTCTGACCTCAGTAGTTGGTAAGCTGATGGAGAGGCTTCTGAGGGACAAGATTTACGAACATTTGGAGAGGTTTGACATGATCAGGAATAGTCAGCATGGATTTGTCAAGGGCAGGTCGTGCCTTACAAGCCTAGTTGAGTTCTTCGATAATGTGACTGAACACATTGACGAAGGAAGTGCCGTGGACGTAGTGTACATGGACTTCAGCAAGGCGTTTGATAAGGTCCCCCATGCAAGACTTCTTGAGAAGGTGAGAGGGCATGGGATCCAAGGGCCTTTGGCCTTGTGGATCCAGTATTGGCTTGCCTGCAGAAGGCAGAGAGTGGTTGTGGATGGGGCTTTTTCTGAATGGAGGTCAGTCACCAGCGGAGTGCCTCAAGGATCTGTTCTGGGACCCTTGTTGTTTGTCATTTTCATAAATGACCTGGATGAGGAAGTGGAGGGATGGGTAAGTAAGTTCGCTGATGACACTAAGGTCGGTGGTGTTGTGGATGGTCTGGAAGGATGGCAAAAGTTGCAGCAGGACATAGATAGGATGCAGGACTGGGCGGAGAAGTGGCAGATGGACTTCAACGCGGATAAATGTGTAGTCGTCCATTTTGGCAGAACCAACGGGATGAACGAGTACACTATCAAGGGCAGAAGTCTGAGTAGTGTTGAAGAGCAGAAGGATCTAGGGGTCCGGGTCCACAGGACTCTTAAATCGGCCTCGCAGGTGGAGAAGGTGGTCAAGAAGGCGTATGGTGTACTGGCCTTCATTAATCGAGGGTTTGAGTTTAGGAGTCGGGAGGTAATGCTGCAACTTTATTAGACCCTTGTCAGGCCTCATTTAGAGTATTGTGCACAGTTCTGGTCGCCTCACTATAGGAAAGATGTAGAAGCTATTGAGAGGGTACAGAGGAGATTTACAAGGATGTTGCCTGGACTGGGAGGCATGCCTTATGAAGTTAGGTTGAGGGAGCTGGGACTCTTTTCCCTGGAGAGACGAAGATTGAGAGGCGACCTGATAGAAGTTTATAAAATGTTGAGAGGAATAGATAGGGTGGACTCTCAGAGGCTATTTCCCCGGGTTGAAATGGTTGCTACGAGAGGACACAGATTTAAGGTGCAAGGAGGGAAGTTCAGAAGTGATGTTAGGGGTAAATTTTTCACTCAGAGGGTGGTGAGTGAATGGAATCGGCTGCCGTCAGTGGTGGTGGAGGCGAACTCGCTGGGGTCTTTTAAAAGACTTCTGGATGAGTATAGGGGTTTAATGAGATTGAGGGTTATAGATAGGTCTGTAGGTTGGTAGGTGTTGATGTGATCGGTGCAACTCGTGGGCCGAAGGGCCTGTTTGTGCTGTAGTGTTCTATGTTCTATGACTCCAGCCTCATAGTCATTTTTGGAAGGGATTCACTCCAACTTCAATATTCTTTCTGGGAGGAATCGGTTTTCTGAATGTGCTTTAAAGCAAAATTAGTTTAACGTTGAAATTCAGTGAAATTGCAGTCATTTATCAAATAAATCAAATGTGGAAGAAAAGTTCTAACAAAAGATCACATACTATAAACATTAACCCTCCTGTTTCTAGCTCCACAGACGCTGCCAGATCTGTTGAGATTTTCCAGCATTTTTTGTTTTTATTTCTGATT
Organism: Carcharhinus amblyrhynchos; assembly: GCF_965287045.1. Lineage (NCBI taxonomy): Eukaryota > Metazoa > Chordata > Chondrichthyes > Carcharhiniformes > Carcharhinidae > Carcharhinus > Carcharhinus amblyrhynchos. Next base: position 1,331,836 of record NC_137326.1, on the reverse strand, counting down.
TCCAGCGTCCGCAGCATATTTGGAGAGGATAGTGTTGGTACTCGTTCACTGAATGTAGACATTGTCTTTTATAGCAGACACTTGTGTTCTTGTTTATTAAGTCGTCCAAGTGTCTGTTTGATTGGGAGCGGATTCACTGCTCCATCGCCCTGGGGAGTTCTTGTTAATGTGATTGTTCAGTGTCACAGTCAGCTATTCCCAACGAGCAGACTGAAAGGCAGAACAGAATGTTGTCCTGTGCAGGTGTTCATCACAAAGCGGAGAATATTAGGAGGAGATTTGAAACAGATGTTGGAAATGATATCAGGATTTTGATAGAGTAAATAAAGTGAGACCATTTTCACTTTCTCACCCACAGGCATTCACATCACTCCCTGTAAAAATGCAATATTACATAGCTACACAATTCCACAAGCTCTACTCACACAAAGTGGCTCAGGAAAATACAACAAACCCTCTCCCCTTTCACAGGTACAATTACCATCAGCAAGGCACAACAAACCCTTTCACATCACAACAGTCCTCTTGCTGCCAGTGCCAGAATTCCTTTTCAACCAACTAATTAAAAACACCCTGGTTCATGGTTTGGACACTTTGCTGTTTCCCATGCCTGAGCTATTCACATTGCTGCTTAGGATAGAAATACTTTTAGCTCACTCATACATCACATCACCAAAAGCTCCTGGAATTCTATTTTTCTTCAAACTCAAATTAAATAAACTCCCTTCCTGTGAGAGCTTTGCTTCTTCTCCTCACAAAAATTTTCTGTATTCATCGTTCTGACTCTGTCTTCTTTCTCTTTGTGCCTGCACTGTGCACCAATCTCTTAACCCTGCAGTTCCTCTGCTTGTAGCTCCTTTTTGTGTCTACAGGCCCCAAGAATTCCTATTGGCACTGCCTCCTGATCAAGGTCTCAGTCAAACCTACAAGTTTTTCTTATTATTCAAGTACAATTAATGCCTTTACAATTGATGCAAACCCTTAAATGTCCTTGTTAAACATTCGTAAAAACAATTGTAGATTCTACAAATATTTTAAAGAAATTAAACTTTTCATTACTGTATTGCTTCCAAGTCAAAGGTATTCATAACTCACTACTGAAATGAAGAAAATGCAGCATGCAATTTGTGCACAGAAAGATCCCACAAAGACAACAGGATATTGATTGCTAATCTGTTTGGGATCATGTGGATTGAAGGATGAATATTGGAAAGGTCACCTGGGAGAATCCCTGATGCTTCTACTCAATTGTTCCTTTTATGTTCACTAGAGAGAGTAGTAGGACCTCATTATCTCACCCTCTGACAGTGCAGCACTCCCTCAGTACTGACCCTCTGACAGTGCGGCACTCCCTCAGTACTGACCCTCTGACAGTGCAGCATTCCCTCAGTACTGACCCTCTGACAGTGCGGCACTCCCTCAGTACTGACCCTCTGACAGTGCGGCACTCCCTCAGTACTGACCCTCTGACAGTGCAGCATTCCCTCAGTACTGACCCTCTGACAGTGCGGCACTCCCTCAGCACTGACCCTCTGACAGTGCAGCACAACCTCAGCACTGACCCTCTGACAGTGTGGCACTCCCTCAGTACTGACCCTCTGACAGTGCAGCACTCCCTCAGTACTGACCCTCTGACAGTGCGGCACTCCCTCAGCACTGACCCTCTGACAGTGCAGCACAACCTCAGCACTGACCCTCTGACAGTGTGGCACTCCCTCAGTACTGACCCTCTGACAGTGTGGCACTCCCTCAGTACTGACCCTCTGACAGTGCAGTGTTCCCTCAGTACTGACCATTTTAATGTTTAGTTAAGGATCTATCCTCACTCACTGCTGATGCAGTTTTCCCATAATGGGCAGAGGCTCACAATGTGTGAAGTTTGCAGGTTGTGGGCACAAGGGGGAGGGGTCACCTCATTTACCCTGGGCACTTCAGAGATCAGAGCTCTGGTGAAGGCTCTTCCCCACACTCACAGGCCTGTGCACTTTGAGGGAGTTGTAGGATTCTGACCCATTTGTATTTGAATGAATGGCTTGGCTCCTCCCTCAGCTGTGGCGGGACAATCTGAGAAGATGTTAGTGTGTTAATCTCAGCCATGATTTGAACAAAACTGGTTCCTACATCCAGACCCATAAAATCACTCATTTCTTTACTGAGTCCAGAAGATTCCATATGTTACAGTAACAGAATGCCCTTTAAACAGGTTCTCTGGATAGCTGTAGCAGCACCGGGAAACCTAAAAAACCATTCACCGATTCTTCATTGCCATTCCTAACCTTGTCCTCTCGCTGGTTAAAATGTTGCTGGAATTCTCTCTACATTCTGAATCTCTAACTGTTTCTGGATAGTCAGGTTGCCTGTGGTGTATTCATACTCTCCCTCCCACATGCTGTGCAATTCTCTCAATTATGGACCAGGCAGCTACGAGTTTCAGCCCCATTTCAGGCAATTACTTTCCACTGCTGGACAGCGAGACATTATTCCTGATTTAGTTATCCTCACAGGCCAGAGGCTCAGACAGATTCAGTTTAACAGGTCAGTGGAAATTATTCCAGCCGGCAGCATTGTGGAACATACCTGATTTACTACCCCGATGTCATCAACATTGCAACAGCCATTCATCATCCTGACACTAAAACAATTCCCTCACACCTCAGCTTCTCCTTTGAGAAAGCAGCTATGAATGCAGCAGAAACTCGATGTTCTATCTCAGGAAAGATCTGGGCGAATTTAAACCATTCACAGAGAAACACATTCTCTGATAGGTGGAATCAATCTTCAGAGAGAGTTAAACATGCCGATAACTGTTGAGTACCTTACTGAACTGTATTTATAATGTACATTAATCTTGTAACGAGTTCGTTCGTTTAATTATTCTGGTATTGTTTTGTAATGAAGGTTGTGTAAAAGGCAATCTTTTACCCCTGATGCTGTCTGCATCACACTGACCCCACAATCCTCCTCCAGCACCTCTCTCCGTTATCCAGCTGAGTCTGACTGCTCACACTCCATTCCATTCTGAACGAGCTAACAGCCACCGACACTGATTCCTCTTCCAGCTCCTGCACAGTCGTGACCACCGCACCCCCCCCGCACCATGTCCTAATCTCAGTGCCCTCCTATCTCCCATCCATACCCTGCCTCTTACCAACAGCATCATCACCCAATCTCACTGCACGCCAGAATTTTCCATAAGAAAACGTGCACCCAATCTGAACTGACACAAGAAGATGTCAGGCGAGTGTTCTGACATTATCGCAAATACAGCAATGTTGTGGTTGGCAGAAGCGTGTGGCAGTCAGAAGTACCTGCAGATAAAGGCCATTAATTTATCTTGTGTGATTTTGCAGTCGTCATATGGACAACACTGGCTGGCAATCTTCTGAGTTCCCACCCAGGAGTAGGATAATAAATTCTTGGAGTAAAGGAGCGTGGCAGCGAGTAGGGAATTAGCACTAAAATCGCCGGCCCAAAAGGTGATTCACCAGCCACATGGTTCAGTTCATAATGAAGGGGTAACAACCCTACGAGTCTGCTCCACTATTCAACACGATCATGGCTGATCCTCTATTTAAAGCCATATTCCTGCTTTCTCCCCATACTCCTGGCTGGCCCAGACACGTCCGGGACACCAGAGATTGGGCTATGGGGGAGTCAGAAGGCTAGCAATGAGGGGGTTGTGGGGTTGGCCAGTGTGGGGGCAGCAGTGTGGGGCTACTACGCATGCATTCATCTCTGCTCTGACAGATTGGCGCATGCACAATGGCCCACTCAGCACTATGCTGCCAGGCTCTCCTGCAGGAAAAGGCCCTATCGCCTCCAGCAGAAATAGGCCCCACCCTATTTTTCACATGAATCACACGAGGGCACCCTGCAGTGCTCAGATTGTGGGCAATTCATTTTGAAAATTCCCCTAAAAAACCAGCAGGATTTGCTCATTTTTACACAAATTTGACAAAGAACAAAGAACAGTCCAGCACAGGAACAGGCCCTTCGGCCCTTCAAGCCTGCACCAATCACGTTTTCCTATCTAGACCAACTGCTTATATCCTCTATTCCCCATCTGTTCATGTGTCTATCCAGATAAGTCTTACATGTCACAAACATAACTCCCTCAACCACCTCACTTGGCAGTGTATTCCAGGCCCCTACCTCCCTCTATATAAAAAGTTCCCCACACATCTCCACTGAACCTTTCCCCCCTTACTTTGAACTTGTAAGTTCTTCTTGTAATTGTCATTGTAATTGCCTCCTTGTAATTGTCATTTCTGCCGTGGAAAAAAGCTTCCAACTGTTCACCTTATCTATGCTCCTCATAATCTTATAAACTTCTATCAGGTCACCCCTCAGCATCCATCTTTCCAGGGAGAACAATCCCAGTTTATTCAATCTCTCCTTGTAGCTAATACCCTCCATACCGGGTAACAATTGTAAACCTTTTGTTTCCAGAAGATGTTCTCTTCTCCAAAGCCACCACATCCTTCTGGTAGTGTGGTCACCAAAATTGGACACAGTATTCCAAACATGTCCGAATCAACATTTCATACAGCTGCAACAATTTGCCAACTTTTATACTCGGTGCCCCGGCCAATGAAGGCAAGCATGCCATATGCTTTCTTCATCACTTTTTCCACCTGTGCTGTCACTTTTAAGATCTGTGGACCTGCATGCCCAGATCGCTCTGTGTGTCTATGCTTGGAATTTCATCAACATTTTAGACTCTTAGAATTTTTTTGGGAGAATCAACCTCTTGGTCTCCACAGGCTTCTATGATAGAGAATTCCACAGCTCCACTACCCTTTGAGTGAATAAATCTTTCCTCATCTCAGTCTTAAACAGTCGATCCCATATCCTGAGACTGTGTCCCTGGCTCTAGATTCCCCAGTAAGAAGTCTGACAACACCAGGTTTAAGACCAACCAATTTATTTGATTTATTTATTTATTTATTTGATAGTAAACCAGTGGAATCAATCCAATGACCCCCTAACCTAAACTATTCCAATATTATCCATATGCCTTTCCACTGACCATTTGAACGCCCTTAAAGTTGGCGAGTCCACAACTGCTGCAGGCAGGGCATTCCACGACCTTACTACCCTCCGAGTAAAGAACCTACCTCTGACATCCGTCCTATAATTACCACCCCTTAATTTAATGCTATGTCCCCCTGTGTTAGCCACCACCATCCGAGGTAAAAGGCTCTCACTGTCCACCCTATCCAATCCTTTGGTCATCTTGTATGCCTCAATCAGGTCACCTCGTAACCTTCTTCTCTCTAATGAAAATAACCTCAAGTCCCTCAGCCTTTCCTCATAAGACCTTCCCACCATACCAGGCAACATCCTGGTAAACTTCCTCTGTACCCTTTCCAATGCCTCCACATCCTTCTTATAATGCAGCGACCAGAACTGTACACAATATTCCAAGGGCGGCCGCACCAGAGTTTTGTACAGCTGTAACATGACCTCACGGCTCCGAAATTCAATCCCTCTACCTATAAAAGCTAACACGCCGTACGCCTTCTTAACAACCTTATCAACCTGGGTGCCAACTTTCAGGGATCTATGCACAGAGATCTCTCTGCTCGTTCACACTACTAAGAGTCCTTCCATTAGCCCTATATTCTGTACCCCTGTTATTCTTACCGAAGTGAATCACCTCACACTTTTCCATATTAAACTCCATCTGCCACCTCTCGGCCCAGCTCTGCAGCTTATCTATGTCCCTCTGCAAACTGTAACATCCATCCTCACTGTCTACAAGTCCAACTTTGGTGTCGTCAGCAAATTTACTAATCCATCCTTCTAAACCCTCATCCAGGTCATTTATAAAAATGACAAACAGCAGTGGCCCCAAAACAGATCCTTGAGGTACACCACTTGTAACTGAACTCCAGGTTGAATATTTCCCATCAACTACCACCCTCTGTCTTCTATCAGCTAGCCAATTCCTGATCCAAACTGCTAAATCACCCTCAATCCCATGCATCTGCATTTTCTGCAGTAGCCTACCATGGGGAACCTTATCAAACGCTTTGCTAAAATCCATATACACCACATCAACTGGCTTACCCTTATCCACCTCTTTGGTCACCTTTTCAAAAAACTCGATAAGGTTTGTGAGGCACGACCTACCCTTCACAAAATCGTGTTGACTATCCCTAATCAATTTATTTCCCTCTAGATGATTATAAATCCTATCCCTTATAATTCTTTCCAAAACTTTGCCCACAACAGAAGTAAGGCTCACCAGTCTATAATTCCCAGGATGGTCTCTACTCCCTTTCTTGAACAAGGGGACAATATTTGCTATTCTCCAGTCTTCAGGCACTATACCTGAAGCCAATGACGACATGAAGATCAAAGCCAAAGGCTCTGCAACCTCCTCCCTAGCCTCCCAGAGAATCCTAGGGTAAATCCCATCCGGCCCAGGGAACTTATCTATTTTCACACTCTCAAGAATTGCCAACACCTCCTCCCTATGTACCTCAATCCCATCTAGTCTACTACCTGGTATCGCAGTATTCTCCTTGACTACACTGACTTTTTCCTGTGTGAATACTGTCGAAAAATATTCATTCAGTGCCTCTCCTATCTCTTCAGGCTCCACGCACAACTTCCCACTGCTGTCTCTGACTGGCCCTAACCAATCTTTTATTCTTAACATATCTGTAGAAAGCTTTAGGATTTTCCTTGATCCTATCCGCCAAAGTCTTCGCATGTCCTCTTCTAGCTCTTCTTAACTCTCTCTTTAACTCCTTCCTGGCTATTTCATAACTCTCCAGTGCCCTAACTGAGCCTTCACGTCTCATCTTTACATAAGCCTCCTTCTTCCTCTTCACCAGAGATTCAACTTTCTTAGTACACCACGGTTCCCTCGCTCGACCACTTCCTCCCTGCCTGACAGGTACATATTTATCAAGGACTCGCAGTAGCTGCTCCTTGAATAAGCTCCACATTTCAGATGTTCCCAGCCCCTGCAATTTCCTACCCCACCCTATGTATCCTAAATCTCGCCTAATTGCCTCATAATTACCTTTCCCCCAGCTATAACTTCTGCCCTTCGGTATATGCCTATCCCTTTCCATCACTAAGGTAAACGTGACCGAATTGTGATCACTATCACCAAAGTGCTCACCTACCTCCAAGTCTAACACCTGGTTTGGTTCATTACCCAGTACCAAATCCAATGTAGCCTCACCTCTTGTTGGCCTATCTACATACTGTGTCATGAAACCTTCCTGCACACATTGGACAAAAGCTGACCCCCCTAATGTGCTTGAACTATAGCTTTTCCAATCGATATTTGTAAAGTTAAAGTCCCCCATAACAACTACCCTGTTACTTTCGCACCTATCCAGGATCATCTTTGCAATCCTTCCTTCTACATCTCTGGAACTTTTTGGAGGCCGATAAAAAACTCCCAACAGTGTGATCTCTCCTTTCCTGTTTCTAATCTCAGCCCATACTACCTCAATAGACAGGTCCACATCAAACGTCCTTTCTGCCACCGTAATACTGTCCTTGACTAACAATGCCACGCCTCCCCCTCTTCTACCACCTTCTCTGCTCTGACTGAAACATCTGAACCCCGGAACCTGCAACAACCATTCCTGTCCCTGCTCTATCCATGTCTCTGTAATGGCCACAACATCGAAGTCCTAGGCACCAATCCAGGCTGCAAGTTCGTTCACCTTATTGCGTATGCTCCTCGCATTAAAGTATACGCACTTCAAACCACCCTCCCGCCTGCCAATACACTGCTGTGACCTAGAAACCTTATCCATAACCTCCCTGTTCTCATCCTCCTGTACACTGGAGCTACAGTTCAGGTTCCCACCCCACCTCAGAATCAATTTAAACATTGGCAAATTTTCCCCCAAAGATATTAGTTCCCGTCTGGTTCAGGTGCAGACCATCCCTCTTGTAGAGGTCCCACCTAACCCAGAATGAGCCCCAATTGTCCAAGTATCTGAACCCTTCCCTCCTGCACCATCCCTTTAGCCACGAGTTCAAATGTTCTCTTTCTCTATTCTTCTCCATGCTATCCCGTGGCACAGGTAACAAACCAGAGATAACCACTCTGCTTGTTTTAGCCCTGAGCTTCCACCCTAACTCTCTGAATTTCTGTTTTATATCCCTGTCCCTTTTCCTACCTATGTCATGGATGCCTACATGAACCACAACTTGGGGCTGGTTCCCCTCCCCCTTAAGGATCTCAAACACTCGCTCAGAGATATCATGGACCCTGGCACCTGCGAGGCAACATACCAACCGTGAGTCTCTCTCTTTCCCACAAACTCTCCTATCTATCCCCTTAACTATGGAATCCCCAATCACTAATCCTGTTCTTTTCTTCCCCCTTCCCACCTGAGCATCAGGGACAGACTCTACCCCTGAGACCTATACTCCATGCCTTACCCCAGTTGAGTCTTCCTCCCCAACAACTTCCAAAACAGAGTACTTATTTTGGAGAGGAACAGCCTCAGGGGATCGCTGCTCTGACTGCTTCTTACCCCTTCTAGCAGTCACCCATTCATCACTTTTAGGAGTAATTATCTCCTTGTAACTTTTGTCGATGGCTGCCTCTGCTTCCCGAATAATTCTTAGTTCCACTAACATCTAGATTCCCCAACCAGAGAAAACACCCTCCCTGAATCTAGTCTGTCTGGCCCTGTTAGAATTTTGTACATTTAGGCCGAGTAGTGGATAGTGTAGAGGATAGTTACAATCTATACAATGATCTTGATGGGTTGGCGGAGTGTGTGGTAAAGTGGCAGATGGACTTTAACATGGAGAAGTGTGAGGTGATGCATGAAGAAGGTCAAACAATAAAAGGAAGTACACAATAAATGAGAATATACTAAGAAGGGTGAATGAAGTGAGAGATCTTGGCAAATACACAGGTTCCTAAAGGCAGCAGTTCAAGTTGACAAGGTTATAAAGAAGGCATATGGAATGTTCTCCTTCATTGGCAGAAGTATACTATATAAAAATAAGGATATAGGTTGGGATTCTCCCCAAAAAATTCTAAGTCCCCAATTCACATGAAAATGGGAGTAACTCCCATTGGTTTCTTTAGCGTGATTTTCAGAGTGGATCTCTGACACGCTGTGCACTGCAGAGTGCCCTAGCATGATTCACTCTGAAAATCCGGGGCTGGAGAAGCTGGCAGCATAGGCCCTGAGCTGGCCACTGTGCATGTACCGATCTGTCAGTCCCAGGCTCGCTAATGGAATGCAAATAACATTTCATTATTTAAATATTGAAATCAGCTCTGTGATTTTGACGCGGAACTGATTGCTCGAAAAAACATTACCGTGGTGACACAGAGGCTGGGGTGCCCAGTGGGGAGCCTGCGAAACAGCCTCCGCTGATGTCTCCTAGCCGGTTGTGATGATAGAGCAGTGCAGTGGGCTGGGAGAATCACCCCCTACATATTGGAATTGTATATAACACAGGTGAGGCTGCAACATCTGAGCAGGTCTGATCACCACATTAGGGATGGATGAAATTGCTCTGGAGAGAGTGCAGAGAGGGTTTACCAGAACGTTGTCCGGACTAGAGGAGAGATTGGACAGGTTAGGGTTATTTTCCTGGGAACAAGGAATTGTGTGGGGTGACTTGATAGAGGTGTAGAAAATTATGAGGGGAAGAGATAGAATGGACAGAATGAAATGGTTTCCCTTGGCAGGGAAGATAGGCCAAATGGCCTGCTTCTGTGTGTAACTTTTCTATGTGCCCAATCAGAAATCCTCTCATTCGTCCAAACTCTAGTGAACACAGTCCCTGCCGAACCAATCTCTCCTTATAGGACAGTCCCATCAACCCCACATCAGCTGAGTGACCCTCCGCTGCACTTCTCTATAGCAAGTATACACTTCCTTAGGTCGGGAGACCAAAACTCTATGCGATACTCCAGGTGTGGCCCTGTATAACTGCAGTAAGATATCTCTGTTTCTGAATTCAATCCTCTTGCAAGAAAGGCCAACATATTATTTGCCTTCCCAATTGCCTGTTGCACCTGCCCCTCCACTTTCAAAGACTGGAGTACAAGGACACCCAGATTCCTTTGCACATCCACACTTCCCAATACATCACTATTTAAATAATACTCTTCCTTTCTGTTTTTCACACTGAAGAGTATAACTTCACATTTAGCCATGTTGTGTTGCATGTGCCATGTGTTTGCCCATTCACTCAACTTGTCCAAAGCACCTTGAAGCTTCCTTGCATCCTCCTGACAGCTCACAACTCTGCCCAGTTTTGTGCCATCAGAAATCTTCTGTTAAATTTGGTTCCCTTATCCAGGTCATATATATATCATTAACGCTCAGGGATCTTCACCAGATTTTCCCACGCATCCCACCAGACATCCAGCAGTTGCCACCTAATTGACAATTCCAGAGACTCATCATTAACTCCACAGCCATGCTCGTCTCTGCCTACTGCCTGGTTCAGGGAGAGGGTGCAATGAGGGTACAGGTGTGAATGTGTCCTCCCTTATCACTCCTGTGTTCACTGATCTATAGTGGCTCCCAGTCCAGCAATATTTTGATTTTAAATTTCCCATCCTGATTCTCAAATCTCTCCATGATCTCCCCCCGCTCACCCCACCGCCACCTCCCTCCCTCCCCCCCCGCCCCCCACAACTCTCCCCCATCTCTAGACCCACAATTCTCTGAGATATCCAGACTGCTCTAATTTTGGTCTCTTGTGCATCCCCAATATTATCGTGGGCCATACCTTCAGCTGCCTGGAACTAATGATCTGGAACATCCTTCCCAATCTTTTCTGTCTCTCACTTTCTTTCCCACTTTATGACCTTCCTTAAAAACTACTTTCTTGACCAAGTAGGGATTGTTGGTGGCAGGATGATAATGTCATTGAACCGATAACCTGGGGGTCCAGGCTAATGCTCTGGGAGATTCTGCAATATAAAGCTGGTCTCAGTAATGATAGTAAAAAGTCTGACAACACCAGGTTTTAGTCCAACCAATTTATTTGATAGTAAACGCACAAGCTTTCAAGGTTTCCCTCTTCGTCAGGTGAATGGAGAGTTCTGGCCTCAGACAGAGCATATAAAGCACAGACAGTTTAGAGATTACTGATTAGAATGCGAATCCTTACACCTAACCTGCTGTTCAAGTCCTAAAGTGGCCGACAATGTGAGTGGAAGGAGCACTGATCACAGGTTAAAGAGATGTGTATTGTCTCCAGACAGCACAGTGAGTGAGGTTTTGCAAACCCAGGCAAGTCACGGGGGTTACAGATAGTGTGACATGAACCCAAGATCCCTGTTGAGACCGTCCTCATGTGTGCGGAACTTGGCTATCAGTCTCTGCTCAGCGACTCTGCGCTGTCGTGTGTCGTGAAGGCCGCCTTGGAGAATGCTTACCCGAAGGTCAGAGGCTGAATGCCCGTGACCACTGAAGTGTTCGCCAACAGGAAGGGAACAGTCTTGCCTGGTGATTGTCGAGCGATGTTCATTCATCCGTTGTCGTAGCGTCTGCATGGCGAACACTTCAGTGGTCACGGGCATTCAGCCTCTGACCTTCGGGTAAGCATTCTCCAAGGCGGCCTTCACGACACACGACAGCGCAGAGTCGCTGAGCAGAGACTGATAGCCAAGTTCCACACACATGAGGATGGTCTCAACAGGGATCTTGGGTTCATGTCACACTATCTGTAACCCCCGTGACTTGCCTGGGTTTGCAAAACCTCACTCACTGTGCTGTCTGGAGACAATACACATCTCTTTAACCTGTGATCAGTGCTCCTTCCACTCACATTGTCGGCCACTTTAGGACTTGAACAGCAGGTTAGGTGTAAAGATTCACATTCTAATCAGTAATCTCTAAACTGTCTGTGCTTTATGTGCTCTGTCTGAGGCCAGAACTCTCCATTCACCTGACGAAGAGGGAAACCTCAAAAGCTTGTGCGTTTACTATCAAATAAATTGGTTGGACAAAAACCTGGTGTTGTCAGACTTTTTACTGTGTTTACCCCAGTCCAACGCCGGCACATCCACATCATGTCTCAGTAATGATGACCATGAAACCATTGTCAATTGTTGTAAAAACTCATCAGGTTCACTAATATCCTTTAGGGAAGGAAATCTGCTGTCCTTACCCGGTCTGGTCCACATGTAACTCCAGATCCACAGCAAAATGCTTGATCCTGATCCCTCAAAATGGCCTAGCAAACTACTCAGTTCAAGGGCAATCAAGGATGGTCCTGAATAACTTTTTTGTTTCTGTCTTCACGGAGGAGGACGTGAATAATTTGCCGTGTGTTAGAGATGGAAAGGTGGTAGGAACATAAGAACATAAGAACATAAGAAATAGGAGCAGGAGTAGGCCATCTAGCCCTTCGAGCCTGCCCCGCCATTCAATAAGATCATGGCTGATCTGTTGTGGCTCAGTTCCACTTTCCCGCCCTCTCCCCATAACCCTTAATCCCCTCTCTTATCAAGAACCCATCAACCCGCTTCTTAAAAATATTTAGCGAGGCAGCCTCCACCACTTCAACGGGCAGAGAATTCCAGAGATTCACCACCCTTTGAGTGAAGAAGTTCCTCCTCAACTCCGTTCTAAACCGCCTCCCCTTTATCTTGAGGCTGTGCCCCCTAGTCCTACTGTCTTTTTTGAGCGGGAAGAGTCTCTCCACCTCTATCCTATCCATCCCATTCATCATCTTATACGTCTCAATGAGATCTCCCCTCATTCTTCTAAACTCTAACGAATACAAGCCTAGTTTATTCAGCCTCTCCTCATAGCTCAATCCCCTCAACTCCGGTATCAGCCTAGTAAACCTCCTCTGCACTCCCTCCAGGGCCAAAATATCCTTGCGCAGGTGTGGCGCCCAAAACTGCACACAGTACTCCAGCTGCGGCCTCACCAATGCCCTATACAGCTGCAGCAAGACCTCCCTACTTTTATATTCAATCCCCCTCGCTATGAAGGCCAGCATCCCATTCGCCTTCCTGACCACCTGCTGCACCTGCAAGCTGGGTCTGGAGGGTCTTAATGACATTACTGTTACGAGAGAGGTGGTGCTCGACAGACTGAAGGGGCTGATTGTGGACAAGTCCCCAGGACCGGATGGAATGCATCCGAGGGTTCTGAAAGAAATGGCGGAGGTGATAGTGGATGCCTTGGTGGTTATTTTCCAGACGTCGCTGGATTCCGGGGAAGTGCCGGAAGATTGGAAAGCGGCTAATGTTACACCGTTGTTTAAGAAGGGTGCCAGGCAAAAGGCAGGGAATTATAGGCCGGTTAGTTTAATGTCTGTTGTAGGTAAAATGTTAGAATCCGTCATCAAGGAGGAAATAGCGAGGCATCTTGAGAGGAATTGCTTGATAGAGCAGACGCAGCACGGTTTCGTTACAGGGAAGTCGTGTCTGACAAATTTACGAGTTCTATGAGTATGTGTCTAGGGCGGTGGATAGAGGAGAGCCGGTGGATGTGGTCTTTCTTGATTTTCAGAAGGCGTTTGACAAGGTACCTCACAAGAGGTTATTGCAGAAGGTCAGGGGACATGGAGTTGGGGGTAGTGTGTTAGCGTGGATAGAGGCTCGAAGGGCTAGATGGCCTACTCCTGCTCCTATTTCTTATGTTCTTATGTTCTTATGGGCAACAAATGCTGGCTCAGCCAGTGATGCCCACATCCGATGAACAAAAGAACTCTCTACCCACCCGCTTCGTAGGCAGGATTTTATGGCCTACATTGAGCGAGATCAGAAATTCCTGCCCGAAATCAACAGACATTTCCGATGTCTACTTCTCGCCCACTCTGATTACGTAGCGGGTGAGGCAGTAGAATTCTGGCGAATGTCTTGCCACAGCCCACTGGAGCAGGATTGTGTGCTTATTCATGCTGAGACAGGTTAAGGAGCTAAGGGTAGCCAATGATACACAGTTGCAGTCAGAGGAAATGTCATATGTGTCTTTGATTATCAGACAGTGGGGAGGTTGGAACACTGACTGGTTAGATTCTAACAAAGAACCATGAGAGCTGGGCCGGGATCTGGGAGGTGAGAGCATGTTCAAGAATCTTGGAGAGGAATTGAGAGTTGGAAATGGGGCTGTAGTTAGTGAAGGTAAGACCTAGATTATTTCCTCTGCTATTTTCTTTTCCAAATTATCCTAGAATTTTGGATTTTCGGACCAATTCCCAATCTCACTGACTTCAGGAGAGAAACATTACTCTGTTAAGAGTGATGTTATCAATAATCTCAAATGGAAATATTGTCCCTCACTCCTTATACAATAATGGTACTTGTAAAACTGTTAGTTTACCTTTACTTGGAAATGATTGGATGGTATTTTCTTTACAAGCTTACATTTGTCATTGAGATTTTTGAGGTAATGTTGAGTAAATGAAAATGATTTGATAATGATTTCATTCAAGTGTAACACCTGCATCGACAATGTGTGAAATTACAGAGAGCACAGATTCCCCGACCCCAACGCAATCAGATTGACAGCCACACACCTCCCAATACTGATTGGATAGGAGTAAGTCCTGTCTGATTTCCCAGCTGCCTAGCTCAGGAGCAGTGGGGTGACCTATCTGGGACACTTCCCCCTCTGAGCCACAGGCCAGCAGTTGGATATAATCCTCTCTCTTTTCTCTCCAATTTTCTGCTCTGTTTGAGGCCTTCATTTCCTCTGTTGAAGTCTGAGCGAGTGCTCTTGGTGAAGAACTGAAGTGGTAAAGCGGCCAATTCATTGAGTAGTTCTCTTCAAATATATGACAAACTCTTTTGATTACTGCACAGTCAGATTGTAGACTGAACAGTCTATGAGAGGATACTCAGCAACCATCCTAGAACAGATGCTTTCACTTATCAGCTTAGGTGGCATCTGTGACGAAAGGGCCAATGTTTTATTGTAAGTTGTATCAGGAGAGCAGGGGTGGTAACAGCCACTGAAGAGCAATTGTAGTGGAAAGATGGAAAAAACATCTCAAAGACACAAATAAAGAGTGATTGCTGTCTCTGTGACCATACTGCTGCATTCAGTCTGCAAGAAAAGCAATGCAAGAATTTTGAAGGTGAAGGCAATAACAAGGTCTCCATAGTTCTCCATAACAGGGTCTCTCAGAACGATATGGACTTAACAAGGTCGCTAAAGAATAGACCAGTATTCTATAAGATGGCTTAATAAATAAGACTCACTGTGCCTATCGCTTTACAACATCACAGTAGATTCTATTAAGGTGTTTAGCATGTTAAGGGAATTCAGTTAGTCACGTGGTAATACAGAATTCGAATATTGCTGAAAAAAGAGACATGCTATCAAAGTTTTTAACCGTGTATTCATCAGGACAGCCACAAAAATGCCAAATTTCAAAGGGAAAAGACATGTATGTCATACGTGCCAATGAGTTGTAGTTTGTATGAAACAGCGTGCCCCTTCAATCATTCACATCAGCCAGAGTACTGGCTGCATTCAGTCAAACCATACTTGTAAAACACAAAGCCTAGGGGGAATCTTACCATCATCGCGCCCTGCCAGTTCATGGGCAAGGCAAGCTGGCAGGATTGTGCAAAGCTGAGAAATCAGGTTCATGCCCGGTTTCTCATCTCTCGTGATCTTAATGGCACCAAATATCTAGTGTAAGACTGAATTAATTATTTAAATTAAATTTAAATATCTTTTGTGTTTAGTGAACCAGGGACTGAATCATCTGGCCCTTAGCATTACCCAGCAGGCAGTGTGATGTTAGATATGATTTCACATTTGGATAGCACTTGCTGAACAATGCTGACTGTGTTAAGGATCACACTAACAACCAATTGAAGATTACAGGCAGAGACTGGCAATGCAGCTCACTTACACGTCTTAGCAGCTATATATTCAAATACAGGAAGCTATCTCTGCAAGCAAAAGGAATATAAGAACATAAGAACATAAGAAATAGGAGCAGGAGTAGGCCATCTAGCCCTTCGAGCCCGCACCACCATTCAATAAGATCATGGCTGATCTGAAGTGGATCAGTTCCACTTTCCCGCTTTCTCCCCATAACCCTTAATTCCCCTGTCTATCAGAAACCTATCTACCCGTGACTTAAATATATTTAGCGAGGTAGCCTCCACCACTTCAACGGGCAGAGAATTCCAGAGATTCACCACCCTTTGAGTGAAGAAGTTCCTCCTCAACTCCGATCTAAGCTGTCCCCCCCTTATCTTGAGGCTGTGCCCTCTAGTCCTGCTATCCTTTCTAAGCGGGAAGAATCTCTCTACCTCTACCCTATCCATCTCCTTCATCATCTTATATGTCTCTATAAGATCCCCCCTCATCCTTCTAAACTCCAACGAGTACAGACCCAGTCTATTTAGTCTCTCTTCATAGTCTAACCCCCTCATCTCCAGTATCAGCCTAGTGAACCTCCTCTGCACTCCCTCCAAGGCCAATATATCCTTCCGCAAGTGCGGCGACCAAAACTGCACACAGTACTCCAGCTGCAGCCTCACCAGTACTCTGTACAGTTGCAGCAAGACTTCCCTACTTTTATATTCTATCCCCCTCGCTATAAAGGCCAGCATTCCATTCACCTTCTTGATCACCTGCTGCACCTGCAGACTGGGTTTTTGCGACTCGTGCACAAGGACCCCCAGGTCCCTCTGCACCGTAGCATGCTGCAGCTTTTCGCCTTTTAAATAATATTCCCTCGTACTATTATTTCTACCACAGTGGATAACCTCACACTTGTTGACATTATACTCCATCTGCCAGGTCCTCGCCCACTCACTCAGCCTATCCAGATCCCTCTGCAGACTTTCCACACCCTCCACGCAATTTGCTTTTCCACTCATCTTCGTGTCATCAGCAAATTTCATCACCCTACACTCAGCCCCCTCCTCCAGATCATCTATATAAATGGTAAACAGTTGAGGCCCCAGCACCGATCCCTACGGCACTCTACTAGTCATCAACCACCAATCAGAATAGCACCCACTGATACCAACTCTCTGCTTCCTATTAGACAGCCAATCCTCTATCCACGCTAACACCTTACCCCCAACTCCGTGCACCCTAACCTTCTGTAGCAACCTTTTATGAGGCACCTTATCAAACGCCTTTTGGAAATCTAAAAACACCACATCCACCGGCTCCCCCCGTCTACTGCACTAGTCACATCCTCACAGAAATCCAATAAATTCGTCAAACACAACTTCCCCTGAATGAATACGTGCTGCGTCTGCTCTATCAAACCATTCTTTTCTAGGTGCCTCACTATTTCTTCTTTGATGACGGCCTTGTCCAGGCCTTGCACTTCTTTTCAATAAACAAAAATATGGTGGACAATAGCATTCGTCATGGCAACATCTTGACCAGTCAGAGTCAATCTGCCAATCAATCAGGCCCCCACATCTTATACAATATAAACTGCTGTTCCTTTGAAATTTGGTATTCTTGCATCTGTCCTGATGAGTACAAGAGGAGGAGCTTCAACAGTATGTTTCATTTTTGAGAAATAAAAGGGTTTAGCAAGTTAGATAGAGAAAAACAATTTCCTCTGTTTGATGGCGTGCAAAAAAAGAGGCAAAACCTTAAAATTAAACCCCAGGTGCTCTGGACATTCTTAAACTTTGGCACAGACGACCAAATTGACAAATGAAGCCTACGGGAGTTCTAATCTAGACATGAGGGTTTTCAGGATAGTTCCTTACAGCAGAATGTTTTAGCATTAACCAGAGAGCAAGGTATAAAAAAACTGGTAATGTGCAATGAGACAGGATTAATTAATGGTCTCATGTTGAACTAGGTAGCAGTGATCATAATATAATTGAGTTTCACATTAAATTGGAGGGAGGGAGATGTGGATCTAAGATTAGTGTGTTAAACTCAAATAAGAACAACAGTGACAGCACTGAGACAGAGCTAGGTGAAGTGAACTGGGAAATTAAGTTAAGGGATAGGTCAGTAAAATTCAGTGGTGAACATTTAAGGACATATTTCATAATACTCAGAAAGATACATTCTAGTGGAAAGAAAGATACTAAGGAAAGGGCACACCATCCATGGCTAGCTGAACAAGTTAAAGATAGTATCAAATTGAAAGAAAAAGTGTATATTTCCAAAATAATGAGCAGTAGGTCAGAAGATTGGATACAATTAAAGAATAGCAAAATTAACCACAAGATAAATACGAGGGACAAATTAGAGTATGGGGGAAAGCTCGCTAGAAATATGAAAACTGATAGTAAGGGTTTCTACAGGTGTTTAAAAAGGAAAAGAGGGAGTAAAATGTGCTGAAGTTAAAGTTAATTTACTAATGTCATAAGTAGGCTTACATTGACCTTGCAATGAAGTTACTGTGAGAATCCTCCAGCCACTACACTCCGGCGCCTGGTTGGGTACACTGAGGAAGAATTTAGCACGGCCAATGCAACTAACCAGCTCGTCTTTCGGACTGTGGGAGGAAACCGGAGCACCCAGAGGAAACCCACGCAGACATAGGGAGAATTGTAGACTCTGCACAGACGGTGACCGAAGCCAGGAATCGAACCCAGGTCCCTGGTGCTGTGAAGCAGCATTGTTACTCACTGTGCCATGTATGTTGGCACTTTGGAAAGTTAGGGTGGGGAATTAATTAGGAATTGGTGGATGAATCAAACAAATATTTTGCATTTACCTTCACTTTGGAGAATACAAATAACATCACAGAACTAATTGTGAATCAGGAGGTGAAAGGAAGGGAAGAACTTAAAATAATTACAATCACTGAGAAAGGTACTAGAACTAAAAGCTGACAAGTCCCCAAGTCCTGATGAGCTTCATGCTAGGGTCTTAAAGGAAGTGGACGCTGAGGTAGTCAATGCATTAGGTTTAATTTTCCAGAATTCCCTCAATTCTGGAAAGGTCTCATCAGATTGGACAATAGCAAATCTGACTACTCTATTCAAGGAGGGAGACAGAAAAATACAGGCCAGCTAGCTTCACAACTGTCATAGAGAAACTGCTGGAATCTATTATTAAAGATGTTATAGTGCGGCACTTAGAAAATCTCTGTACAATCAGGCAGAGTCAACATGATTTGTGAAAAGGAAATCATGTTTAACTAATTTTTTGGAGCTCTTTGAAGAAGTAACAGCAACAAGGACAAAGGGGAACCTGTGGTTGTTGTGTACTTAGACTTCCAGAAGGCTTTTGATAATGTGCCACATCAAAAGTTACCAGGCTAAAAAAACTCATCCTGTTGGGGGTAACATATTAGCATAGATAGAGGACTGGCAATAGAGAGTAGAGACAAATGGGTCATTTTTGGATTGACAAGATATGCCGAGTGGAGTGCCGCAGGGATTGGTGCTGGGACTGCAATTATTTTCAATCTATATCAATGTCTTGAGGCCCAATGTATGATTGCTAAATTTGCTGATGAGAAAGTTAAATAGAAAAGTAAGTTGTGAAGATGACATAAGGAGTCTGCAAAGAGATATAAATAGGTTAAGTGAATGGGCAAAAATTGGCAGGTGTGAGTATAATGTGAGAACATGTGAACTTGACCAGGAAGAATAAAAACAAATTATTATTTAAATGGAGAGATTGCAGAATTCTTGAGAGATCTGGGTGTCCTGGTACATAAAGCAGGAAAAGTTAGGATGCAGATACAGCAAGTGCTTTGGAGGGTAAATGGAATTTTGTTGTTTATTGAGAGAAATGGAATATAAAAATAGGAGAGCTTTACGGCAGTTGTACAGAGCCTTGGTGAGACCACATCTGCAATACTATGTACAGCTTTGGTGTCTATTTAAGAAAGGATATTAAAGAATCAAAGAACAGGAACAGGCACTTCAGCTCACCAAGCTAAACTAAAGACCCTTTGTATCTATGCGTCCGTGTCCCTCTGATCCCTGCCTATTCTGTCAAGATGCCTCTTACGCACTGCAATTGTATATAAATGTGTTAGATGTGGGCAGCACAGTGGCACAGTGGTTAGCACTGCTGCCTCACAGTGCCAGGGACCCCGGTTCAATTCCTGGCTTGGGTCACTATCTGCATGGAGTTTGCACATTCTCCCCATGTCTGCATGGGTTTCCTCCAGGGGCCCCAGTTTCATCCCACAGTACAAAAGACGTGCTGGTTAGGTAAATTGGCCATGCTAAATTCTCCCTCAGTGCACCCAGAAGGTGTCAGAGGGTGACAACCAGAGGATTTTCACAGTAACTTCATTGCAATATGAATGTAAGCCTGCTCGTGACTAATAAATAAACTTAACTTAGAAACAGTCCAGAGAAAGTTCACTCACTGATCCCTAGGATAGGAGAGTGAGTTTATCTTATAAGGATAGGTTGGGCTTGTATCTATGGGAGTTTAGAAACATAAGAACATAAGAACATAAGAAATAGGAGCAGGAGTAGGCCATCTAGCCCTTCGAGCCTGCCCCGCCATTCAATAAGATCATGGCTGATCTGTCGTGGCTCAGTTCCACATTCCCGCCCTCTCCCCATAACCCTTAATCCCCTCTCTTATCAAAAACCCATCAACCCGCGTCTTAAAAATATTTAGCGAGGTAGCCTCCACCACTTCAACGGGCAGAGAATTCCAGAGATTCACCACCCTTTGAGTGAAGAAGTTCCTCCTCAACTCCGTTCTAAACCGCCCCCCCTTTATCTTGAGGCTGTGCCCCCTAGTCCTATTATCCTTTCTGAGCGGGAAGAGTCTCTCCACCTCTATCGTATCCATCCCATTCATCATCTTATACGTCTCAATGAGATCTCCCCTCATTCTTCTAAACTCTAACGAGTACAAGCCTAGTTTATTCAGCCTCTCCTCATAGCTCAACCCCCTCAACTCCGGCATCAGCCTAGTAAACCTCCTCTGCACTCCCTCCAAGGCCAAAATATCCTTGCGTAAGTACGGCGCCCAAAACTGCACACAGTACTCCAGCTGCGGCTTCACCAATGCTCTATACAGCCGCAGCAAGACCTCCCTACTTTTATATTCAATCCCCCTCGCTATGAAGGCCAGCATCCCATTCGCCTTCCTGATCACCTGCTGCACCTGCAAGCTGGGTTTTTGCGACTCATGCACAAGGACCCCGAGGTCCCTCTGCACCGTCGCCTGCTGCAGTTTTTCGCCACGTAAGTGATAATCCTTCCTACCATTATTCCTACCAAAGTGGACCACCTCGCACTTGCCAACATTAAATTCCATTTGCCAGTTCCTGGCCCATTCGCCCAGCCTATCTAGATCCTTCTGTAGACTCTCACCACCCTCCGCACAATTTGCCTTTCCTCCAATCTTGGTGTCATCAGCAAATTTCGACACCCTACACTCGGTTCCCTCCTCCAGATCATCTATATAAATGGTAAAAAGCTGAGGCCCCAGCACCGACCCCTGAGGGACTCCACTAGTTACCATCCGCCAATCCGAATAGCACCCGTTGACCCCCACTCTCTGCCTCCTATTTGACAACCAATCCTCTATCCACGCTAACACCCTACCCCCAACTCCCTGTCCCCTGACCTTCTGCAATAAGCTCCTGTGAAGTACCTTGTCAAACGCCTTCTGAAAATCAAGAAAGACCACATCCACCGGCTCTCCTCTATCCACTGCCCTAGACACATCCGCATAGAACTCCAGTAAATTTGTCAGACACGACTTCCCTGTAACGAAACCGTGCTGCGTCTGCTCTATCAAGCAATTCCTCTCAAGATGCCTCGCTATTTCCTCCTTGATGACGGATTCTAACATTTTACCTACAACAGACATTAAACTAACTGGCCTATAATTCCCCGCCTTTTGCCTGCCACCCTTCTTAAACAACGGCGTAACATTAGCCGCTTTCCAATCTTCCGGCACCTCCCCAGAATCCAGCGACGTCTGGAAAATAACCATCAAGGCATCCACTATCACCTCCGCCATTTCTTTCAGAACCCTCGGATGCATTCCATCCGGTCCTGGCGACTTGTTCACAATCAGTCCCTCCAGTCTGTCGAGCACCTCCTCTCTAGTAACAGTAATGTCATTAAGACCCTCCAGTCCTACCACCTTTCCATCTCTAACACCCGGCAAATTATTCATGTCCTCCTCCGTGAAGACAGAAACAAAAAAGTTATTCAGGACCTCAGCCATATCCCCATCCCCTACCACTAAGTCCCCCTTCTCATCCTCTAAGGGACCAACGTTCACCCTAGCCAGCCTCTTCCTTTTTATATATTTATAAAAACATGAGAGGTGATTTATTGAAACGTATAAGATCCTGAGAGGACTGAATGGGGTAGAGCTGAGAGAATGTTTCCTCTGGGAACACAGTTTGGAAATAAGGGGTTTTCCCAGATAAGAGGAAGATGAGAAAAATTGTTTTCTCAGATGTTTGTGAATCATTGGAACTGTCTTCCCTGGAGAGCTGCGGAGGCCAGGTCATTGAACATTTCAAGGCGGATACAGAGTAATTCCCCTGTTGGTCAAGAATCAAAGATTAGCAGGTTGGACAGGAGTGTGAAGTTACATAAAAACAAAGAAAGTAGGAGCAAGAGTAGGCCATTCAGCCCTTCGAGCCTGCTCTGCCATTCATTATGATCATGGCTGATCATCAAATTCAATATCCTGATCCCCCTCCCCCCCCATATCCCTTGATCCCCCAAGAGCAAAATCTATTTTTTCTTGAAATCAGACAATGTTTTGGCCTCAATTACTTTATGTGGGAGTGAATTCCACACATTCACCACCCTCTGGTGAAGAAATTTCTCCTCACCTCAGTTCTAAAAAATTTACCCCAAAATCTCAAACTAAGATCCCTGGTTCTGGGCTCCCCAGAACCAGGTCATTCTTTCTGAATCTACCCTGTCCATCCCTATTAGAATTTTATAAGTTTTTATGAGATATCCTCTCACTCTTCTAAACTCCAGTGAATACAATCCTAACCGACCTCAAATGGCAGATCTACTATTCCAGGAATCAGCCTGGTAAACCTTCACTGTACTCCCTCTATAGAAGGAAGTACATCCTTTCTCAGATAAAGAGACCAAAACTGCACACAGTACTCCAGATGTGGCCTCACCAGCACCTATAGTATTGCAGTAAAACGGCCCTATTCCTATAGAACATAGAACATACAACATTACAGCGCAGAACAGGCCCTTCAGCCCACGATGTTGCGCCGACCAATTAAAAAAGCAATGACCCTCTAACCTAAACCAATCCCTTTCCATCCATAAACCTATCCACGGATCTCTTAAACGCCCCCAAACTAGGCGCATCTACAACTGCAGCAGGCAGGGCATTCCAATCCCTCACCACCCTCTGGGTAAAGAACCTACCTCTGACATCCGTCCTATATCTACCACCCCTTAATTTAAAGCTATGCCCCCTCATGCTAGCTTTCTCCATTCAAGGAAAAAGGCTATCACTGTCCACCCTATCTAAACCTCTAATCATCTTATATGTTTCAATAAGGTCCCCTCTTAGCCGCCTTCTTTCTAACGAAAACAACCCTAAATCCCTCAGTCTCTCCTCAAATCCTCTCACTATGAAGGTCATTTGCCTTCTTTACTGCCTGCTGTACGTGCGCGCTTACTTTCAGCGATTGGTGCACAAGGACACTGAGTTCTTGCTGAATGTTCACCTCTCTCAATTTACACCCATTCAAATAATAATTCAAATTGAGGTTACAATCAGATCAGCCATGATCAGACTGACTGGTGGAGCAGGCTCAGGAGCCAATTCCTGCTCCTAATTCATATGTTCATATTACAATAGCTGCTCCCAATGTAGCTTCTTGTACATTGGGGAGACTAAATGCAGGCTGGGCAACTGCTTTGTGGAACGTTGTCATTCAGTCCACAACCATAACCCCAACTTTCCTGTTGCTTGCTACATTAACTCACCATCTTGTTCTCATGCCCACATGTCCATCCTCAGCTGCAATGCTCCAGTGGAGCCCAACACAAACTGGAGAGACAACACTTCATCTTCCAGTTGGGCACGTCTTCACCTTCTGAACTCAGCACTGAGTTCAACAATTTTCGACTGTGACCTTTCTCCTCTTTCTTGACCGTTTTTTATATCCCAAGCATCGTCGTCACAATGCAATCATCCCCACAGGGCCACATGTCACTCGTTTTTTAGTTTTGCTTTCATTGAGCACTAACCTTTGTTCTCCCATTAACACATTCTGATTTCACATTTATGCCACTATCAGAGCGTTCACACTGCCACTAACACTTCCTCTGCTTCATGTGCTACACATCTTTGTTGCAAAATCTCCGAGCTCCCACCAATCACTGACATCCCACTCTGTTCCAGCTGCTCCATCCCCTGTTATACAGAATATAACTTGCACATTTCTCCCATTCTTTAGTTTTGAAGAACTATCCAGACTCTAAACATTAATTCTGTTTCTCTCTCCACAGATGCTGCCAGACCTGCTGAGTGTTTCCAGCATTTTCTGTTTTTGTTTCATATGTTCATAAATTTTCATTTGAGATTTCAACAATTGTGTTCATTGGAAACATCCAGCACTGTGGCTAGTTTCCCGATGAAATGCAGCTCTCTAATCCATCACGACCATACCTTCTAACAGATGGGGACTTGACAAAAGGAGGAGGTCATTCAACCCCTTGTGCCTGTTCTACCTCTCAATCAGTTCATGGCCGACATGTTTCTTAGTTCCCTCCATTTACCCACCATGTCTTATTTCCCGTTATCCCCACCCACAAATACATCTACCAGTCATGCTTCTGACATTTTGAATTGACTCACAGCTTTTTTGGGGAAGAGAAATTTGCTGATGACACCAAAATTGGTGGAAAGGCAAATTGTGCGGAGGGTGGTGAGAGTCTACAGAAGGATCTAGATAGGCTGGGCGAATGGGCCAGGAAATGGCAAATGGAATTTAATGTTGGCAAGTGTGAAGTGGTCCACTTTGGTAGGAATAATGGTAGGAAGGATTATTACTTACGTGGAGAAAAACTGCAGCAGGCGACAGTGCAGAGGGACCTCAGGGTCCTTGTGCATGAGTCGCAAAAACCCAGCCTGCAGGTGCAGCAGGTGGTCAGGAAGGCGAATGGGATGCTGGCCTTCATAGCGAGGGGGATTGAATATAAAAGTAGGGAGGTCTTGCTGCAGCTGTATAGGGCATTGGTGAGGCCGCAGCTGGAGTACTATGTGCAGTTTTGGGCGCCGTACTTACGCAAGGATATTTTGGCCTTGGAGGGAGTGCAGAGGAGGTTTACTAGGCTGATGCCGGAGTTGAGGGGGTTGAGCTATGAGGAGAGGCTGAATAAATTAGGCTTGTACTCGTTAGAGTTTAGAAGAATGAGGGGAGATCTCATTGAGACATATAAGATGATGAATGGGATGGATACGATAGAGGTGGAGAGACTCTTCCCGCTCAGAAAGGACAGTAGGACTAGGGGGCACAGCCTCAAGATAAAGGGAGGGCGGTTTAGAACGGAGTTGAGGAGGAACTTCTTCACTCAAAGGGTGGTGAATCTCTGGAATTCTCTGCCCGTTGAAGTGGTGGAGGCTACCTCGCTAAATATTTTTAAGACACAGGTTGATGGGTTTTTGATAAGAGAGGGGATTAAGGGTTATGGGGAGAGGGCGGGAATGTGGAACTGAGCCACGACAGATCAGCCATGATCTTACTGAATGGCGGAGCAGGCTCGAGGAGCTAGTTGGCCTACTCCTGCTCCTATTTCTTATGTATGTTCTTATGTATGTAGAATTCTAGATTCCCACTCCCCTCTGTGTGAGGAACTGATTCCTGATGACCTGCCTTAAATTTTGAACTTCTGCCCCCTTGTTCTGGATTCCAACCAAGAGAAATAGTTTGTCCTTTGATCGACCCAATCAACTTTTTTAATCATCTTAAATGTTTGAATTAGAATCATAAAATCATTGAACCCTACAGTGCAGAAGGAGGCCACTCGATCCATCGAGTCTGTACCACCATAATTCTCCCCAGCCCCTATCCCGTATCCCTACACATTTACCTTAGCTAGTCCCCTGACACTAAGGGGCAATTTAGCACAGCCAATCAACTTAACCCGCACATCTTTGGACTATGGGAGGAAACCAGAGCACCTGGAGGAAACCCATGCAGAAACTGGGAGAACTGCAGACTCCACACAGACAGTGACCCAAGCCAGGAATCGAACCCGAGTACCTGACGCTGTGAGGCAGGAATGACTCACTTGCCACCTTCCCAACACTCACTCTGGCCTCTCGAGTGAACAGCAGCCTCAGTGACTCCAGTAGGAGTTAGTCAGAGTGTAATTGGACTCAGGAGGGTCAGAACATCTCCCACACAGCCCAGCTTACTTCAGCAAGATGTGTGACAGGCAAACACTTTGGTGTGGCCTGTGTTGCATTGCTCCCAATGTCTAATTTCAGTCTTCAGTGTTTATGAGAAGAGTAATTGGAGAATTACAAAAACAGAATAATATAAAGATGGAACTGACCTGCTGTTAGTTGAAATGTTACCTTTGCACCTTGTCTGTTCCAGGTGAAACGGGAAGGATTGCTGTTGCGGGGACTATGCTGAAACCGCAGGATGGAGGCAGCAATGGAATTGGATAAGGATGAAGCTGTTTTGGAAACCACAGATGGTTCCACCTTGAATGAAGGCTGGTATGTCGCCTACCCAATGAGCTTCCAGATTTCTCTGACTAGTTTTCTAATGCTGGAGATTGTCCTCGGATTCAGCAGCAACCTGACTGTGCTGATCCTGTACTGTATGCAGTCTAACCTGGTGGATTCAGTCAGTAATATTGTCACCATGAACCTCCATGTCCTGGACATCATCATCTGCCTCGTGTGTGTCCCGTTTACCATCGTGATTGTGCTCATTCCACTGGAGAGAAACATGGCATTGATCTGTTGTTTCCACGAAGCTTGTGTCACCTTTACCAGCATCGCCACAGCAGTCAATGTCCTGGTAATCAGCCTTGACAGGTACGACATCTCTGTCAAACCAGCCAACAGGGTCCTGACCCCCAGCCGGACAATCTTGCTGCTGACTCTGGTGTGGCTGGTATCTCTGATGGTTTTTTTTGTCCCTTTCATTGAGGTGGAGTTTTTTGGTGACCCACTGCACAGTACAGCTTGGCAGAACCGAACACTGTTGTGTGTTAGTGTCAATGAGTACCACAAGGAGCTGGGCATGTATTACCACCTCTTCATCCAGATCCCCTGCTTCTTTGTGGCAATAATAGTCATGCTGGTCACTTACAGCCGGATCCTCCAAGCCCTAAACATCCGGATTGGATCCCACTTCACACGGAGTCAAAAACGTAAAAACAAGAAGAAGAAAAAGAAGAAAGCAGCGACTTCCCTGAGCAGCCAGTATGAGAGTAAGAGGTTGTCCTCAGCCCCAGTCAGTCAGAATCCTCTGCCCCTGGGGGTCCAAGCTTCAGTTTCAGTGATTATTGCTTTACGTCGGGCTGTGAAACGACATCGAGACAGGCGGGAAAGGCAGAAGCGGGTGTTCAGAATGTCACTAATCATCATCTCCACCTTCCTGCTCTGCTGGGCTCCCATTTCAATCGTCAATCTTCTCATTCTGTGCCTGGGACCGAGTGACTGGTTGGTGAAACTTAGGATCTGCTTCTTGGTGATGGCTTATGGCAGCACCATCTTCCACCCACTGCTGTATGCCTTTACCCGGCAGAAACTGCGCAAAGTTCTCAAGAGCAAAATGAAGAAGCGGGTGGTGTCAGTTCTGCAAGTGGATCCTGCCCCCAGTGGGACAATCATACACAACTCCTGGGTCAATCCCAGAAAGACCCGCAAGGTCAAGTTGGAGTGCAGTGATACCACTGAGCGATGCCTAACTGAGGCAGCCAAAGACTGATTCCACTTCTAACACTTTCTAAAAGACTCTTCAATGACAAAATGCTACAGAATCTGTACAGAGTTGAGGTGCAATAATTGTTTAATATTTTTATTTATTCCCTGATGTGTATAAAATACAATTGACATCGAGGCAAAACTTCACCAAAAATGGAGCAGTTTTAATGTCCTTTGTACAAGTGGGTGCCACCTCCCTGTAAATAGGTTACATTTGTAAAAATAATCCCAAAGTCCAGAGTTGGAACACTAACCGGTCACACAATCTTCAACAGTCTGAGTTCCACTCAAACAACATCAAAACCAGCCAGAGAAAGCAAACTCTCTGTTTGGACACTACCCACAACACCAATCAGCTGTGACAGCTTATCACATCCCCACAACCTTCAATGCTTTGTGTGAATATTGATTCTGTCTCAGTTCTCCAGTCACACACTCCTCAAACCAATTCAGGGAAATTGAAAGACAGGAAGTCTGGTTAAAGAAGAGTAACCTCTGGAAAGTCAGACATAAAAGGTCAGAGCTGCCCCCCCCAACTCCTCCCCTCCCCCGGCCCACGCCCCCATACTGGGGGTATGTGATGTGGGCTGGTCTAGGATCCCTAGGAATGCCCTATAAGTACTTGGCTAATATGGGGATCTCACCCCAGGATCTCTGCCACAACCCCTGCCACCCACATCCCCCCCCAATACCCATCCTTGCCCATTGGATCTCAATCTCATCACAGAGTTCAGTAGGCAACCGTTCCCCTCCCGAAATGTTCCCACCTCCCCGGCAGGAGGTCACGCAGGCACAAATCAGACCTGCTCTCCACCAGCAGAAACCTGGTACAATGGCCACAACAGGTGGGAAGGGGGGCATTGGAGGCCATTCAAACCCCCAAGCTGGGCAGCTGCCAAGAGGGTGGGGCAGGGGGGTTGTGCAGGCATGGATCATGATGGGGTACACTATAGGAGGAGTATGCCAGGGGACTCATATAGGTGAACCCATTGAGAGGGTCCCAGTGCCAGTGACCCATGTCAGGGAGAGTGGGGGAACAAGCTGCAGATGGAAGTATTGCTGGGTGAGGTTTGGGAATGGGAATATTGCTGAGTGTATGTTGGGAATGGGAATATCGCTGAGTGTGTGTTGGGAATGGGAATGGGAATATCGCTGAGTGTGTGTTGGGAATGGAAATGCGAATACTGCTGGGTGTGTGTTGGGGATAGGAATATTATTGAGTTGTATTGGGAATGGGAGTGGGAATATCGCTGAGTGTGTGTTGGGAATTGGAATATTGCTGGGTGTGTGTTGGGAATGGGAATATTGCTGAGTGAGGTTTGGAAATGGGAATGTTGCTGAGTGTGCTGGGAATTGGAATGGGAATATCGCTAGGTGAGGTTTGGAAATGGGGATGTTGCCGAGTGTGTGTTAGGAATGGGAATGGGAATATTGCTGAGTGAGGTTTGGGAATGGGAATATTGTTGGGTGATGTCCTGGTTGAGGGGATTGAATCCACAATCTAAATGTGATTCTAAAGCCTCATTTTTCCCAATATCCTTGGTGCTGCTAATTTGGCCAACTGGTTCCTCACTCTCTGCACCAGAAATATCTGACCCACCAATCTGTCGCACCTCCCCTAAACCTCTAGACGTGTCCTTCATCTTGTGCTCACTAACTTTGGCACTGCGTGCAGTTTACTATAGGCCACAATAATCCGCAAATTCTTTGGTTGTGGAGCCAGGAGAGGATGGCATGATCCCGCATTGATTCCAGACCATCAACAACATCCCCCACCTCTCTCTGCTTCCTCTAATCATTTACCCGCTCTCAATCACCCCTCAACCTCTCCAGATCACCACCCCCCCACTCCCCCAGACCACCACCACTCCTGCACTGAACTGTGGTTCCCTGAGTTAGAAAGAAATATCAACAATCTCCTGAAATTTGCTGTCAATTGTTGATTAAATAATTCTTGCACCCCCAAGTATTATATAAATGATTAGACAGTGAGTATTATGCCCAGATGTTGTATTGTGTATTTGTTGTATATATCGTGTCCGTTTTATTATCTCTCAGTAACTGTGGGTGTTTTTGATTGTATTTCCCAATGATTGTGACGGTTTAATTACACTCCAATATTTCTTCTGATTATCCAGTCTCCTGATTGAATTCTTATTCTCGCTCAATTTAACTGAATTTTAGTTCAATCCTGGCCACTGACTCAGGGTCTGAATGAAAGGTCATCTCAGAATCCTACAGTGCAGCAGAAGGCCATTTGGCTCATTGAATCTGTACCAACCACAATCCTACCCAAGCCTTATCCCCATAACCCCGTACATTTACCGTGGCTAGTCCCCGATACTAAGGGGCAATTTAGCTTGGCCTAACCTACACATCTTTGGGCAATGGGAGGAAACCGGAGCACCCAGAGGAAACCCATGCAGATACAGGGAGAAAGTGCAAACTCCACACAGTGACCCAAGCTGGGAATCAGTCGCAGGTCCCCGGCAGTTTGAGGTAGCCGTGCTAACCACCGTGCCACTGTGGCACCCTAACCTGAAACATTAACTCTTCCTCTCCACAGAGGCTGTCTGACCTGCTGAGCATTTCCAGCATTTTCCGGTTTTATTGCAGGTTTCCAGCCGCTGCAGTATTCATTCAACCAAAATGTCAATCCTGTTGGGTCCAAATTCCTATTGGTCACCCAGCAAATGAATTGCCCACAGCTAATTGAAAAGCAGTTCCAAAAACAGGGAGTCTCATTCCTGAGAATCGCAATCCCAGAGATTCCTTCCTCCATGCAGAGTGTGTGCATGCAGTGTCTGGATCTCTAGCCTGGATTTGGGACACAAAGGGTGGGTTTTCCTGGCTGTGTTCACCCCAAAACCGGAAAATCCCGCCTGAGGTCAATGGACCTTTCCACAGTGTGGGATAAGTGGTAATGCTGAGAGAGAGATCCAAAAAAAGGGAGCTGGAATCTTCCTGCAAGATCAACCCATGCCCATAGCTCCTAAAGCAGATCCTTACGTGGTGTTGGAAAGGGTGCAGAGAAGACTGATGAGAATGGTTCCAGGGATGAGGAACTTCAGTTATGAGGGTGGATTGGAAAAGTTGGGACTGATCTGTTTGGAAATGAAAAGACTTTGATAGAGATGTTCCAAATCATGAGAGGTTTGTGTTGTCAGTCGGTCTCACAGTTTCAGAGGCATGTATGGTTGAACAATACTGTTTATTAGTAGCACATAATGCTTTCCATTTATTCAGAATAGCCCAGACTATGAACTAACTCCATGCTTACTTCTACACAAGTCTCTGCTTATTCATGGGCTAACCCACTTGTCTTGTGGATGGTACCATTCTCCCTCCCACATTAACCCTTGCTATGCCAAATACCCTTATACTGCATCTCCCTCCAAGTCTGTATGCAACATTTTATAGTATGGTCTCACTTTCTGTGCTTTTTCCCTACCTGACTTTATAAATACAGACTGTCTGGAGACTGAACCAATCTTCCAGATTCACTTTTTACACTCCTTGGAGTCGAACCTTTCCTTATCATGAACCCATCTGTTTTATTTGGACACCAAGGGCTTGTCCTGCTCCTTATGAAGGTGGTTCTTAGCTGAAAGTTTGGCTGATTTGACCAATGAGGATCTTCAACAATCATAGAATCCCTACAGTGCAGAAGGAGGCCATTCAGCCCACCAAGTCTGCACCAAACAAACAAAGGAAAGCACAGCACGCAAACAGGCCATTTTGCCCTCCACAACTTTGCTGATCATGATGCCCCAACTAAGCTAAAACACCTTCTGCCCTTACTCATATCCTTCTATTCCCTCCCTATTCATGTCGCTTGCTAATGTCTCTGCTTCCACCACCTCCTCTGGCAGTGCTTTCCAGATCCTCCCCACTCTCTCTATGAAAAACATTCCTCATATACCTCCCCTAAACTTTCCCTCTCTCACCTTAAACCTGTGCCCCCTTGTAATTGACACTTTTAACCCTGGGAAAAGCCTCTGACTATTCACCCTGCCTGTGCCTCCCTTCTGCAGCCTGCAGACAATTTGGACAAACTGACTCCGCAGTGAGAGAAGAACAGGTAGTTTCACAGTAAGTGGGTGAGAGGGAGAGGGTGGGTGAGAGGGAGAGGATGGGCGAGAGGGAGAGGGTGGGTGAGAGGGAGAGGGAGAGCACGAGAGAGAGAGCATGAAAGAGTAAGTGCGAGAGAGAAAGAACAAGAGAGAGAGGGCGCGAGAGAGAGAGCGAGAGAGAAGCGCGAGAAACAACACAAGGTAGAGACTGCATGAGGGAGAGAACACGAGAAAGAGCACGAGAGAGTGCCAGCATGACAGCGCGAGAGAGAAAGAGCGAGAGAGAGAGCATGAGAGGGAGAAATCGCGTGAGAGAGTGCGCGCATGAAAGGGAAAGATCATGTGCGAGAGGGAGAGATCACAGGCGAGAGGATTAGAATGCGCGCAAGAGGGAGTGAGTGCATGAGAGAGTGCGAGAGAGAGCATGAGGGAGAGAATGCGAGAGAAAGCATGAGAGTAAGAGAGAGAATGTGAATAAGAGCACGAGGGAGAGAGAGAGCGCAACAGAGAGAGAGAGAGTGCAAGGGAGAGACAGCACGAAAGAGAGAGAGTGTGAGAGAGTGCGCTTGAGAGCGCATGACGAGAGCGCGAGGGAGTGGGCAAGAAAGCACGAGACAGAGAGCATGCGAGAGAGAGAGCGTGTGAGAAAGAGAGTGTGAGAGAGAGAGTGCGAGAGAAAGAAACCGCGAGAAAGTGAGAATGCAAGAGGGAGCGTGAGAGAGAGAGCATGAGAGAGAGCGCAAGAGAGAGCACAAGAGAGAGGGCAAGAGAGAAAGCATGAGAGAGAGAGATCACTAGAGAGAGAGAGAGCGCGAGACAAAGCACGCAAAAGAGAGTGTGAGAGAGAGAGCACGAGACAGCGAGAGAGAGAGGGAGCACAAGAGAGAGAGCACAAGATAGAGAGCCTAAGAGACAGATCATGAGAGAAAGAGTGCAAGAGAGAGAGCGCAAGAGAGAGCGCGCGTGAGAGGGAGAGAGTGCGCGCAAGAAAGAAAGATTGTGAGCAAGCAGGAGAGATCGCGCGCAAGGAGAGAGCATGCAAGAGAGAGAGAGAGAGCACGCGTGAGGGAGAGAGAGAACACATGTGGGGGATAGAGCGAGCGCATGTAAGGGAGAGAGAGTGTGCGAGAGAGCACGAGAGAGAGAGTGTGGGAGAGAGAGCGTGAGAAAGAGAGAGAGCACGAGAGAGACAGCGCAAGAGAGAAAGAGAGAGCAGGAGAGAGAGCGCAAGAGAGAGAGAGTGCGAGAGAGGAAGGGCGTGAGAGAGAAAGGGCGCAAGAAAGAGAGGGTGAGAGAGCGTGAGAGAGTGCAAGAGAGAGTGCGAGAGAGACTGCGAGAAGGAGTGCAAGACAGCGCAAGAGAGAGCGTGAGAGAGTGCGCAAAAGAGAACACAAGATAGAGAGCTCAAGAGAGCACAAGAGAAAGACAGCGTGAGTGTGAGCACAAGAGAGAGGGTGCAAGAAAGCATGAGAGACAGCACAAGAGAGAGAATGCGAGAGTGAGCATGAGAGAGAGAGTGAGAGAGCACAACAGCAAGAGATCGTGAGAGAGAGCATGAGAGAATGAGCACGAGAGAGCGATCATGAGAGAAGGAGCGCAAGAGAAAGAGTGCAAGAGAGAGAACGTGAGAGAGAGAGAACGCGAGACAGGGCACGAGAGAGACTGCGTAAGAGAAAGAGCGTGAGAGGGAGCACGAAAGAGAGTGCAAGGGAGAGACCGCAAGAGAGAGTGCGAGAGAGAGCATGAGAGAGAGAGCACAAGAGTGTGAGTGTGCGACAGAGACAGCACGAGAGAGCGTGAGAGAGAGTGCACGAGAGAGTGTGAGAGTGCGATAGAGTGCAAGGGAGAGCACGAAAGAGTGCGCGAGACAGAGCGAGAGACAGTGCGAGAGAGAGAGAGAGCACGAGGGAGAGTGCGTGAGAGTGGTAAAGAAGGATCGTAGGAGAAAGGATAATCAGCCGTGGTTAACGAAGGAAATAAAGGAGAGTATTAAATTAAAAGCTGATGCGTTTAGAGTGGCTAAAAGTAGTGGGCAAGAAGAGGACTGGGAGAGGTTTAAAAATCAACAAAGAAGGACGAAGAAGTTGATAAAGAAAC
The DNA here is from genome assembly GCF_965287045.1 of Carcharhinus amblyrhynchos. Taxonomy (NCBI): domain Eukaryota; kingdom Metazoa; phylum Chordata; class Chondrichthyes; order Carcharhiniformes; family Carcharhinidae; genus Carcharhinus; species Carcharhinus amblyrhynchos. The sequence continues at coordinate 1,297,860 of NC_137326.1, read as the reverse complement.
GAAGGGTAGGCTATAAAGCTGAACTAGCGCTAAATATAAAAAAGGATAGTAAGAGTTTTTATCAATATATAAAGAGGAGGAGGCTGGCTAGGGTGAATGTTGGACCCTCAGAGGATGAGAGGAGGGATCTAGTGGTGGGGGATGAGGAAATGGCTGAGGCCTTAAATAAGTCTTTTGCTTCGGTCTTCACGGACGAGGACACAAATAGTTTGCTGGGTATTAAAGATAGAAGGATGGTAGGAGTTGAGGGCCTGAATGCGATCACTGTCACTAGAGAGGTAGTGCTCGACAGACTAGCGGGACTGATAGTGGACAAGTCCCCAGGACCGGATGGAATGCATCCCAGGGTTCTGAAGGAAATGGCAGAGGTGATAGTGGATGCCTTAGTGATTATTTTCCAAACCTCGCTAGATTCCGGGGAAGTGCCGGAAGATTGGAAAACGGCTAATGTGTCGCTGCTATTTAAAAAGGGTAGTAGGCAAAAGATAGGGAATTATAGGCCGGTTAGTTTAACGTCTGTTGTAGGAAAAATGCTTGAATCCATCATCAAAGAAGAAATAGCGAGGCATCTTGAGAAGAATTGTTTGATACAGCAGATGCAGCACGGATTCGTTAAGGGGAAGTCGTGTCTGACGAATTTATTGGAGTGCTATGAGGATGTGTCTAGGGCGGTGGATAGAGGAGAGCCGGTGGATGTGGTGTTTCTCGATTTTCAGAAGGCGTTTGACAAGGTGCCACACAAAAGGTTGTTACAGAAGGTTAGGAGGCATGGAGTTGGGGGTAAGGTGTTAGCGTGGACAGAGGATTGGCTGTCAAATAGGAGGCAGAGAGTAGGTGTCAATGGGTGCTATTCGGATTGGCGGTTGGTGACTAGTGGAGTGCCCCAGGGATCGGTGCTGGGGCCTCGGCTATTTACCGTTTATATCGATGATCTGGAGGAGGGAGCTGAGTGTAGGGTGTCGAAATTTGCTGATGACACAAAGATAAGTGGAAAAGCAAATTGTGCGGAGGGTGTAGAAAGTCTGCAGAGGGATCTAGATAGGCTGAGCGAGTGAGCGAGGACCTGGCAGGTTATCCACTTTGGCAGGAATAATAGTAGGAGGGACTACTATTTAAAGGGCGAAAAGCTGCAGCATGCTACAGTGCAGAGGGACCTGGGGGTCCTTGTGCATGAGTCGCAAAAACCCAGCCTACAGGTGCAGCAGGTGATCAGGAAGGCAAATGGGATGCTGGCCTTCATAGCGAGGGGGATTGAATATAAAAGTAGGGAAGTCTTGCTGCAACTGTACAGGGCACTGGTGAGGCTGCAGCTGGAGTACTGTGTGCAGTTTTGGTCGCCGCACTTGCACAATGATATTTTGGCCTTGGAGGGAGTGCAAAGGAGGTTCACTAGGCTGATACTGGAGTTGAGGGGGTTGAACTATGAAGAGAGGCTGAATAGACTGGGCTTGTACTTGTTGGAGTTTAGAAGGATGAGGGGGGATCTTATTGAGACGTATAAGATGACAAAGGGGATGGATAGGGTAGAGGTGGAGAGGTTCTTCCCGCTCAGAAAGGGCAGCAGGACTAGAGGGCACAGCCTCAAGATAAGAGGGGGGCAGTTTAGAACGGAGTTGAGGAGGAACTTCTTCACTCAAAGGGTGTTGAATCTCTGGAATTCTCTGCCCGTTGAAGTGGTGGAGGCTACCTCACTAAATATATTTAAGACGCGGGTAGACGGGTAGATAAGTTTTTGGTAGGCAAGGGGATTAAGGGTTATGGGGAGAAAGCGGGAAAGTGGAACTGAGCCACTTCAGATCAGCCATGATCTTATTGAATGGCGGGGCAGACTCGAGGGACGAGATGGCCTACTCCTGCTCCTATTTCTTATGTTCTTATGAGAAAGAGTGTGAGAGAGAGCACGAGAGAGAGCGCGAGGGAGAGAGAGAACACAAGAGAGAACACGAAAGAGAGAGCGTGAGAGAGCACGGGAGAGAGCGTATGAGAAAGACAGAGAGAGCATGCAAGAGTTCCAAAGATCCAAAGGTTCACCACCTGAATGAAGAATTTCTTTCAAAGCCCAGTATCTAAATAGCTGTCTCTTATTCTGAAACAGTGCCAGGGAAAACATCCTTCCTGCATCGACCCTGTCAAGAGCTAAGAACGTTGTAACACTTCAATTAGATCACCTTTCAATTTGTTAAACTCGAGTGAATTCAGGCCCAGACTCCTCAATCTTTCACCATTGGACAATCCTGCCATCAACTCAGGAATCAGCCTGGTGAACTTTTGTTGAACCCTTTCTCTGGTCAGAACAACCTTCCTTAAACACAATACTCCAGATGTAGTCTCACCAAGACTCTATATAATTGCAGCAAGAATTCTTTACTCCTGTACTCCGATCCTCCATGGTGAATGCCTACATACCATTAATCTCCCAAATTGCTTGTTGCAGCTGAATATTAGGACACCAGTGGTGGAATTATCCCCACCACAGGAATCATAGCAGGCGGGACACGGACCATGTAAAGGTTCATTGACCTCAGGCAGGATTTTCCAGCCTTGGGGTGAGTGCGGCTCCAGGTCTCATTGGACATCAATTCTTCCCAAGCTCTCACAATTTAAGAAATACTTTGCATTTCTGTTGCTTTCTACCAATGATTTGCTCCTGCTCCCATGTTCCCATGTCCTTCCCACAGTTGTTAAACAGATTTTCCTTTTATAAATCCATGCTAATTCTGTCCAATCTCACCATTATTTCCTAAATACGCAGTTATCACATTCTTTAGAATAGATTCTAGCATTAACCTCTGGCACTGGATCAGTCTTTGCTAAAAAGCATCCACAGCAAGTGACAGACAGAGCCAAGCGATCCACAACCAACGGATCAGATCCAAGCTCTGCAGTCCTGCCACATCCAATCGTGAATGGATAATTTAAACAACTCATTGGAACAGAAGGCTCCACAAATATCCCTGTCCTCAATGATGGAGGAGCCCAGCACGTCAGTGCAACAGATAAGGTTGAAGTATTTGCATTAATCTTCAGCCAGAAATGGTGAGTGGATGATACATTTCGGTCTCCTCCGGTGGTCCTCAACATCTCAGATATCAATCTCCAATTCAATTTACCCCATCCAACATTAAAAACAGCTGGAAGCACTGAATACAGGTAATGGCAATGGGCCCTGGATCCGCGAAGAATTCCAGTAGATTTGTCAAGCATGATTTCCGTTTCATGAATCCATGCTGACTCTGTCCAATCCTGTTGCTGCTTTCCAAGTGCTCTGCTATAAAATCTTTGATAATGGATTCTAGAATTTCTCTGGCACATCAAAGACTGAGGGGTGATCTTATAGAGGTCTATAAAATAATGAAGGGCACAGATCAACTAGATAGTCCATATCTTTTCCCAAAGTTAGGGGAGTCTAAAAGTAGAGGGCATAGGTTTAAGGTGAGAGGGGAGAGATATAAAAGTGTCCAGAGTGGCAATTTTTTCACACACAGGGTGGTGAGTGTCTGGAACAAGCTGCCAAAGGCAGTGTTAGAGACAGGTACAATTTTGTACTTTAAAAAGCATTTAGACAGTTACATGAGTAAGATGGGTACAGAGGGATATGGGCCAAATGTGGGCAATTGGGATTAGCTTCGGGGTTTAAAAAAAGGGTGGCATGGACAGGTTGGGCTGAAGGGCCTGTTTCCATGCTGCAAACCTCTATGATTCTAATTTTTCCAATTAACGACTGGTCTATAATTCCCTGTTTTTCTCTCTATCTCCTGTTTTAAATAGTGGGGTCACATTCGATTCCCTCCAATCTGTAGGAACTTTTCCAGAGTCACAAAATCTTGGAAGATGACAACCAATGTTTCCACTATTTCTTGGGCCTCTTCTTCAAGTACTCTGGGATGAAGATTATCAGGACCTGGAAATTTATCCGCCTTCAATCCCATCAATTTTCCCAACACCATTTCATCTGTTTCTGCCTGTAAGGGACCTACAGTTGTCTTCACCAATCTTTTTCTCTTCATAATCTTGGACTGGTCAGTGGTAAAGAACTTTAGTGCCACACAAGTGCCAGGAAATGACCATCTCCAACCAGAAACGATCTCACAATTGCTCCTTGGCATTCAATAGCAGTATTATCATCGCTGATTCCCCCACTATCAACATCCTAGGGGTTACCATTGACCAGAAAGTGAACCTGGACCAGCCATATAAAAAATGTGGCTACTGCAGCAGGTCAGAGGCTGGGAATTCTGCAGCAAGTAACTCCTCATGCAGGAATCATACAAGAAAAAGTCAAACTAATATGGAACGCTGAGTGATGTCACATTCCAACATAACCTAGGATCCTAAATCAGCTCCTGTGTGAATGCAGATATTACTCCATTCCACATCAGCTACACAATCATTTCTCTCATCAATAACAATAATTTTCTCAGAATGAGATTGGAGATCGAGAACACTCATCATGTCTTCGTGTGAGCCCTTGAGTTTGAGAGTGTGTGTCTGATGTGACTGCATGAGTGCATGATTTGAGAATGTATCTGTTTATGAGATAGAATATCTGTGTTTGTATGCATGCGTGTGAGTGAGAGATCTGTTAGTGTGTGATCTGCCAGTGTGTGTCTATATGTGAGAGAGGTAGCGAGAGAGTGTGTGAGAGAGTGTGTGTGAAAGAAAGTATGTGAGAGTGTGTGCGTGAGAGAGTGCAACTGTGCATGAGAGTGTGTGTGTGTTTGTGTGTGTGTGTGCGTGAGTGGCTGTGGGTGCATAAGAGAGTGTGTGTGCTTGAGAAGAGGGTGTATGTGTGCATGAGTGTGCATGAGAGAGTGTGTGCATGAGAGAATGTGTGCACAAGAGAGTGTGTGTGAGAGAGTGTGTGCATGAGAGTGCGCACAAGAGAGTGTGCATGAGAGGGTGTGTGCATGAGAGGGTGTGCGTGAAAGTGTGTGCATGAGTGTATATGAGTGTGTGCAAGTGTGTGCATGAGAGAGTGTGTGCATGAGAGTGTGTGCATGAGTGTTGCAAGAGTGTGTGCAAGAGACTGTGTGCAAGAGAGTGTGTGCGACAGAGAGTGTGAGCATGAGAGTGTTTTGTGAGAGAGTGTGTGGGTGAGACTGTGTGTGGGTGACAATGTGTGTATGTGAGAGTATGTGTGTGACAGTGTGTGTGAGACAGAGAGTATGTGTGAGACAGTGTGTGTGTGAGAAAGAAAGAGAGTGTGTGTGTGAGACAGAAAGGGAGGGAGCAAGAAAGTGTCTGTGTGGGAGAGAGAGAGGGTGTGTCTGAGAGAAAGAGACTGTGTGTGTGTGTGTGTGTGTGTGACTGAGAGAGAGTGTATGTGTGTATGTGAGAGAGTGTGTGTGAGCGAGAGAGAGTGTATGTGTGCGAGAGTGTGTGAGAGTATGAGACAGTGAGAGTGCATGTCTGTGTGTGAGAGAGTATGTGCATGTGCGAGACAGAGGGAGAGAGTGTGTGTGAGAGAGTGAGAGAGAGTGACTGTGAGTGTGAGAGTGAGAGAGGAAGAGAGAGCAAGAATGCGGGTGTATGAGTATGAGAGAGAGACAGCATGTGTGAGGGAGAAAGCAAGAATGCATGTGTGTTAGTGTGAGAGAAAGAGTATGTGTGTGTGAGAGAGACTATATGTGTGAGACAGAGCGAGTATATGTGTGTGTGAGAGAGACAGAGTGTGAGAGTGTGAATGTGTGAGAGAGTGTGTGTGTGTGTGTGTGTATGTGTGTGTGAGAGAGTGTGTGTGAGAAAGAGAATGTGTGAGAGAGAGAGCAAGGGTGCATGTGTGAGTGTATGAGAGTGTGTGAGAAGAGAGTGTGTGTGAGAGACAGTGTATGTGTGAGAGTGTGTGTATGTGTGTGGGAAAGAAAAATGAGTGTGAATGAGTGTGTTAGAGGGAGAGAGTGAGAGTGTGTGAGAGTGTGAGGGAGCGCGAGAGTGTGTGTGTGTGTGTGTGAGAGAGACTATGTGTGAGAGAGTGTGAGAGAGAGCGGGAGTCCTTCTGAGTGAGAGAGAATGTGCGTGTGTGAGAGGAAGCAGGAGAGAGAGGGAGGGAGTGTGTGTGAGAGAGAGTGTGTGTGAGAGAGAGTGTATGTGTGTGAGAGTGAGTGTGCATGTGTTTGAGAGAGTGAGCGTGAGAGAGTGGGTGTGTGTGAGAGCGAGAATGTGTGAGTGTGAGAAAGGGAGAGGGAGAGATTAAGTGTGTAAGAGAGAGAGCAAGAATACATGTGTGTGTGAGAGTATGTGAGAAAGAGAGCGAGTACATGTGTGAAAAGAGAAAGAGTGTGTGTGTGTGTGTGAGTGTGTGTCTGTGTGTGTGTGTCTGTCTGTCTGTGTGAGGGAGAGTATGTGTGAGAGAAAAAGATTGTGTGTGAAAGACAGAGATTGTGAGAGAGCTTGTGAGGGAGAGAGTGTGTGTGTGTGAGTGAGAGAGTGCGTGTGAGACAGTGTGTATGTACAGTAAAAAGTCTGACAACACCAGGTTTTAGTCCAACCTATTTATTTGATAATATACTCACAAGCTTTCGGGGTTAGCCCCTTCGTCAGGTGAATGGAGAGTTCTCTCCATTCTCTCCATTCACCTGACGAAGGGGCTAACCCCGAAAGCTTGTGAGTATATTATCAAATAAATAGGTTGGACTAAAACCTGGTGTTGTCAGACTTTTTACTGTGTTTACGCCAGTCCAACGCCGGCATACCCACATCATGACAGTGTGTATGTGACAGAGAGTGTGTGTGATTGAGATTGTGTGTGAGAGAGTGTGAGTGAGTGTGTGTGAATGAGAGTGTATGAGTGAGTATGTGTGAGAGAGAGTGCTAGAGAGAGAGAAAGCAAGAGTGTATATGTGTCTGTATGTGCGTGAGAGAGAGAGTGTGAGAAAGAGTGAGACTGTGTGTGTGTGAGAGGGAGTGTGTGAGAGAGATGTTAGTGTGTGTGTGTGAGAGGGAGTGTGTGAGGGAGATGTTAGTGTGTGTGTGAGAGAGAGAGAGAGACACTGTCAGTGTGAGAGGCCAATGCTGATGTTGGAGCTCCCTCTACTGGTTCACATTGAGCTGGATTTTATGATGAGAATAACAATCCAGTTTAAATTACACAGGCTCGCAGAGGATGCTGGAGATTGACCCCTAACATTTCCCAACCTGTGCTCATAACTGGAGCAGAAAGCATTATCTTTCAACATTTTTCTAATGTCATTTGAGATCTCAGGAAGAGCAAGTGAGTTGCCTCAGTGTCCTGGAGAGTATTGTACTCTCATCGAACTTCACTAAAATGGGTTACTCTGCAGTTTGTGGGATCTTGCTGTGTGAAAATAGGCTGCTGTGTTTTCCACATTGCAACAAGTGACTAACTACACTTCAAAAAGTACCACAGCGACTCTAAAACATTATGGGTCATTGTGGGATTAGAGAGGGTGCTATATAAACACAGTTCTAACTTTCTTTGTGGACAATCAAGCTAGAAGCAGTAGGCCATTCGGCCCTTCAAGCCTGTTCTGCCATTCATTTTGATCATGGCTAATCATCAAATTCAATATCCCTGACACACCTTTTCCTCCAAATCCATTGACCCTTTAGCCCAAGAGCTATATCTGATTTCTTCTTGAAATCAGACAATGTTTAGGCCTCAACTACATTCTGTGAGAGTGAATTCCACACATTCACCACCCTCTGGGTGAAGAAATTTTTTCTCACCTCAGTTCTAAAAGGTTTATCCCTTACCCTCAAACTATGACCCTGCCCCCCACCCCCAGCCAGTTCTGGACTCCCCCATCATCGGGAACATTCTTTCTTAATCTACCCTGTCTAACCCTGTTAGAATGTTATAAATTTCTATCAGATCCCCCTCACTCTTCTAAACTCCAGTGAATATAATCCCAACTGATTTAATTTCTCCTCATATGATAGACTTTTCATTCCAGGAATCAGTCTGGTAAATCTTCGTTGTACTCCCTCTATAGCAAGGACATCCTTCCAAAGATAAGAAAACTAAAACTGCACACAATACTCCAGGTATGCTCTCACCAATGCCCTATACAAATGCAACAAAACATCTCTATCCCAAACTCAAATCCTCTCGCTATGAAGGCCAGAATACCATTTGCCTTTTTTACTGCCTGCTGTACCTGCTCACTTACTTACAGTGACTGATACACGAGGGCTCCGAGGTCTCGTTAAGTATTCACCTCTCTCAATTTAAACTCATTCAAGTAATAACCAGTCTCCCTATTATTGCTACCAAAGTGGATAACCTCACATTTATCCACATTATACTGTAACTGCCATGCAAACGTCCACACACTCAGCCTGTCCAAATCACACTGAAGCATCTCTGCATCCTTCGCTGGACTCCGGGGAAGTGCCGGAAGATTGGAAAACGGCTAATGTTACGACGCTGTTTAAACAAGGTAGCAGACAAAAGGCAGGGAATTATAGGCCAGTTAGTTTAATGTCTGTAGTTGCACAAATGCTAGAATCCGTCATCAAACAAGAAATAGCGAGGCACCTAGAAAAGAATGGTTTGATCGAGCAGACGCAGCACGGATTTGTTAAGGGGAAGTCGTGTTTGACAAATTTATTGGATTTCTATGAGGATGTCACTAGTGCGGTGGGGAACCAGTGGATGTGGTGTTTTTAGATTTCCAGAAGGCGTTTGACAAGGTGCCTCACAGATGGTTGCTGCAAAAGGTTAAGGTGCACAGAGTTGGGGGTAAGGTGTTAGCGTGGATAGAGGATTGGTTGTCTAATAGGAAGCAGAGAGTTGGTATCAATGGGTGCTATTCCGATTGGCGCTTGGTGACTAGTGGAGTGCCGCAGGGATCGGTGCTGGGGCCTCAACTGTTTACCATTTACATAGATGATCTGGAGGAGGGAGCTGAGTGTAGGGTAATGAAATTTGCTGATGACACGAAGATGAGTGGAAAAGCAAATTGCGTGGAAGGTGCGGAAAGTCTGCACAGGGATCTGGATAGGCTGAGTGAGTGGGCGAGGACCTGGCAGATGGAGTATAATGTTAGCAAGTGCGAGGTTATCTACTTTGGTAGAAATAATAGGAGGGATTATTATTTAAAAGGCGAAAAGCTGCAGCATGCTACATGCAGAGGGACCTGGGGGTCCTTATGCACGAATCGCAAAAACCCAGTCTGCAGGTGCAGCAGGTGATCAAGAAGGTGAATGAAATGTTGGCCTTTATAGCGAGGGGGATAGGATATAAAAGCAGGGAGGTCTTGCTGTAACTGTACAGGGTACTGGTGAGGCTGCAACTAGAGTACTGTGTGCAGTTTTGGTCGCCACATTTGCAGAAGGATATATTGGTCTTGGAGGGAGTGCAGAGAAGGTTCACTAGGCTGATACTGGAGATGAGGGGGTTGGCCTATGAAGAGAGACTAAATAGACTGGGTCTGTACTCGTTGGAGTTTAGAAGGCTGAGGGGGGATCTTATAGAGACATATAAGATAATGAAGGGGATAGATAGGGTAGAGGTAGAGAGATTCTTCCTGCTTAGAAAGGATAGCAGAACTAGAGGACACAGCCTCAAAATAAGGAGGGGGCAGTTTAGATCAGAGTTGAGGAGGAACTTCTTCACTCAAAGGGTGGTGAATCTTTGGAATTCTCTGCCCATTGAAGTGGTGGAGGCTGCCTCGCTAAATATATTTAAGTCACAGGTAGATAGGTTTCTGATAGACAGGGGAATTAAGGGTTACGGGGAGAAAGCGGGAAAGTGGAACTGATCTACTTCAGATCAGCCATGATCTTATTGAATGGCAGGGCAGGCTCGAAGGGCTAGATGGCCTACTCCTGCTCCTATTTCTTATGTTCTTATCCTCCTCTCAGCTCACCCTCCCACCCAACTTTGTATCATCTGTAAATCTGGTAAAAATACATTTAATTCCCTCTTCAAATCATTAATATATTCCTGTCTAATTCCAACAATTTTTCACCTCTTTGTGAATCAAGAATCTATCCATCTCTGCCCTAAAAATATTCAAAGTTTCTGCTTCCACTGCCTTTTGAGGAAGAGAGTTCCAGAGACTCTCCACCTCCTGAGAGAAAAAATATTTCCTCATCTCCATTTTATTATTAAACAGTGCAGTGCACGCGCACCCCTCCCCCCGCCACCCCCGTTCGAGATTCTCCCAAAAGAAGGAAACTTCCTCTCCACATCATCCTGTAAATACCCTTCAGGATCTGGGTCCCTGGCACTGTGGTGGTCATGCTAACTATTGTGCCATCTATTACCTTATTGAGTTTTTTGAGAAGGTGACCAAAGAGGTGGATAGGGGTAAGGCAGTTGACGTGGTATACATGGATTTTAGTAAGGCGTTCGATAAGGTTCACCATGGTAGGCTTCTGCAGAAAATGCAGATGTATGGGATTGTGGGTAATCTAGGAAGTTGGATCAGGAATTGGCTATCAGATAGGAGACAGAGGGTGGTGGTGGATGGTAAATATTCATCATGGAGTGCAGTTACGAGTGGTGTGCCTCAGGGATCTGTTTTGGGGCCACTGTTGTTTGTAATTTTTATTAATGATCTGGATGAGGGTATAGTTGGGTGGATTAGTAAATTTGCTGATGACACCAAAGTTGGAGGTGTGGTAGATTGTGAGGAAGGGTGTCATAGTCTGCAGGGAGACTTAGATAGGTTGCAGAGCTGGGCCGAGAGGTGGCGGATGGAATTTAATGCGGAGAAGTGTGAGGTAATTCACTTTGGTAGGAGCAACAGATGTGTCGAGTATAGGGCTAACGGGAGGACTTTGAATAGTGTGGATGAACAGAGGGATCTAGGTGTGTGTGTACATAGATCCCTGAAAGTTGGGAATCAAGTAGATAAGGTTGTCAAGAAGGCGTACGGTGTCTTGGCGTTTATTGGTAGGGGGATTGAATTTAGGAGTCGCAGTGTAATGTTGCAACTGTACACTACTCTAGTGCGGCCGCACTTGGAGTACTGTGTGCAGTTCTGGTCCCCGCATTACAAGAAGGATGTGGAGGCGTTGGAGAGGGTGCAGAGGAGGTTTACTAGGATGTTGCCTGGTATGGTGGGGAGGTCCTATGAGGAGAGACTGAGGGATCTAGGGTTGTTTTCGTTGGAAAGAAGGCGGCTAAGAGGGGATCTTATTGAAACATATAAGATGATTAGAGGTTTAGATAGGGTGGATAGTGATAGCCTTTTTCCTCGGATGGAGAAAGCTAGCACGAGGGGGCATGGCTTTAAATTAAGGGGGGGTAGCTACAGGACGGATGTCAGGGGTAGGTTCTTTACCCAGCGGGTGGTGAGGGATTGGAATGCCCTGCCTGCTGCAGTTGTAAATGCGTCTAGTTTGGGGGCGTTTAAGAGATCTCTGGATAGGTTTATGGACGAAAAGGGATTGGTATAGGCTAGTGGGTCATTGTTTTTGTAACTGGTCGGCGCAACATCGTGGGCCGAAGGGCCTGTTCTGCGCTGTAATGTTCTATGTTCTATGTTCTATGTTCTATTAATTACTAAAGTATGAAAATGGTAAAACACGTGCATATACATTCACACACAAGGAGAACTGAGTTCAAAGTAAATATATTTTCAAAAGGTATGCGGAATAGATATTCACTGGTAAGGCAAAGCTTTTTATCAAAACAAACTATTTAAGAATAGTGTAATTCTAACAAATGAATGAGCTGAATTTTTACCAATTGAAACACTTAAACATGACAAGATACAATTCTTAACTGCTAATCTATCTCTATTTGTTCAAACTCAAGCAATATTGCTCTTAGAGATTTAAACTCCCCTTCAAAATCAGTCAGCAAAACACAGGCTTACATGCCAGTCCGAGCCTCCAGGGCACATCTGGACAGAGAGAGAGACCGATTTTTCTTAGCAGGTCACAAACAGCAGCCTCCAGAGAGAGACAGAGACACCTTTTGCTTCTTTCAGAACCCAGCAAACTGCCTGTTTTTCCTGTAAACTTAGCCCTTTTCCTTAAGCACGTAACTGTCAATTAGCCTAATCAAAACCCTGCTACAAAACTGCAGGGGAAAAACCAAATAACAAAAATGCAATAACTCAGATTAGAACACATCCCTAGCTAAGATTAGTCAATAGCCTGCATTCACAGCACATGAGTTGCTTGGTGCCCAGACAAATTGGCACCATGGAAAAGAGAGCTGAATTTTAAACAAGTCCTCACAAGAAGCATGATATGAAAACATTTTTTAAAGGCAGAGTATCCGCACACAATTCATTTCAATAAAAATGGGATGTAAGCCTCATTGACAAGCTAGCATTTATTGCCCATCCCCAATTACCCTTCAGAAAGTGGTGATGAGCTGTTTTCCTGAAACGCTGCAGTCCTTGAGAGGCAGGTGCACCCACAGTGCTATTAAGGAGGGAGTTCCAGGATAGATAGATAAATAGGTTTTTGGTAGGCAAGGGAATTAAGAGTTATGGGAAGAAAGCAGGGAAGTGGAACTGAGCCTCTTCAGATCAGCCATGATCTTATTGAATGGCGGGGCACGCTCGAAGGGCTAGATGGCCTACTCCTGCTCCTATTTCTTATGTTCTTATGTTCTTATATTTTCAAATTGAAATAGTAACTTGGAGGGGAACCTTCAGGTGATGGTGTTTGGTGTATCTGAGAATGTCTACAGTGCAGAAGGTGGCCATTTGGTCCATCACGTCTGTGCCAACTCTCCAACAGAGCATCTTACCCGGGCTCTATCCCAATAACCCCACGTGGTTACCCTGCAGACCTACACATCTTTGGACACTATGGGGCAATTTAGCGTGGCCAATCCCCTAGCCTGCACATCTTTGGAGTGTGGGAGGAAACCGGAGCACCAGGAGGAAGCCCACACAGACCTGGGGAGAACGTGCAAACTTCACACAGACATTCAGTCAGGGCCAGAATTGAATCCAGGTCCATGGCACTGTTCAGGCAGTAGAGATAACCACTGTGTGACCATGCCGCACACACTTCCACCGTTCTGCTCACAATGCGCCACCATGCCGCACACACTGCGCTGCTGTTTTGTCCACACAGTGCCACCATGCTGCCCACAGTGCCACCATGCTGCCCACACTGTGCTCTGCTGCTGTTGTATTCAAAATGATGGAGGTTGTGGGTTTGGAAGGTATTAAGGAACCTTGGTGAGTTCCTTCAGTGCCAGCTTGTAGGTAGAGTCACATGGCTGCCATTGTTCATGGAGGGAGTGGATTAAAGTTTAAAGTTTATTTATTTTTTAAAGTTTATTGATCAGTCACAAGTAAGGTTTACTTTAACACCGCAATGAAGTTACTGTGAAATTCCCCAAGTCGCCACATTCTGCATCTGTTCAGGTCAATGCACCCTAACCAGCACATCTTTCAGAGTGTGAGAGGAAACGGAGCACCCGGAGGAAACCCACGCAGACACGGGGAGAACATGCAAACTCCACACAGACAGTGACCCAAACCTGGAATCGAACCCAGGTCCCTGGCACTGTGAGACAGCAATGCTAATCACTCTGCTGCCATGTCGATGTTTGTGGATGTGATGCCAATCAAGTGGGGCAGCTTTGTCCAGGATGATCTTGAGCTTGTTGAACTTGTATAAGGCACTAGTCTGGCCACACCTGGAGCTGTGTGCCCAGGTTTGGGCACCACACTTCATGAAGAATATGAAGGAAATGGAGAGAGAGAGAGTGTGTAGAAAAGATTCATGAGTTCCAGGGATGAGGAACTTCATGATGTGGACAGATTGGAGAAGTTCGAACTGTTTGCCTTGGAGAAGAGAAGGCTGAGAATTAATTTAACCAAAATTGTTCAAAATCATAGAGGGTCTGACAGAGTCAACTGAGAGAAACTGTTCCCATTGGTGGAAGGCTCAAGGCAAAGATGATAAAATAAGAAATAGTGACATGAGGAAAAGATGATAAAATAAGAAATAGTGACATGAGGATAAAGTTTGTCAAACAGCGAGTGGTTAGGATCTGGAATGTACTGTCCGAGAGTGTGGTGGAGACAGATTCACACTGCGAGTGGTTAGGATCTGGAATGTACTGTCCGAGAGTGTGGTGGAGACAGATTCACACAGTGAGTGGCTAGGATCTGGAATGCACTGTCTGAGAGTGTGGCGGAGACAAATTCACACAGCAAGTGGTTAAATTTGGAATACACTGTCTGAAAGTGTGGTGGAAACCAGATTCACACAGTGAGTGGTTATGATCTGGAATGCACTGTCTGAGAGTGTGGTGGAGACAGAGTCAATTAGGCCTTTCAAATGGGAATTGGATTATTATCCGAAGAATAAGATTGCAACACAAGAGGATAGTGATGATGCAGGGTAACGCAAGATTAATATCCAGCACAGTCAATTGGCTGAATAGTTTCTTTGCGTGCGATAACCATTCCATGAATTTTTGATTCTTCCATCTTTTCCATAGGATCCAGCTAAAATACAGGCCAGAATTCCCCAGATTTGCTCCCTTTCCACTCTATAAGCTTCTGAGATCTGTGATGGGAATATTTAGCTGCCCATTGGTTCCACAGGGATCCATTCGGATTGAGTCTGGCATAACGTAAATATGATGTGGAGTTGCCAGCGTTGGACTAGGGTGGGTACATAAGAAGTCTCACAACACCAGGTTAAAGTCCAACTGGTTTATTTGGTAGCACAAGCTTTCGGAGCGCTGCTCCTTCTTCAGGTGAGTGAGGAGTTATGTTCACAAACAGGGCAATATACAGACACAAACTCAATGTACAAGATAATGGTTAGAATGTGAGTCTTCACAGGTAATCAAATCTTAAAGATACAGACAATATGAGTGGAGAGAGGGATTATCACAGGATAAAATATTTAGAACATAAGAAATAGGAGCAGGAGTAGGCCATCTAGCCCTTCGAGCCTGCCCCGCCATTCAATAAGATCATGGCTGATCTGAAGTGGCTCAGTTCCACTTTCCCGCTCTCTCCCCATAAGCCTTAATTCCCTTGTCTGTCAAAAACCTATCTACCCGCATCTTAAATATATTTAGCGAGGCAGCCTCCACCACTTCAACAGGCAGAGAATTCCAGAGATTCACCACCCTTTGAGTGAAGAAGTTCCTCCTCAACTCCGTTCTAAACTGCACCCCCTTTATCTTGAGGCTGTGCCCTCTAGTCTGAGCGGGAAGAATCTGTCTACCTCTACCCTATCCATCCCTTTCATTATCTTATACCTCCTTTATTGTCTCTATTCAGGACAGTTAGTGAGATTTTGCAAGCCCAGACAAGTCATGGGGGTTACAGATAGTGTGACATGAACCCAAGATCCCAGTTGAGACTGTCCTCATGTGTGCGGAATTTGGCTATTAGTCTCTGCTCAGTGACTCTGCGCTGTCGTGTAACACAAGTATCCAGTGAGACCAGGAGAGGGCAGCAAATCACCAGGAATAGTGCTGAGAGAATCAAACTACTGTGCTGGTGGGTGTCACACCTGGCACAGCTGGCCAAGATCTATATCTAATTCCTTCTTGAAATCACACAATGTTTTGGCCTCAACTACTTTCTGTGGGAGTGAATTCCACACATTCACCACCCTCTGGGTGAAGAAATTTCTCCTCACCTCAGTTCTAAAAGGTTTACCCCTTATCCTCAAACTATGACCCCGAGCTCTGGATTCCCCCAGCATCGGGAACATTCTTTCTGAACTAATCCTGTCTAACCCTGTTAGAATTTTATAAGTTTCTATCAGATCCCCTCTCACTCTTCTAAACTCCAGTGAATATAATCCCAACTGATTTAGTCTCTCCTCATATGACGGACCTGCCCTCCCAGGAATCAGCTGGTAAACCTTCGCCGCACTCCCTCTATAGCAAGGACATCCTTCCTCAGATAAGGAGACCAAAACTGCACACAATACTCCAGGTGTGGCCTCACCAATGTCCTATATAATTGCAACACAACATCCCTATCCCTATACTCAAATCCTCTCACTATAAAGGTCAACATACCATTTACCTTCTTTACTGCCTGCTATACCTGAGAGCTTACTCTCAGCGACTGATGAAGACACCAAGATCTCGCTCAGTATCCAACCTTCTCAATGTACATCTACTCAAGTAATACTCTGCCTTCCTATTATTGCTACCAAAGTGGATAACCTCACATTTATCCACATTATACAGCATCTGCCATGCAGATGTCCACTCACTCAGCCTGTCCAAATCACACTGAAGCATCTCTGCATCCTCCTCACAGCTCACCCTCTCAGCCAACTTTGTAACCCAACCAATCCAACCCAATTAGCTGATCTGACTGTGGTCTCAACTCCACTTTCATGGTGGCCCTTACAATCCTCCACTCCCTTTTGATCAAAAATCTATTTAGAGTTATAAAATCATAGTCATAGAGGTTTACAGCATGGTAACAGGCCCTTCAGCCCAACTTGTCCATGCCGCCTTTTTTGTTTAAAACCCCTAAGCTAATCCCAGTTGCCCGCATTTGACCCATACCCTCTATACTCATCTTACCCATGTAACTGTCTAAAGGCTTTTTAAAAGACAAGATTGTACCCGCTTCTACTACTACCTCTGGCAGCTTGTTCCAGACACTTACCCCCTCTGTGTGAAAAAATTACTCCTCTGGACACTTTAGTGTCTCTCCCCTCTCATCTTAAACCTATGCCCTCTAGTTTTAGACTCCCTTACCTTTGGGAAAAGATACTGAATACCTTGTCTATGACTCTCATTATTTTATAGACATCTATAAGATCACTCCTCAGCCTCCTACGCTCCAGAGAAAAAGTCCCAGTCTATTCAGCCTCTCCTTATAACTCAATCCATCAAGTCCCAACGGCATCCTAGTAAATCTTTTCTGCACTCTTTCCACATTAATAATATCCTCTCTGTAACAGGGCGACCAGAATTGCACACAGTATTCCAAGTGTGGCCTTACCAATGTCTTGTACAACTTCAACAAGACATCCCAACTTCTGTATTCAATGTTCTGACCGATGAAACAAAGCATGCCGAATGCCTTCTTCACCACTCTGTCCACCTGTGACTCCACTTTCAAGGGGCCTTGAATATGTACCCCTAGATCTCTTTGGTCTGTAACTTTCTCCAGTCTCCTACCATTAACTAAGTCCTGCCCTGGTTCAATCTATCAAAATTAATCACCTTGCATTGTCTAAATTAAACTCCATTTGCCATTCATCTGCCCACTGGCCCAACTGATCAAGATCCTGTTGCAATTGGAGATAACTTTCTTCACTGTCCACTATGCCACCAATCTTGGTGTCATCTGAAAACTTACTAACCATGCCTCCTATATTCTCATCCAAATCATTAATATAAATGACAAATAACAGTGGGCCCAGCACTGATCCCTGAGGCACACTGCTGGTCACAGGCCTCCAGTTTGAAAAACAACTCTCTACAACCACCCTCTCGCTTCTGTCAAGAAGCCAATGTTGTATCATTTAGATACCTCACCCTGGATCTCGTGAGATTTAACTTTATGCAACAACCTACCATGCAGTACCTTGTCAAAGGCAACCTTGAATATAATTCCTTCCCTGCTCTATCGGGGAGAGAAATCCACACACCAACACTACCCTGAGAAAGAAATTCTCATCCTCTCAATCTTAACTGTAGGAATTATATACTAAATTTTAGAATCCTTCAGAGAATCGACAGGCAGAGAGATCTGGGCGTACAGGCTCACCAATCAAAGTGGCAATGCAGGTGGATAAGGTGGTCAAGACTCTTGCCTTCATCAGTCATGGCATTGAGTATGAAAATTGGCAGGTCATGCTGCAGCTGTACAGAATCTTAGTTAGTTCTCATCTGGAATATTGCATACAATTCTGGTCACCATACTACCAGAAAAATGTAAATGCTTTGGAGGAGGTACAGAAGAGGTTTCTCAGGATATTGTCTGGTCTGGAGAGTATTAACTACAAAACGATGTTGGATGAACTCAGTTTGTTCTCAGTGGAAAAACAGAGGTTGAGAGGCGACCTGATGAGGTAAACAATATTATGAGTGGTATGGACAGAATGGATAGTCAGATGCTCTTTCTGAGGGTAGAAAGGTCAAGTACGAGGAGACATAAGTTAAAGGTACATGGGGAAAAGTTTAGAGGAGGTGTGCGAGGCAAGTTTTTTTTACAGAGGGTGGTGAACGTCTGAAACACGCTGCCTGGGAAGGTGGTGGGAGCAGGTACAACAGCAGAACTTGAGGGGCATCTAGACGAATACATGAATAGGATGGGAATGGAAGGATTTTTAGAACAGAGTTAGAACATAGACCATACAACACTGCAGCACAAACAGGCCCTTCGGCCCACAAGTTGCACCGATCACATCTATACCTACCAAGCCATAGAACTATCTGTAACTTCCAATGCCATTAGATCCCATATACTCATCCAGAAGTCTTTTAAAAGACCCCAGCGAGTTCGCCTCTACCACCACCGACGGCAGCTGATTCCACTCACTCACCACCCTCTGAGTGAAAAACTTTCCCCTAACATCTCCTCTGTACTTGCTTCCCAGCACCTTAAACCTGTGTCCTCTCGTAGTGACTATTTCAGCCCTGGGAAATAGCCTCCAAGAATCCACCCTATCTATTCCTCTCAACATTTTATAAACCTCTATCAGGTCGCCTCTCATCCTTTGTCTCTCCAGGGAGGAGACCTAGCTCCCTCAACCTATCTTCATAAGGCATGCCTCCCAATCCAGGCAACATCCTTGTAAATCTCCTCTGCACCCTCTCAATAGCTTCCACATCCTTCCTGCAGTGAGGCGACCAGAATTGCGCACATACTCCAAGTGGGGTCTGACAAGGGTCCTATGAAGTTGCAGCATTACCTCCCGACTCCTAAACTCAATCCCTCGATTAATGAAGGCCAGTACGCCATACACCTTCTTGACCACATCCTCCACCTGCGAGGCCGATTTAAGAGTCCTGTGGACCCGGACCCCAAGATCCTTCTGCTCTTCAACCCAGCTAAGACTCCTACCCTTGATATTGTACTCCTGCATCCCGTTGGTCCTGCCAAAATGGACCACTACACATTTATCCACGTTGAAGTCCATCTGCCACTTCTCCGCCCAGTCTTGCATCCTATCTATGTCACGCTGCAACTTCTGACATCCCTCCAGACTAACCACAACACCACCAACCTTCGTGTCATCGGCGAACTTACTAACCCATCCCTCCACTTCCTCATCCAGGTAATTTATGAAAATGACAAACAGCAAGGGTCCTAAAACAGATCCCTGGGGCACTCCACTGACCGACCTCCATGCAGAAAAAGACCCATCCACAACCACTCTCTGCCTTCTGCAGGCAAGCCAGTTCTGGATCCACAAGGCCAAAGCCCCTTGGATCCCATGCCCTCTCACCTTCTCAAGAAGTCTTGCATGGGGGACCTTATCAAACACCTTGCTGAAGTCCATGTAAACCACGTCCACCGCTCTTCCTTCGTCAATGTGTTCAGTCACATTTTCAAAGAAAGAGTTGAGAAGGAACTTCTCTCAGGGGGTAGTGAATCTCTGGCATTCTCTGCCTCTTGAAGTGGTGGAGGCTACCTCGTTGAATATGTTTAAGTCACGAGTAGATAGATTTCTGATCGATAAGGGAATTAAAGGTTATGGGAGCAGGCGGGTAAGTGGAACTGATCCACTTCAGACCAGCCATGATCTTATTGAATGGCGGGGCAGGCTCAAAGGGCTAGATGGCCTACTCCTGCTCCTATTTCTTATGTTCTTATACAGACTCCTTAAGTGCATATAGTTTTAGTTTAGGCAGGCATCATGATTGGCGCAGGCTTGGAGAGCCGGAGGGCCTGTTCCTGTCCTGTATTGTTCTTTGATCCCTTATTTTTAAAATGTGCCCCCTCATTCCAGTCTCAACCACAAAAAGAAACATTCTCTCAGCATTCACCTTGTCAAATCCCCTCAGGATTCAATGTTTCAATAAGATCATCTCTCACACTTCTAAACTCTGATGAACACAGCCCACTCTGCTTAACTGTTGCTTGTAAGACAAATGTGAAGGTGCCGGCGTTGGACTGGGGTAAACACAGTGAGAAGTCTCACAACACAAGGTTAAAATCCAACAGGTTTATTTATAGCAAACGTCACTAGCTTTCAGAACTGGCTGTTCCTTTGTCCGGTGGGTGTAAGTTCTGGTCACAAACAGCGCACAAAGACACAAACTCAATTTTCATGAATAATGATTGGAATGTGAGTCTTTACAGCTAATCAAGTCTTAAAGGTACAGACAATGTGAATGGAGAGAGCATTAAGCACAGGTTAAAAGGATGTGTATTGTTTTCAGACAGGAAAGATAGTGAGATTTTGCAAGCCTAGGCAAGTCATGGGGGTTACAGATAGTGTGACATGAACCCAAGATCCTTGCTGAGGCCGTCCTCATGTGTGCGGAACTCGGCTATCAGTTTCTGCTCAGCAACTCTGCGCTGTCGTGTGTCGTGAAGGCGGCCTTGGAGAATGCTTACCCGAAGATCAGAGGCCAAATACCCATGACCGCTGAAGTGTTCCCCAACAGGAAGAGAACAGTCTTGCCTGGTGATTGTCCAGCGATGTTCATTCATCTGTTGTCGTAGTGTGTGCATGGTATCCCCAATGTATCATGCCTTGGGACATCCTTTCCTGCAGCGCATCAGGTAGACAACGTTGGCCGAGTTGCAAAAGTATGTACCATATACCTGGTGGATGGTATTCTCACATGAGACGATGGCACCCATGTTGATGATCCGGCATGTCTTGCAGAGGTTGCTGTGGCAGGGTTGTGTGGTGTTGTGGTCGCTGTTCGCCTGAAGGCTGGGTAGTTTGCTGCGGACAATGGTCTGTTTGAAATTGTGCAGTTGTTGAAGGCAAGAATTGGGGATGGCCTTGGTGAGATGTTTGTCTTCATCAATGACATGTTGAAGGCTCCAGAGAAGATGTCATAGCCTCTCCACTCTGGGGAAGTACTGGATGATGAAGGGTACTCTGTCCACCATATCCTGTGTTTATCTTCTGAGGAGATCGGTGTGGTTTTTGGCTGTGGTATGTCGGATCTGTCAATCAATGAGTCGAGCGTCATATCCTGTTCTTGAGGGCATCTTTCAGCGTCTGTTGCGATCCTCCTCATCTAAGCAGATCCTGTGTATATGGAGGGCTTATCCATAGGGGATGGCTTCTTTAATGTGTTTAGGGTGGAAGCTGGGGAAGTGGAGCATCATGAGGTTATCCATGGGCTTGCAGTACAGTGAAGTGCTGAGGTCACCATCCTTAATGGAGATGTGTGTGTCCGCACATTGTCTGCTGATCTAAAATATAAAATCTAACACCATCCCCTCTGAGAGAGAGCTGACTGGTGGTGACTTAACCTTAGGGTCACCACATCTCTGGCAAGGTTGACCATAAGACCATAAGACATAGGAGTAGAATTAGGCCACTTGGCCCACTGAGTCTGCTCTGCCATTCAATCATGGCTGATATTTTTCTCATCCCCATTCTCTTGCCTTTTCCCCATACCCCTGATCCCCTTATTAATCAAGAACCTATCTCTGTCTTAAAGACACTCAATGATCTGATCGCCACAGCCTTCTGCGGCAAAGAGTTCCACAGATTCACCACTCTCCTGCTGAAGAAATTCCTCCTAATCTCTGTTTTAAAGGATCCTTCCCTTAGCCTGAGGTTTTGCCCTCTGGGTCTAGCTTTTCCTACTAATGGAAACATCCTCTGCACATCCACTCTATCCAGGCCTCGCAGTATCCTGTAAGTTTCTATAAGATCCCCCCTCCCATTCTGAACTCCAACGATTTCAGACACAGAGTCTTCAATCATTCCTCATATGAGAAGGGGGACCTTCATGAATAACCTCAGCCGGTACAGGAAATGAATCCACTTTGTTGGCATTGCTCTGCATCACAAACCAGACGTCCAGCCAACTGAGCTAAACCATCACCCCACTCTTAGACAAGGTCATGAGTGAGATTAAACACATATGACAACAAGAGGTAATCTCTCCGTAACCAGATCAACAAGGTAGTGTTAACCATAGAACCCTACAGTGCAGGAAGAGGCCCTTTGGCCCATCGAGTCTGCACCGAACACAATCCCACCCAGGGCCTACCCCCATATCCCTACATATTATACCCACTAACCCCTGGACACTAAGGGGCAATTTCTTAGCATGGCCAATCAACCTAACCTGCACATCTTCGGACTGTGGGAGGAAACCAGAGTACTTGGAGGAAACCCACGCAGACACAAGGAGAATGTGCAAACTCCACACAGACAGTGACCCGAGCCAGGAGTCAAACCCAGGACCCTGGAGCTGTGAAGCAGCAGTGCTAACCACTGTGCTACCGTGCCGCCCTGGATCACAGTGTTCTGGATCACAGCTCCAAAGCCGAATGATTAACTCCAAATCTGGGCAGATTGAACTCAATTTAACAAGCTAGAGAGTGCAAAATTCACCCAATGACATCCATGCATGAAAGTCTTGCCAAATTAAGGAAAAGAACTCTCTTCACAAAACTAGATGCTAAGAGCAGCTTTTGGCAGTTACAAAGAATCCAAATTGCTAACTCCATTTATTACCTCATTTGGTTATTATTGTTTTAACAGGTTACCATTCAGGATTGCATCTTGTGGAAGGGAGTTCTGAGTTAGCCAGCAAAGCCACAGGCAGGTTTTGAGTTTTAGTAACAGCTGGGAAGGAAAGAGTTAAGATGATTTTCACCTAACAAGATGTTAAGTTTGCTCATATCGGAATGCTGTAACACCATTAAAATAAATGAGATATGATTTTAATGCTAAGTATCTATATGTTAAATAATATTTTATTAAGTTTAATTCAGTTAAAATGTGAGCACTGCAAAAACAGTGGTAAAGTTCAAGAGTCCAATAACTAAATCCATCAATCAGCAGAATATTCAATATAGTTTCCAGTCCAGGGACAGTTACTGAAACATCTAACGGCTCAATTATAAGGCTTTATTGTCCAAAAAACAGAAAGCTTCATTCCTCGGGCCCAGAAAAGACACGATCAGATTGTTTTGGCAGTGTGCTGATGAGAATAATATTCGGGTGGAAGTGTCCTTAGATACATAGCAACAAGGAATGAGCCTTGCCAGAGAGGAGAAATCCGGTTTTTGGATTGGCAAATGGAAAGTCATTAAGTCAAGCAGTGTATCACAATTGGCTGAGGTAATCTGTCAAGTTTTGGACTGACATGTTGATCCAAAATGAAACTGAATCTAAGCTACTAAGGTGTATCTTAGATAACAAAAGGTATAATTGTATTGGATTTTGGCTCAGTGCCTCACATCTTTGGACAGGTCTCTAGCACTGATTCAGATCTATTTGACCATTTGCCACAGATGTAAGTTAATGTCTTGTCTTGTTTGTCTTGTAATGATTTTCATGTTTTTATTAAATTTTAGTTACATCTTGAGCTAGGATTTATCCTTTGCCAATTTAGTTCTTTGGTTTAAGCTTTTAAGAGAATCAAGCCACTGATAAAAAATCCCCACTAGTCTACACCTCCAATATTCCAAAGAACGTCTCAGAGCCTGGAAGGCATGGAAAGAGTAACATGACATTTAGACAACTTTACTAGAAATGGTTTATCAAAGAAAGAACATGAACAGCGAATGGGAACAGTCCCAAACTCTGACAAGAAGCAAGCTTGCTATTAAACAACAAAGTCCATGATGAAATTCTTAGGCTACATTATGCAAGCTTCAGGAATTACTGTGAGCTGTAAAAATCCAATAGGATTACTAAATTCCCACTCTATAGAGATTGCTTGGCAAAGTAAATTAAGCAGGCAAATTATAGATATAGCTCTTGGGACTAAAGGAATCAAGCGATATTGGTGCGGGGGGGAGGTGTCAGGATATTGGATTTGATGATCAACCATGATCAAAATAAATGGTGGAGCAGGTACATGCCCTGTTTGTGATCAGAACTCCCCACTCACCTGACAAAGGGGCAAACCCCGAAAGCTAGTGGTGCTTGCTACCAAATAAACCTGTTGGACTTTAACCTGGTGTTGTGAGACTTCTTACTCTAGTTTCTATACAGGTTTAGGAGCAGTGCTATTTCTAATTTGAAAAATATGAATAAAGACTGTTTAGGATTAGTTAGGACACAGAGAGATCAGCGAGAAAGAAACACTGACAGTCACATGGGCTGGCGAGAAGTTTCCTGTTCGGGTTCTGCGATGAAGGTTTAACGTTGAAACTGACTACAAACCTCTGGTTCCTCTTCTTAACCTGAAAGAAATTGCAAATGCCACATAGAATTCAATGCTTCAGATTGAGGTTCATGAGATACAATTCAGTACATTCAAGGGAAGTACCAGATCACAGCAGATGTATTGTCAAGAATACGAGTGGATGAATCTAAATTAGAAGATTTAAATTTTATTGAGGAAGTGGAAGCATATACTTCATTCATTATTAAAACACTAAAATGAGATTATAAGAGATTAAGCACGAGGAATAACATCCAAATAAAAGATTATTGCCAAAATGGATAGCCAGTTATACTCCAAACAGACCAGTACTTTGCCAATACTTCAGACAGAAAAAACATTTCACAACTATCGATTATTTCTTAGTTTTTATTGAGACAAGTTTTCCATAACACACTTCAACTCCACATTCTCCAGAGAATCCATCAGGGTCTCTCGGGCATAGTGAAATTCCAAGCAGGAGCCTTGCTGTCAGTCTGGATATCAGTCTCTGCATTGAAGAGTTCATCGTGAATTGTCTTCCATGTGCAGTGAATAACCAATACCAGAGTGCACCATTCGCTCCCTCCACATTTCTATTCAGATGATGGCAACACCTGGAAATGGCTCGATTTGGGTTTAAAGACAAAGTTGCCATCATTGTCATTGATTAATACTCCAGCTGGTTAGAGGTGAGCAGACAGCACAGCATCACAGCAGAAGCAGTCATTACATCACCACCAAGAATCTTTGTGACATACAACATTAAAAATTACACTTTGGAGATTTTAAATACTAAATTAAAGATTTATTAACAAAAGAAAGCTTACATATACAATATAACATTACATTTAGAAAGTTAAAGTTAGTCTAAAGAAAATTTCCCCCCAAAATGTTTCTATTTGGTTAGAATCACACTTTCAGTAACAGTACTAACTGATATTTAATACCACCACATACCAACACTGATCATCTGACAGCATGGCGCTGCCTCAGATGGATCCTCTGACAGTCTGGCACTCCCTCAGCATCGACCCTCTCACAGTGCGGCACCCCCTCAGTACTGACCCTCTGACAGTGCGGCACTTTCTCAGTACTGACCTTCTGACAGTGCAGCACTCCCTCAGTACTGACCTCTGATATGCAGCACTCCCTCAGTGCCGACCCCCTGACAGTGGGGTGCTCCCTCAATATGGATCCCCCTGACAATGCGGCACTCCCTCAGCACTGACCCTCTGACAGTGCGGCACTCCCTCAATACTGACCCTCTGACAGTGCAGCACTCCCTCAGTACTGACCCTCTGACAGTGTGGCACTCCCTCAGTACTGACCCTCTGACAGTGCGGCACTCCCTCAGTACTGACCCTCTGACAGTGCAACACTCTCTCAGTACTGACCCTCTGACAGTGCATCACTCCCTCAGTACTGACCCTCTGACAGTGCAACACTCTCTCAGTACTGACCCTCTGACATAGCAAGACCTACTCAGGGAGTGCTGCACTTTTTTAACCTTGATAGAATATCGTATGAGTGAGGTGGAGGTTATTGTGAATCAAGTTGATACTGGTTATTGGCTGGATTGATGGAGAGTTTAGTGTTCACAAATGCCGACTATCAAACATCTCCCGCAATCACTGACTGTTTGTTCAGTAGTAAATGTTTTTCTCTCTTAACCAAACAGGAACATTGTCGAGTGTTGGAAGATACAAAGCCTTTTATAACTGACCCTCCTCCCAACTCCGAGGAGGAAGTTGGTGGGGTGGGCAGTTGCTGAATGGGGGAGCAGGGGGATGGGGCACGAGTGGTGGGAGATGGGGTGAGGGGGTGTGCAGGAGTTTAGAAGGTCCACCAATCACAGGAAGCACGCAGCCCTGCAGTTCCTCAGAAACAGAATCTCTGATTGGAGGTGTCAGAATGATGGGATGAAGAAAGTATGTGATTGGAGGGAGCAGAGAGGTCATACTGGGAAATATGTGCTTCAGGATGAACACAGTTGTCTGACTGCAGAGACATTGAGCTGCTGACAAGTTCAGCATTGGTATTAACCAGAAACCATGTTGTACTTTTGTTAAATTTGCAGATAACAGTACCCTTAGGTCAATCCAAATTCCTATTCTCCCACTCCAGAGAACCCAGCCTCTTGTTTCATGATGCCCAGACATTTGGACATGTTTTTGAAGTTCCACAAGGTTCCCACTCTGAACTGATGGCAGCACTTCCAGTGAAATATATCTCCGCTCCGTCACTGTCGCTGGATCAAAATCCTGGAGCTCCCTCCCTAACAGCATTGTGGGTGCACCTACGCCACACGGACTGGTTCAAGAAGGCAGCTCACCATTGTGAGAAGTAGTGTAATTTTTAAGGCTGCAAGAGCTAACAGTACAATCAGCAGTGATGGACGAGTTCAGCAGCATACAGAAAGGGGGAGGCACATGACAGACAGTTAACTAGGTTACACGAAACAGATAACCGCAGTGATGAGATTAAGCGCAAAATGGGAGTTGAGAGAGTGTTAATTGAAGGAATGACACAATACAAGCCATTTACAGTGTTTAAAGTTAACAAGGTTAACAGCCAAATAAGGGGGAATAACACAATACAAGCCATCACAATGTTTGAAAAACAGTATAAAATGTGCTGCAAATCTATGTAAGGTGTGCCTATTTTGACTAGACACCCGGTCTTGCAAGAACGACAAATAAAATCTTGCTCCTTCAGAACTTGACTTGACTAAATTGTTTAACTGTGAGCTGTGTTTCTCACACCATCCCTTCTCAAGTGCAATAAATTGGGACCCCGCTAGCAACATTCACACATGAATGAATAAAAAACACACTTAGGACCCCACATTCTGTCTCCATGCCAGGGAGAAGTCTAACAACACCAGGTTTAAGTCCAACCGATTTATTTGATAGTAAACTCACAAGCTTTCGGAGTTTGCCCCTTCGTCAGGCGAATGGAGAGTTCTGGCCTTAGACAGAGCATATAACAGCACAGACAGTTTACAGATTACTGATTAGAATGCGAATCTTTACACCTAACCTGCTGTTCAAGTCTTAAAGTGGCCAACAATGTGAGTGGAAGGAGCACTGATCACAGGTTAAAGAGATGTGCATTGTCTCCAAGCAGTACAGTAAGTGAGGTTTCACTCACCCGGAAAACTTGTGAGTTTACTATCAAATAAATCGGTTGGACTTAAACCTGGTGCTGTCAGACTTTTTACTGTGTTTACCCCAGTCCAATGCCGGCATATCCACTCCATGCCAGGAACCCTGGAATGTCACACTCCACCCACCGATGACATGGCGGTCCACCCCTGTTGGCACCAAGCCCCACCCACCAGTGATGTCATGCCCCAAAATGACATCATTGCCCTCCTGACCCTGCCCACCCTCAGTTCACACAATGCAAACCATAAAAGTACAGAAAAGTACACAAATCACTGCCTCAGTGCTTTTTAAAACAAGTCTGTAATCAATGAATACAAATCTGTAACACAAGCTACGGGAATCCAAAAAAGTACAAAATCACTGCTTGCTGTTTTGTAACATGTGGAAACAAGCCTATAATCGATGAATTCAAGTCCAAGCCTACCTGTTGTCAGCATGATGGTTGGGATGGTCAATATTGCGATCTGTGTGTCTTGAAGTGAGCAAACATGGAACTGGCTGACGAGCAAAGAGATGGAGAAATCAGCTGATGATGCCTGCTGCACCACACAGGCCAGTGTGGGACAGAATGACAAAGGTCAGTGCAGGAGCACGTACTCCAATCAAGTGGAGTCCAGTGAGTCCAAGTCCAATAGCAGTGGCTTTGCTGGCAGCTGTCTGATAGGATTCCTGTCTTTGTCCAGAAGAGGATTTCTGAAGGTCAGCATTGAGAGCGACGGGGAATGGCAGTAACTCACCCGTCATAACTGTCTGCATGTGACTGCCATGATATCAGACTAGAAAATAATGGTCCTGTTTTAGAAAACAGAATTTAAACAAGAGAGTATGGAAGAGGGACATTTTTAAAGATTTATTTGCTTCATCAGTTGTTTGCAATCCATAGCAGTTTAGAAAGTTTATCTTCTACATTCTATCTTCACAAAATCATCAATAACATCATCATAGATAAAATCTTGTAAAGATGCATCTTCAATCTCAGCATTGCTGAACTTGTCAAATGTTCCTGATTTATCGTGCTTCACAAATCATTTTTAACTCATTTTATAGAGAAAGAACACTCACTGGAAGCATTTGCGACAGGTGTTAAAACATTTTCAAAATAGTTTCCACATTTGCAAAGGTTGCCTTCCATCATCAATTATAAATCTGTACAAATCAGCTGCTGATCTTCAATTACAGAGCTCATCATGGTCAATGAAACAAATGAGCTTTCACTTTATCTTCAGAAAAATTTGTGTCCATATCCTCCCAGTAGAATCCAGTTCATTTTTTACTGTATCAGCTCTTAGCATTCTCATCTACACCTCTGTTGAAAAGCTTGGAAAATTGTTCAATAGTTTTCTTCAGAGATTCATTTCTACTCTGCAATCACACCATCATGTTACAAATAACATTGGCAGTCTCAATGATGATCTTCTCTTTCCCTTTTAAAATGTTTTCATTGTCTCTAGTTGCATCAAAAAATAGCTTCCTGCGTCTTGTGCACTTCTCATCAGAATGGCCTGTATTCTTTGTTAATGTGTCTCTACTTCCACTGAGATGTAATCATTTCAAACTTCCATGACAAAATTTGTAACTAAGGGCAACAATTGCGATGCATTTAATAAATTTGCATCAACATTTTGTAGTGATTTGCTGATCCATTGTAGCAACAGTCCCACAAAATAGTATAATCTGTAACATCATAACTTTCAAACTTCTCTGCTAAGGATTTTGCTTCAGATTACACATGTGGTTTCTCTGAATTTGATGTGGCTATGTCTAATCAGCATTCCTTTACAGCAATAAAGTTCGTTTCAAATTCAAAACAGCATCTGCATAAGCGGACCACCTGGTGTCACCAATTCTTCTGACCTTCAAATGTTTTCCACGTGCCTGCTCCAAGCATGTTTCTAGCATGTTCCACTGATGCATGAAAACTGAATAAAAAGGTATACAAGTTTTGAACAAAGTCAAAAAAATGTATGGCTGCCTCACATGATTCAGCTGCTGTGTTGCAAGTTAAATTCAAGGAGTGACTGGAACATGGGATGAATAATGCACAGGGGGTTGCATTGTTCAGTCTTTTCTTGTAGACCCGAATATTTTCCTGCCATGTTTGTGGCATTATTAAAACTCTGTCCATGACAATGTCCAAATCTAAATTTGCAAAGATTTCCAAAACAGTTGTCTCCAAGCGCACAGAAATATAGATTGTAGCTGGAAATAAATTTACAACTTTACCATCGGTGGTGGTGGGGGGGGGGGTCACATATCTTAAAATTAATGTTAATTGATCTACATGATTCACAGCTGGTGTTGAACTATTATGGAATAGTATTTGGCATCTTTTACTTCATCAGTGAATTTCTGAGCCACTCTGCCGTTATAGTGATGAAGTCATTGTAGGTTTTGAATGTTAAAAAGTTGGTCTTCTCTCAGCCACAACATTGATAGCTTTTCAAATGCTCTTTGACAAGCTGGTCAAATTCACAAAGATATTCAAGACAAGCTAAAAAATTACTCAGAATGACTCATCTTTTCCTCTTAAAGGAAGTTCCAGAGAAGACAGCATTTTGATTGTGGCAACAACACTCAGCATTTCCCTCCTATGAGAACATTCCCTTTCAAACTGAGCCAATAATACGGGATCAATCTCTGAATGAACGCATAGTTTTAATATGACTTTTGGAAGTTTCATAATCTTCCAACATTTCTCCAGTAAAGGTACCCATCGACTGATGTCTGTTACCCTTCACTGGGGTCAGGGAACAATTTGTAAACAGTGGACAGCCTTAGAGATTAACAAAACGACCAATTTCTCCTTTTCAGCATGTCATTTCTCAACACCCTCAAAAGACAAGACTCATGAGGAATTTGAAACTGCTTTCAGCCTCACAGCTCAAACTCTTTCTCAAACGTTCCATATCATCTTTATTCTCTGGTCTATTTATTGTGAAATATTCTATCATACTCAGTGGAATGGATTTTGGCCATAAGGCAATGTCTTCAAGGTAGGTTTCTTCCCTCAGAATGAGCTAGAACAGTATCTTGTTGTTCCATTCCCATTTCAGAATCCACTTCAGGTTCAAGGTTTTCTGACAATTGTTGTCTCCAGAAATCAGCAAGTCAAAGTCATCAAACAAATGACCAAAACTTGTCGTTGATGTTGTTGGGGATGTATGTGCAGTTTATGCATTGCTCAATACTTCAAAAAAAGTAAAACAGCAAACTGTTTTTGTGCCAAGCTCCATCCTCTGACCTTCAACTTTCTGCATTTCTGATTCTCAGATTCATTGTGTGGCTTCATATTGATTGCAATGAAGACAGATCAGTCAATGTGAATTTTCACAAAGAGCCACTTCCCTCAGCTCGGGGGGGTCAGGTTGTCCTGTCGACCTCACTGTTGCCTCAGGCTGCCAGGCGAGGGTATGGCCTCACCCTCACCTCCCTCCTCAGCCCTAGGACTCCAGTCCCTCCCTCCTCAGCCCTGGGGCTCCGGACCCTCCCTCCTCAGCCCTGGGGCTCTGGTCCCTCCCTCCTCAGTCCCTCACTGGCCAGTGCCTCTCCTCACTGAGGCCTCTCAGGCTGACTCTCCGATGTGAGGAGGGGGACCTCACTGCTGCCTCAGGCTGCCGGCTCTGAGTTTGGGGAAGCCGCTGCTGCTTTGACTGAGGGAAAGTTCTGGAAGCTGCGAGCAGCCAATCCGTATCCGCCCAAACCGCCCCCAATTCACCATCGCCAAGGCACAGGGTTTCCCGCTCAAAAGGGGCTCCACCAATCACAGCCCGAGGCTCATCTCAATTGCCTGCTGATTGGCTCAGGAACAGGGAATCAGCCAATCAGCAAGCTCAGAACTACCAGGTTTATGATTGGTGCTCCCACACCCACCTCTCAGTATCGAGATTTCCCATTGGCTGCAGCACGGAGCTGAGGCTGACGCCCCCAGTTCTTCCAATTCGGGAATCCACCCTTTCACCCCCGCCCCCGGCAGCACCCCCTCATAGCATCCCCCCCCTCCCCTACCCCGGAACCCCCCCTTATAGCACCCCCTCTCCCCCCCGGCACCCCCCCTCATAGCATTCCCCCCCGGCACCCCGCATCCCCCTCAACCCCCCAATTCCGTCCCCCCTCTCCCCCCCGGCACCCCCCTCACCCCCATCCCGATCCCCCTGGCTCACCCCCAACATCCCCTCAACCCCAGCATCCCTTCACCCATCCCCCACAGTGAGCATCTCCCCCACCCCCATCCCTCACAGTGAGCATTTACCTCACCCTCATCCCCACAGTGAGCAACCTCTCCAACATCCCCCAACCAACCCCCACCCCCTAACATTACATCCCCCATTCCTCCCATTCACCACCCCCCCTCCACTGTCAGCATTCCCCCTACTATCCCCCCACCACTCCATAGTCAGCATCTCCCTCACACCCTGCCTTAGTCAGCATCCACCATTCACTCCCCTCAGAACCCCCCATCCCCTCCCCCTCACACCCTCCTATGGTCAGCATCCCCCCGTCCATTCCCCTCACACCCCACCATCCCCTTCCCCTTCACACCCCACCACAATTAACATCACCTCCATTCGCCCCACAGGCATGCACAGTCAGAAAGTAGCCCCAGAAAACAAACAACAACCCTTGACAATTATTCAGCCAACTGCTCTTTTTTCTCAAAAGCAGTTCTCAACAAAAAGAAATTACTTCAATGGTCGCCTGGGGTCTCCAGTCAAGAATCTGCACCCAGGCAACAGCTGGATGGAAGTCCCTTGGGGATGTGTTGGGAGTGAGGTGTCTTCGGTTAGCAGCATCTGTGTAACACTCTTCAAGATACTCTGTGTTGCTCAGTAAATGGCTGGATTCTACTCACTTGGCTTTGAATCTGTCAAAGCAGTTTGGCTCAAGCTCAGTTTATGGTTCCAGGAAGCCTGACGACGGAGGTCAACCTCGAGAGAGAAATACTGAAACCTGAAATGAAAACAGAAAATGATGAAAAACTCAGCAGGTCTGGTAGCAACAGTCTTGAAGCCACTGGCACCAATGAGGGAACAGTTCCCATGATACCGAGCTGGCAAGGCCTTTGGGCCCAATCAGAATAATTAAGATCTTTCAAGATCAAGATACCAATTCATTCACCAAGAACCACCCTGGAGCACTGACCCTCTTGACAATGCGGCACTCCCAGTACTGACCCTCTGACAGTGCGGCACTCCCTCAGTACTGACCCTCTTGACAATGCAGCACTCCCTCAGTACTGACCCTCTTGACAATGCGGCACTCCCTCAGCACTGACCCTCTGACAGTGCGGCACTCCCTCAGCACTGACCCTCTGACAGTGCGGCACTCCCTCAGCACTGACCCTCTGACAGTGTGGCACTCCCTCAGCACTGACCCTCTGTCAGTGCGGCACTCCCTCAGCACTGACCCTCTGACAGTGCGGCACTCCCTCAGCACTGACCCTCTGACAGTGCGGCACTCCCTCAGCACTGACCCTCTGACAGTGCGGCACTCCCTCAGTATTAGAACAAAGAACAAAAACAGCCCGGGAAACAGGCCCTTCGGCCCAACGAGCCCACACCGCCATTTTAATACTACCAGTACCCCCCTCCACCTATGTCCCTTATCTATTGTTTTTATGGCAATCCAAATTGAGGGAAACTAATGTAGGGACAATTTATTACTTCCAATCAGCCTAATAGCACATCTTTGGGGTGTGGGAGGAAACCGGAGCACCCGGAGAAAACCCACGCAAGCCCGGGGAGAATGCACAAACTCCCACAGACACCGGCCCAAATCCATGTGTCTGCACAGCAAACAGTGATAGTCACTGAGCTGTCATGTTGCCCAGCATCTGGTCCAGTTTAAGCTCACACTAACAACATGAAGCACTCGGCCAATCTTGAACATTCAAGAGCAGCCCATGTATGAGCCATCACGTGTGTGCCCCTCGTTGGACAATAAGGCAGACCGACTTAAACCTGTGAATTAAAAGAGAAAAAACATTATCATACCATATCCTTTTACATTACCAGGGACGTCCCAATACTAGTGAACCTTATTTAAAGCAATCTCCTATATCCTCCCATCCCCAACCCACTCGTGCCTTAAACAACTCCAGCGTGCCTGCCTCCACCACCTTGCTTGGCAGAGCATTCCATACCCCCACTACGCTCTGTGTGAAAAACCTCCCTCTAATATCCGTGTCATACCTCTCCCCCCTCACCTTAAGCCCGTGGCCCCTCATACTGTGTGTATTGACCCTCTGACAGTGTGGCACTCCCTCAGTACTGACCCTCTGGCCCTTATCTACATAGAGTATATATAGAACATATAAAAATATATATATCATCACAAAGAGGCTATTCGGCCCCTCAACAACAAACTAACTGCTGCCCCATCTATACAAAGAAGAACGTCTGAGGGCGGAAGCCCATGTCTGCAGATGTTGCTGAGAGGCAGCATGTGGGTGAGGAAGGGGAGGGAGTCGTGGATTAACTCAGCTAAAGGAACAATCACACAATGTGTGCAGAGATTGAAGAGAAGTAAAGCGGGATCAGCATCAAAGCATGGAGTGTTCCAAGGAGACACAAGGAGAATTCTTCAGGATTGGACATAGGAGAAGGATTTCATGTCCTTCAGAAGGTGGCTGTGGAACTTACCTGTTTGTTTTCATTTATTTTAAACTTTGCACACAAAAGCTTCATGCAAAAGATAAAGGCACAAAGGAATATTTTATAAACTCTTTCCATTGCAAGCTTTATCTAAGATATGACAGTTTAAACACACGAATGTTAGCAGCAAAATGCTACAACAAATATCAGCTCCCAATTTCCATCATTCTTCTTGAACGGGGACTCTGATGTGGAGACTCAGTCAGACTAAACCTGTAGCAAGTATTCAGTCGCTTCAACTGCTTTCGTCCTCAGAATGGCAATCAATACTTAACATAATTATTATCAGAAAACTACATCTTCTCCTTGCAAAGCAGCCACTCCAGGCTTGAATGATCTGTGTTTTAAAAAAAGCAGCAGCAAGACAGAACAAATCTTCACCACAGATTTAAAGTAAAAGATCTTAACATAGAAACCAAAATAAGGAAACACAAAAATTGAGTTTCAATTCTGATGGCTATCACAACCCAGCCTCACAGGATTCGCAGGCAAACCACCCTCATTCAGCTGGAATCACTGTTATCCTGTAGGGAAAATGGCTGCCAGTTTTCACAAAGCAAGATCCCACGAACAGTGGGATCTGCAAGTACTGGCCTCTGAATGCCGCATTCCCCCAGTACTGACCCTCTGACAGTGTGGCACTCCCTCAGTACTGACCCTCTGACAGTGCAACACTCCCTCAGTACTGACCCTCTGACAGTGCAACACTCCCTCAGCACTGACCCTCTGACAGCGCGGCACTCCCTCAGCACTGACCCTCTGACAGCGCGGCACTCCCTCAGCACTGACCCTCTGACAGTGCGGCACTCCCTCAGTACTGACCCTCTGACAGTGCAACACTCCCTCAGTACTAACCCTCTGACAGTGCATCACTCCCTCAGTACTGACCCTCTGACAGTGCGGCACTCCCTCAGCACTGACCCTCTGACAGAGCGGCACTCCCTCAGCACTGACCCTCTGACAGTGCGGCACTCCCTCAGTATTGACCCTCTGACAGTGCGGCACTCCTTCAGTTTCATTTGATTTTGATTTGATTTTTCTTATTAGAAGTATTGGGATACGGTGAAAAGTATTGTTTCTTGTGTGCTTTGCAGTCAAAGCATACCATTCATAGAGAACAAGAGGAAAAGTGCACAGAATGTAGTGTTACAGTCACAGCGAGAGTGGAGAGAAAGATTAACTTAATACGAGGTAGGTCCACTCAAAAGTCTGATGGCAACAGGAAAGAAGCTATTCTTGAGTCAGTTGTTACATGACCTCAGACCTTTCTATCTTTTTCCCGGGAGTGCCAGTCTAGATGTTGTGCCCTGGTCTTTGGAGTGAGTCTGAAGTAACAACCCCCCTGACTCAGACAAATCATTCCCCATGGTAGGCTACTGCAGAAAATGCAGATGCGTGGGATTGAGGGTGATTTAGCAGTTTGGATCAGGAATTGGCTAGCTGATAGAAGTCAGAGGGTGGTGGTTGATGGGAAATATTCAACCTGGAGTTCAGTTACAAGTGGTGTACCGCAGGGATCTGTTTTGGGGCCACTGCTGTTTGCCATTTTTATAAATGACCTAGATGAGGGTGTAGAAGGATGGGTTAGTAAATTTGTTGATGACACCAAAATCGGAGGAGTTGTAGACAGTGAGGATGGATATTACAGTTTGCAGAGGGACATAGATAAGCTGCAGAGCTGGGCCGAGAGGTGGCAAATGGGGTTTAATGCGGAAAAGTGTGAGGTGATTCATTTTGGTAAGAGTAACAGGAGTACAGAATATAGGGCTGATGGAAGGACTCTTAGTCGTGTTGACGAGCAGACAGATCTCGGGGTACATGTGCATAGCTCCCTGAAAGTTGGCACCCAGGTTGATAAGGTTGTTAAGAAGGCATATGGTGTGTTAGCTTTTATTGGTAGAGGGATTGAATTTTGGAGCCATGAGATCATGTTACAACTGTACAAAACTCTGGTGCAGCCGCACTTGGAGTATTGCGTACAGTTCTGGTCACCGCATTATAAGAAAGATGCGGAGGCATTGGAAAGGGTGCAGAGGAGGTTTACCAGGATGTTGCCTGGTATGGTGGGAAGGTCTTATGAGGAAAGGCTGAGAGACTTGAGGTTATTTTCATTAGAGAGAAGAAGGTTAAGAGGTGACCTAATTGAGGCATACAAGATGATCAGAGGATTAGATAGGGTGGACAGTGAGAGCCTTTCATCTCGGATGGTGATGGCTAACACGAGGGGACATAGCTTTAAGTTAAGGGGTGGTAATTATAGGACGGATGTCAGAGGTAGGTTCTTTACTCAGAGGGTAGTAAGGGCATGGAATGCCCTGCCTGCAGCAGTTGTGGACTCGCCAACTTTAAGGGCATTCAAATGGTCAGTGGATAGGCATATGGATAACATTGGAATAGTTTAGGTTGAGGGTCATTAGATTGGTTCCATTGGTCGGCGCAACATCGAGGGCCGAAGGGCCTGTACTGCGCTGTAATGTTCTATGTTCTATGCCTCCACATCCGCAGAAAGTTCCCAGGTTTTCTAGGGAGAGTCCTCCAGTTGGGGGCAAGACTGTTTATTTCCTGAAGTTACATTCAGTCAGTTTGGAGAAACAGCTGGATCACCAACCCATCCACTTCTCCATCTGGTTTCCAGCAGCTGGCCAGAGTCATACTCAACCCCACTGTCCCAAACCCTGACCCTCCTGCTGTTCTGTTACTGGCTGAGAAATATAAGGACAGCTCTCCTCAGGGGCAAGTCCTCAGCTGTACTCAAGGAGGGATTTCCCAGTCTGATTCTCTCCAATGGTGGAATGATGTGCCACCGTTAAGAAGCAGTGACTTGGCCATTGGCTGAACCATATACCAAGTCAGGATTCACACCCATGACTATCTCATCGGAACACAAGGCCTTTAAGTCCCTCAAGCCTGTTCTACTTATTCAATGAGATTATAGTCGATGTTGGCCAGTATCTTAACTCAATTTACCCTCAATTAATTCATCCAGCATCCTTCTATATTCCAGGGCATACAAATCCAAGTTATATATTGAAGCTGGGAAGTTTAATAGGTTCATCATTCCATCCACTCTGCTGTTCTTCCGTTCACTATCAATCCTGAGTGAGGTTCACCACTGAATACTGAATCCTGAAGGTGATGAATCCATGAAACTGATCTCCTATCGGTCCAATGGAGAGGTTAATATCGTTCCATTCAAACATAAATTCAAAAGATTTCTCCTAGAATGTAACAGCTTGGGACCCAGAATCTGAGCAAAATGGGGAATGAGATATCGACAATTCTCCGGAGAATTGTAATCCTGGACCAGATCCCCAAATGTTACAACCTGGCTTGTTTGAAGCTGTAAAAAGTCTGAGACAGGGTTTGTGATCCCGGGTGTTTGCTCAGAGATTAAACATTTGAGTCCACTGCTTCTGAACAATCTAAGTATACTCGACAAAGTCAGAAAAATAAAACCATTTCCAAGATCTAACTTATATTCTAACCTTCAGGATTAACATGAGGTGAATGTAAAATAATAGGCAAGCTGAGGTCAAACACATGGCACTGCAACAAGACTGCTTCCATGGGTGTCTCAGCGACCCAACCAGCATCAGCATCCACTGAATGATGATGATGGAGCAAAACTCCAAATTATTTACAGACATATTGAACTTTTAAATAAGCTGAGTTTTTAAAAATGGATATACAAGCCACAGGCAGGTGAGAATGTAAAATTCAGTGACTGACACAGAGATTCCTGTGGGTTATGTGAAGAGGGAGACAATGGAATGTCACACCCTATCTCAGACTGACATTCCAAAAGGAGAAGTCATACAGATGTGAACTATCTCCTGTGGAGATAATGGAAGCTGATTATCATCTTGGTAGTAAATTATGTTCTAGGCCAGTTTGGGGATTTTCACCTCCCAGGAATATGTGAGGAATTGGGATAAAAAGCACAACATCAAAATTTGATCAGCGTGGACTAGCGCTGGGTATGTCAGAGTGTGTGACACAGAAACAAAAAGACCACAGAGCCCCTGATAGGTGAGAAATACAAATCACACTCTCTATTGCTGATTGCTGAAGCAAGTCAACTCAGCAAAGCCACAGCTGAAAAGTAAGCAACTACTCTTCACTAAACTGTAGGATCTTGGAATCTTAAAGCCAGCTATTCAACTGCTGAAGTCAGCATGACTGGAATCACAAGTTTCACAAGGCCACAGCATTTCACCAACTCCTCATGGACAAATCAAAGACTGATTTGTATATCTTTCTTTTGAGTTATTCTGGACTTACTTCTCATTTCTAATCTTTGTGAGTGTATGTGCAGATCCTTTATTATTTTCCTTGTGACTGCTATCTAAAAAGCTTACTCCTTCTTAACTCAAGAAAGTCTGGTTAAATTGTCTCCTCATAAAATATGAATATATTGGGCCTGGGAATATGTTTCCATAAGAGAAAGGATCCCTTTTGAAGTAATCTTCTTGTGACCAACAAACAGACTTGGATAAAGAAAGTGAAGTGGTTTATCCCTCCCCACCCAGGATTGTAACAACGTGGGTGGGGAGGGGTCATTCCTATCCAAATTTAACAAGTTTGGGGCTCATGCCTAGATCGTTCACACAGAGGGGATCGAGGGTAATGAATCTGGGGACTTCACCCAGGGACCAGTTGTAAGAAATGTGAGTTACAGAGTTTTATTAGAATTCAGGGATTGTTTCCCGAAGGTCTAGCCCAGAATTCCCTCCACTACCACCTCCCACTTCCCATCTGGTCTCAACCCCTCCATCTCAACCCCTTCACCTCAACCTGTATACCTCAATCCCTCCATCTCAATCCCTACACCTTAATCCCTCCATCTCAATCCCTATCTCAGTTCTTCCTCATCCGATGCTTGGTGCTATTGTTGACTCATTCACAGAGATTGATCAGTCTGATCAGCCAATAATGCAATTATTTTTGTAATGTTCAATATTCCTCAGCCTCCCTTCATCGAGGAATTCCCCGTTATTCTTTCATGGAATGTGGGAATTGTTGGTAAGTATCACCAAAGCTCATCCTGAATTGCTCCATGAGTAATTGAAAGTTAAACACATTGCTGTGGATTTGGAATCATGTGTAGGCCAGAGCAAGTAAGAAGGGAAATTTCCTTCCCTAAAGGCCATTAGTGAATCAGGTTGGTTTGTACAACAATAAATGATAGTTGTCATGGTGACCATCACTAACAGCCAGATCATTCAATGTCAGCAGTGCTCATGATGGGATTTGGTTCCATGACTCCAGCCTGAGCTTCTGTGCAATCTCCCTGACTCAGAAACTGTAGGGCTCGTTGGCCGAGGAAACTGTGTTTATAGTGCAGCCAAACAGAATGGCTATCAACCTGTCAATCCTTCCACCACATGTCATGGGGGGCAGTAAGGGTGACAGGGATTCATGGTCAGTCAGGTGATGGGAAGACATTTGGAGCTTCTACCATCACTATCCAGCTGATAGACAGGTGTACACGGCTGAATCAGACTCCTTGGCGAGCTGCGTGGATCAATGGGCTGAATGGCCAGTGTGGACCAGATTAAGGCTAAAGAAAAGGATTCAGTCCCCACTCAGACTTTGGGACCTCCCTCCTTACCAAACCCATGCTGGAGGTTATGACGTTATGGGTGGGACCTGCCTTCAAACTGAGAACTGAAGATTACCTGCGTCACACAAGGCAGGAAAATGGCCAGGTTTGATATTTTTATTCATTCATGTGACATGGGCGTCGCTGGCTGGCTGGCCAGCATTTATTGCCCATCCCTAGTTGCCCTCGAAAAGGTGCTGGTGAGTTACTTTCTTGAAACACTGCAATCCACATGCTATTGGTTGACCCGCAATGTCGTTAGGGAAGTGGTTCCAGGATTTTGGCCAGGCCACTGTGAAGGAACGATGATATATATCCAAGTCAGGATAATGAGTGACTTGATGGGGATAGCTGGTGTTCCCAGGTATCTGCTGCTCTTTTCCTTCTAGAAGGTAGTGATTATGGGTTTGGAAGGTGCTGCCTAAGGATCTTTGGTAAAATTTCTATTTCCAGGACTATGCTGAGTTGTTAGGTGCTTGTGACCAGATGACACCAAAATTGGTGGCACAGTGGGCAGTGAAGAAGGTTTTCTAGGATTACAGCGGGATCTTGATCAATTGGGCCAGTGGGCTGATGAATGGCAAATGGAGTTTAATTTAGATAAATGCGAGGTGATGTATTTTGGTAGATTGACTCAGGGCAGGACTTACTCAGTTAATGGTAGGGCATTGGAGAGAGTTAGAGAACAAAGAGATCTAGGGGTACAGGTTCATAGCTCCTTGAAAGTGAAGTCACTTAGATAGAGTGGTGAAGAAGGCATTTGGGATGTTTGGTTTCATTGGTCAGAACATTGTATACAGGAATTGGGCCGTCTTGTTGAAGTTGTACAAGACATTGGTAAGGCCACTCTTGGAATACTGTGTACAGTTCTGGTCACCCTTTTATAGAAAGGATATTATTAAACTAGAAAGAGTGCAGAAAAGATTTACTCGGATGATACCGGGACTTGATGGATTGAGTTATAAGGAAAGGCTGGAGAGACTGGGACTATTTTGCCTGGAATGTAGGAGGCTTAGGGGTGATCTTATAGAGGTGTATGAAATAACTGTGGACTTAGATAGGGTAGATAGGCAATATCTTTTTGCAAATGTAGGGGTGTCTAAAACTAAAGGACATAGCTTTAAGGCGAGAGGGGAGAAATACAAGAGGCTCCAGAAGGGCAATTTTTTCATACAGAGGGTGGTGAGTGTCGGGAACGAGCTGCCAGAGGCAGTAGTAGAGGCAGGTATAATTTTGTCTTTTAAAACAGACAGTTACACAGATAAAATTCATTTCGAGGGATATGGGCCAAATGCATGCAATTGGGACTAGCTGAATGGTAAAATCTGGGTAGCATAGACAAGTTGGGCTGAAGGGTCTGTTTCCATGCAGTAAACAGCTGTGACTCTATGGCCCTCTAATAGGCATGGGAAAATCCATCAAACTTTGACTCAAAATCATGAAATGTTTTAGGTCAATAAATATAAAGTGTTTCCAGTGACAGGAGAATGGGTAACCAGAAGGACACAGGTTGAAGGGAATCGCGAAAAGAACCAAAGGGAAACGCAGAGTTTTATTTACGGCGAGTTATTATGATCTGGTATAATCTAGAATGTTGTAATCTGGAAGGTGGTGCCTGAAAGGGCAGTGGAAGTATTTGGATAAATACTTGCCAAGAGAACATCAAGGTGGCCAGGGAAAATCAGATATCTCTTCCATAGAGCTGGAATTGGCAGCATACTCCCTGGTTTTATCATTGTTAGAATTCAAATGTTTTTCATGTGTTTAAGGTCACTCTGCAAGGCTGTTCCTGGAGAGAGTGAGGGTTCTCTGATAAGGAATGTTTAAAAACACATGGGAAACCATGTTTTTTATGGAGCTGATGAATTTCCTCTCAACCTTGCCCTTTGCCCCATCCCACAGGTCAACATTAATGAGCTGATAACAGATAGATAAGAGCCAGGAATGTTGACATTCCTGATATGGAGACAGCTGGTTGGATCTGGGTAACTCTTTCCTCATTTTACAGAGGATATATTCGGTTACAATGCCCAGTACCCATAGCCCAGTGAGAGTCAGTGTGTGTGGAACCCATACCCTAGTGAGAGTCAGTGTGTGTGGGACCCGTACCCCAGTGAGAGTCAGTGTGTGTGGAACCTGTACCCGAGTGTGTAACACAGTAACATTTGAAGATTTGTGCAGTTGTTTGAAGCAATATGAATGAATATTTCTCGAGCTTGGGTAACTCTGCACTGCTCCATCCAGTAATAAAGTTTTGAATATTGTACAAATCATTTTGAAATGCTGACATGGTTAAAAGCCAAAGTAATCCCTTGGTTTTCAGTGAATTGTGTTTATTGTGTTTGGAATAAGTGGCATTCTTGGAAAGTCAGATTTCCTCCTGCCTGATTCTCAGTCAGTGGGAGTTTAAGATCTGAGTAAGATTGTGAATTTCCAATACCATTCGCCACATTTTTGCTGTTCAGTTGGAACTGACTTTTTTCATTGTTTTTGAACCGATTGTTTTTTGTCAGATTTCTCTCTCTTAACAGAAAAGGGGATCTTTGCTGAGTTTTTTCAATTGATTTACAGGATATGGGTGTCACTTGCAGCAGCTAGAGTCTGAGAGCAATTTACCATCATCATTTGAATAGCAAGCCCCTCAGTACTGAGGGAGTGCCGCACTATCAGAGGGTCAGTGCTGAGGGAGTGCTGCACTGTCAGAGGGTCAGTGCTGAGGGAGTGCTGCACTGTCAGAGGGTCAGTGCTGAGGGAGAGCCGCACTGTCAGAGGGTCAGTGCTGAGGGAGTGCCGCACTGTCAGAGGGTCAGTACTGAGGGAGAGCCGCACTGTCAGAGGGTCAGTGCTGAGGGAGTGCCGCATTATCAGAGGGTCAGTACTGAGGGAGTGTCGCACTGTCAGAGGGTCAGTGCTGAGGGAGTGCCGCACTGTCAGAGGGTCAGTACTGAGGGAGTGCCACACTGTCAGAGGTCAGTGCTGAGGGAGTGCCACACTATCAGAGGGTCAGTACTGAGGGAGTGCAGCACTATCAGAGGGTCAGTACTGAGGGAGTGCCGCACTGTCAGAGGGTCAGTGCTGAGGGAGTGCCGCACTGTCAGAGGGTCAGTGCTGAGGGAGTGCCGCACTGTCAGAGGGTCAGTGCTGAGGGAGTGCCGCACTGTCAGAGGGTCAGTACTGAGGGAGAGCCGCACTGTCAGAGGGTCAGTACTGAGGGAGTGCCACACTGTCAGAGGTCAGTGCTGAGGGAGTGCCACACTATCAGAGGGTCAGTACTGAGGGAGTGCAGCACTATCAGAGGGTCAGTACCGAGGGAGTGCCGCACTGTCAGAGGGTCAGTGCTGAGGGAGTGCCGCACTGTCAGAGGGTCAGTGCTGAGGGAGTGCCGCACTGTCAGAGGGTCAGTGCTGAGGGAGTGCCGCACTGTCAGAGGGTCAGTGCTGAGGGAGTGCCGCACTATCAGAGGGTCAGTACTGAGGGAGTGCCGCACTGTCAGAGGGTCAGTACTGAGGGAGTGCCACACTCTCAGAGGTCAGTGCTGAGGGAGTGCTGCACTATCAGAGGGTCAGTACTGAGGGAGTGCAGCACTGTCAGAGGGTCAGTACTGAGGGAGTGCCGCACTGTCAGAGGGTCAGTGCTGAGGGAGTGCCACACTGAGGGAGTGCCGCACTGTCAGAGGGTCAGTACTGAGGGAGTGCTGCACTGTCAGAGGGTCAGTGCTGAGGGAGTGCCACACTGTCAGAGGGTCAGTGCTGAGGGAGTGCCGCACTGTCAGAGGGTCAGTACTGAGGGAGTGCCGCACTGTCAGAGGGTCAGTACTGAGGGAGTGCCGCACTGTCAGAGGGTCAGTGCTGAGGGAGTGCCACACTGTCAGAGGGTCAGTGCTGAGGGAGTGCCACACTGTCAGAGGGTCAGTGCTGAGGGAGTGCCGCACTGTCAGAGGGTCAGTACTGAGGGAGTGCCGCACTGTCAGAGGGTCAGTACTGAGGGAGTGCCGCACTGTCAGAGGGTCAGTACTGAGGGAGTGCCGCACTGTCAGAGGGTCAGTGCTGAGGGAGTGCCACAGTCTTTGTTTCTGATTTCTACCCTGTGAACTGTGTTGAAACCTGTGTTGTTCGGAGTAATGGACTCAGTTATCCCTCTCCCTCTGTCCTCTTCCTGTCTGCTTTGACTCCTCTCCAACTCGGCACTCATTTTCCCTCCTCACCCCTTCCCTCCCTCCCCCACTCCTCTGAATCATCCCATTGGCTGTCAGGAATCTTGCATCCCGTGGATTCTCTCCCATTTCAGGTGAAGGGTTGGTGTGTGACCTTGGGTTGGAGTTGCTGAGTTGATGGGGGTTGAGGAAGGCTGTGGGCCGGATTATCACCCTTCATCCTGAGCTGTGACAATGCTCTTTGTGAGTGTTGGTGATGTGGAGAGTGTGTGAGGCGGGCTGGCTGTGTAATTCCTATTGAATTGGGACTTACTCACACAACCTGATGTGATTTGGTCTTGAGGAGGAGAGGTTGCCATGGTGACAGTGATACTGATGATGCTGCCTCTCTGTCTGAAAGCTGAAGCCCTGTTGTTTTGTGGTGTTTTGTGCTTCGTGTCGACAATCTGCCGTCTCGATTCGTCATTGCCACGTAACCAAACCGGGCAGGTCTCCATGGTGATGGATTGTCAGCTGAATCAGGTGCTGACGTGGTTTGTGTTTGACGTGGGTCCTCATGACTCAGGGCAGTGTACACTCTGCTTGGAATACTCATCACTGTCTTTATTTGGGAGGGCAAGGAGAGCTTGCAGCAAGTCCCCCTCCCCCGGGGGTGTGAGTGAGTGAGGGATAAACCAGCATAAATCTCAAAATAATTCCCTCGTTCAGACAAGCAGGATGTCCCCACAACATCTGAGTCACAATTAAATAGCCAGCCCTTCACTCCTGTCCCTCCTTCTGTGCATTTTCCTGCTTTTCCCAGACTCTTGGCCCCACCTAAAGAGGGGACTCCATCTCATTCACACTACGGCAGGCTAAAGCAGCCTAATGCAAGCTGAAGCAGACTAACGCAGGCTAAAGCAGCCTAATGCAAGCTGAAGCAGACTAACGCAGGCTAAAGCAGACTAACGCAGGCTAAAGCAGCCTAATGCAAGCTGAAGCAGACTAACGCAGGCTAAAGCAGACTAACGCAGGCTAAAGCAGCCTAACGCAGGCTAAAGCAGACTAACACAGGCTGAAGCAGCCTAACGCAGGCTAAAGCAGCCTAACACAGGCTAAAGCAGTCTAACGCAGGCTTAAACAGTCTAATGCAGGTTAAAGCAG
The DNA here is from genome assembly GCF_965287045.1 of Carcharhinus amblyrhynchos. Classification (NCBI taxonomy): domain Eukaryota; kingdom Metazoa; phylum Chordata; class Chondrichthyes; order Carcharhiniformes; family Carcharhinidae; genus Carcharhinus; species Carcharhinus amblyrhynchos. The sequence goes on along the minus strand of NC_137326.1, from coordinate 1,252,958 downwards.
ATTAATGCAGGCTAAAACTGATTAACACGGGCTAAAACCAACTAACAAGACTAATGCAGGCTATCGCACGCTAAAGCAATCTAACACAGGCTAATGTGAGCTAACACAGACCAACATAGAGTGACACAGACTAAAATGGATTAAGGCAGGTTAATGTGGGATAACACAGACTAACAGAGGCTAAAATGGTCTGATATAGTCTAACACTTTAGTTCACTCTCGTCTCAGGTTCTGTTGATTTCATGTTACTTAATCTAAAGAATAATGAATGGATCTCACTCCCTTAAAGCTCCCCTGTTGCCAGGATGTGTTACAGCCCCATCCTCTCTGTACCTGGAACAGGATGGGAATACAGGCAGCCTAACATCTCTGTGTCCCTGGAACAGAGGTAGTAGTAGAGGCAGGTACAATTTTGTCTTTTAAAAAGCATTTATACAGTTACATGGGTAAGATGGGTATAGAAGGATATGGGCCAAACACGGACAATTGGGACTAGCTTTAGGGTTAAAAAAGGGGGCACGGACAAGTTGGGCTGAAGGGCCTGGTTCCATGCTGTAAACCTCTATGACTTGATGAGAAATATCTCTTGCATTCCTACATCAGTCACTCTCCAGTCACCCCAGGGGTGCAGACTTTGAGTGGAGGAAGAATAAAGTTTGTTTGTCAACTTTGCAGTGAAATAGTCTTTTAACATCTCCCACATATAGATTGGGATAATATCTTTTGGAAAATGCTTCAGTTAGCTGGGCAGTCAGGACAAAGTGGGACTACAAGAGCAAAAAGCTGAAAGCAGGAAAACAACAATAAAAATAGATTGGGATTCTATTCTCTGAAGTTTAGGAGAATGAGAGGGGCTCTCACTGAAACCCACAAGGTTCTGAAGGAGTTTGACAGGGTGGATACTGAGAGATTGTTCCCACTGCTCAGGAAATCTAAAACATGGGGGCACAGTCTCAGGGTAAAGAACTGATTGTTTAGGACGGAGAGGAAGGAAAATCCTTCTCTGGGAGTTGTGAATCTTTGGAACTCTCCAGCCCAGAGGGTTGTGGGTGTTCCATTGTTGAATATATTGACCAGTCCTAGGGCTGGATTGACAACGTAACAGAAATTGCCCCGAACGCAGGAAAATTTGATATGGGAAGTGAGAAGTGGAATTGAGGGAGATCAGTCATGGCCTTTGGAATAGTAGTGCAGGTTGGAGGGCCTGAATGGTCTACTCCTGTCTCTCAGCTTCTCATCCCATTTCTGAGTCCTTCTGAGAAAGGATTAAACTGAACTGGCCCAGGAAGAGGAGAGTTTATGAGAGATGTGTAAGACTGATCAGCTACTTCTGGCTATTGAGAGAGTTTATGTACTCACCAATCAGGGTCACCGTGACTTGAGGACAACTCTGAGGATCTGCAGCGTTCTGGATACGGATAACACTCTCAGAACTGAATTGTGCTATTGCCTGCTGCTGTAGGCCATGTGAGTTTATTTATATCTTTTGGTTGTTTTATTATATTCATTGTGCCCGAGGCCACTTGATGCAATGATTTTTATTTTACGACTGGTATCACCTATGCATCTACTTCATCATTAGTCTGGGGACCAGACTGTGACAAATACAGAATTCCAACGCCACAAAAAAAAAGAATTCTGAGAGACAGGCTGGTTAGGTGCATTGGCCATGCTAAATTCTCCCTCAGTGTACCTGAACAAGCACCAGAGTGTGTGGTGACAAGGGGATTTCAGAGTGACTTCATTGCAGTGTTAATGTACTGCGTGACACTAATAAATAAACTTAAATTAAATGATCACTTTGGGCGGGATTTTACTGCCTCATCCGAGTGAATCCGGAAATTCCCACCCAAGGTCAATGGACATTTCCGTTGTCTGCCCCTTGGCCACTCCGATTCTGTGGTGGGCGGGTGCTGGAGTTGCGGCATCAGTCTGTTTTAGTGATGGTGATTAATAGATAAGTTCTCTAAGTCCTTCCTTAAACATTCTTGCTTTCCTCAACCTCTCTCACCTCCTTTAAGAATCAGAGAATCCTACAGTGCAGAAAGAGGTCATTCAGCCCATTGAGCCTACAGCAGCCACAATCCCAATCACCATAACCCTATGCATTGACCCTAGCTAGTCCCCCTGACACTAAGGGGCAATTTAGCATGGCCAATCCACCTAACCCACACATCTTTGGTCTGTGGGAGGAAACCAGAGCACCCAGAGGAACCCCACATAGACACGGGGAGAACGTGCAAACTCCACCCAGACAGTGACCCAAACCGGGAATTGAACCCAGGTCCCTGGCACTGTGAGGCAGCAGAGCTACCCACTGTGCCATCATGCCGATATTATTTAAAACCTGCCTCTTTGACTTAGCTTTAGGTCACCTGCCTTAAAATCTCTTCAAGTATTAAATGTGTTTGGCTACGTTCTTGTGAATTGCCTTGGGACATTTTATTGCTTCTTACAATATCATACATCTTGTAGTTGTCTTTTTTTATCAATATGGTCCCAGGACACGTCAACTAAATACTTCATAAACCGAGTAACAACTGCCACAAGCAGGCATCTTGTTCTGTGCCTCATTACAATGGTCTGGCAGGTGTGATAATGATTCTCTCTCATTTGATTCCTCTGCCCCAGCTCTGGGTCATTGCTCTCAGTCCCAGTGTGCCTCGCAGTGTATTCCAGCTCATGTTTAGTAAGGTGGGTTTGTGTGTACGCTAGGTACTGTGCCCAAGGTGCTGACTTGCTGGGTGATCTATCCAGGGTTACTGAGAGACAGATCTTTCATCCTTCAGCTGATATGGGGAGCAGCTGGGACTGGAGTTGATGATCACCCATTATTATGTTGAATGAGAGTGCAGGCTCGATGGGCTGAATGGTCTATTCCTGCTCCTCTTCTTCATACAGGTGGGTGAGGCAAGTAGAGCCTGGGGTGTCCTGGGGCATCCAGGCTCAAAGGATATGAAACAGGGCACCCAGGTGTGGTACCATGGGGGGTGGGGACCACTCAGCAAGGTGCTGGTCAGGGTGCCAGACAGGGGCCAAACAGCTGGCCAGCAGGGTCATACAGTGGCCGGGGGGGGCGGGGGTGTCACACAGCTGGCCAGGGGGTCAGGAAGAAGCTGGACAGGGGGATCATACAGGAACCAGATAGGGGTTCAGGCAGAGGCTGGACAGGAGGTCACAGCTGGACAGGGGGTCAGGCAGGGGCTGGACAGGAGGTCACAGCTGGACAGGGGGTCACAGCTGGACAGGGGGTCAGGCAGGGGCTGGACAGGGGGTCACAGCTGGACAGGGGGTCAGACAGGGGCTGGACAGGGGGGTCACAGCTGGACAGGGGGTCAGACAGGGGCTGGACAGGGGGGTCACAGCTGGACAGGGGGTCAGACAGGGGGGTCACAGCTGGACAGGGGGTCAGACAGGGGTTCAGGCAGGGGCTGGACAGGGGGTCACAGCTGGACGGGGGGTTTCTCCAGAAGACTCTTGCGGCTGTTTGGCCCCTTTAATAAATTGAGCAGCCTCTGTGAATTGTGATTGGCTGCTACCTGTCTGCACTCTGATTGGTTCCTCTGAATGTGTGTCAGCTCGTATTGGCCCAGTGTGGAGAGCTCTCTGATTGGTCTGTGTGCGGGAGTTATCAGCTGATTGGTCCGGGAAATGTATGAATGAGGAGCTGCTGCCGACTCCAGCTTTAAACCTGGATCAGAGAGCCAGAGAGAGGGAATCCGGATCAGAGAGAGGGAATCCGGATCAGAGAGAGGGAATCCGGATCAGAGAGAGGGAATCCGGATCAGAGAGCCAGAGAGAGGGAATCCGGATCAGAGAGAGGGAGTCCGGATCAGAGAGAGGGAATCCGGATCAGAGAGCCAGAGAGAGGGAATCCGGATCAGAGAGCGAGTTCCGGAGCAGATCCTGGAGTGGGCAGCTGGGCAATGGCTACAATCCGAGTGACTCCAGCCCGGAAAGTGTCCACTTTGATCCGGAGCAGCGGTGGAGCAGCCCGGGAGCGGGAAGCAGGTGAGGAACGGGGGAGTGATCTGGAGAGGGTTTTGGGAGTGATGTTCATATCTGGACTGGGATTTGGGGGTGATATTTGGGGCGGCACGGTAGCACAGTGGTTAGTATTGCTGCCTCACAGCGCCAGGGACCCAGGTTCAATTTCCTCCTTGGGTCACTGTCTGTGCGGAGTTTGTACGTTCTCCCTGTGTCTGCGTGGGTTTCCTCTGGGTGGTCTGGTTCCCTGCCACACTCTGAAAGACATGCTGGTTAAGGTGCTTTGGCCATGCTTAATTCTCCCTCAGTGTACCCAAACAGACGCCAGAGTGTGGCCACAAGGGGATTTTCACTGTAACTTCATTTCAGTGGTAATGTAAGCCTGACTTGTTACTAATAAATATCCACATCTGGAGCAGGTTTAGGGGTGATATTCACATCTGGAGCGGGTTTTGGGGGGCTGATAGCCACACTATATTGATTGCGAGCTGTATGTTGTCTCTGGCAGGGAAGGATGCGACTGTATTTGAGGATTCTTACCGGCTGGGAGCTCTCCTGGGCCGCGGAGGCTTCGGAACAGTTTATTCTGGAGAGCGGATTTCGGATGGAGTGCCGGTGAGTGTCCGCTAGGTACTAGCCCAGTGAGGGGGGGTGCTGAGCTGTCTCTGGGCTCTGTGTTAAATGTCTGTCCCTGTGTGTTCCAGGTCGCCATCAAACATGTGGCTCGCGACAGGATCACCGACTGGAAACTTCTGGTAAGAAACTGACCCCAAATCCCAGAGTCCCACCCCCCGCATCCCTCACTGGGTTGGGTTGGGATAGGAGGGTGGGGGTCCTGGAGAGGGGTGTTTATTTGGGGGAGTGGTGTTTTTTGGGGAGGGTCTTTTTTGGGGAAAGGGATGTTTATTAGGGAAGGGGTATTTATTGGGGGTGAGGGGAGAGGGACTTATTGGGAAAGGGGTGTTTATTTTGTTGAGAGGAATAGATAGGGTGGATTCTCAGAGGCTATTTCCCCGGGTTGAAATGGTCGCTACGAGAGGACACAGATTTAAGGTGCGGGGAGGAAAGTACAGGGGTGATGTTAGGGGTAAGTTTTTCACTCAGAGTGGTGAGTGAATGGAATCAGCTGCCGTCAGTGGTGGTGGAGGCAAACTCGCTGGGGTCTTTTAAAAGACTTCTGGATGAGTATATGGGGTTTAATGGGATTGGGGGTTATAAATAGGTCTATAGATTGGTAGGTATTGATGTGATCGGCGCAACTTGTGGGCCGAAGGGCCTGTTTGTGCTGTAGTGTTCTAACTTCTATGTTCTATTGGAGTGGAGTGGAGGGGGTGTTTATTGGGGGAACGGTGTTCATTAGGATTAATTCCCCTGGGAGCAGAGACAGGGACATTGAGATCCGGACCTGTTTTTTTCCCACAGAATGGATCTCTGCTCCCACTGGAGATCGTGCTGCTGAGGAAAGTTTCCACAGGATTCCGAGGAGTGATCCAGCTTCTGGAGTGGTTTGAGCAGCCGGATGGATTCCTCCTGATCCTGGAGCGGCCAGAAGCTGTGCAGGATCTATTTGATTACATCTCGGAGCGAGGTCCACTCCCGGAGGATGTAGCCCAGGAATTCTTCACCCAGGTGGTGCAGGCTGTTCAACATTGCCACCATTGTGGGGTGCTGCATCGAGACATTAAGGATGAGAATATCCTGGTGGACCTGCGGTCTCGGGAACTCAAACTCATTGACTTTGGATCTGGCGCGTTGCTAAGAGATACAGTGTACACAGATTTTGATGGTAAGTGTCCCGTGCTAATGTGGCAGCTTCCCCAAGGTTGGCATTGTGGACTCGGGGAGCTCCCGGTGTGGATTCTAACAGCCGCTGTGTGTTTTGCAGGTACCCGGGTGTACAGCCCCCCAGAGTGGATTACCCATCACCGATACCATGGTCGCTCAGCCACTGTGTGGTCTCTGGGGATTCTGCTCTATGACCTGGTCTGTGGGGACATCCCGTTTGAACATGATGAGGAGATTATAGGCGGCAGACTCCTCTTCCGCCAGCCTGTTTCTGAAGGTATGTCATCCTGTATTCCATATATCCAATTGGTTTATAAAGCAGAAACAGGCTCCTGTCTCCTGGCAGGACACTGCAGAATGAGGGAGCCGGTCACACAGGCACCTGGGCAGTAACTGCTGATGTGTACTTAAGCCAATCCCACTGGACACTGAATAACAGAGAGTGCACTTCCTGGGAGACTTTTTCCTCCTTCCGGTGGACCTGCTGTTCCTGACCCGCTCTGGGTGTTCGGAGTGTCTGAGTACTGAGACTCATCTAACCCATGGCAAGCACAAAGAGACATGGGAGAAATTCCCACAGCACCCAGTACTGAGCCAGCTCCAGCATTAATCCCACAAGCTGTGCAGAATGGGCAGGCCTCTGAGGTTAACGGGCTGTCTAATCACTATCCACACTGACCTATTCCACCTCCACTGAGTTTAGGAGTATTTGCAGGACTGAGTGACCCCAGACTGATTACTTCTCACAATAATTACGGTGAGTAAACTGTACACACGTAGGTGCTGCTTCCCTATGAGAGAAATGATCAGAATCTCATTTCCTTAACAGGAAAGAGTAACTATGGCAATGGAAAGCAGACTGACTTAGCTCAATGTGAGATAATGGAAGATGCTGCCTATTCAGAATCACAGAATATTACAGTGCAGAAAAGGCCCTTCAGCCCATCGAGTCTGCACTGACATGTGAAAGACCCAGACCTGCCCATCTAATCCCACTTGCCAGCACTTGTACCATAGCCCTGAATGTTATGGTGTGCCAAGTGTTCATCCAGATACATTTTAAAGGATGTGAGGCATCTCGCTTCCCTCACCCTCCCAGGCAGCACATTCCAGACTGTCATCACCCTCTGAGTAAAAAGGTTTTTCCTCAAATCCCCCCGAAACCTCCCACCTCTCAGTTTTAACTTCAGTCCCCTTGTGACTGACCCATCCACTAAGGGGAACAGCTGCTCCTTATCCACTCTGTCCACGTCCCTCATAATCTTGTACGCCTCAATCAGGTCGCCTCTCAGCCTTCTCTGCTCCAGAGAAAACAACCTCTCCATAAGTCAAATGTTCCACCCCAGACAGCATCCTGGTGAATCTCCTCTGCACCCCCTCCAGTGTAATCACATCCTTCCTATAATGTGGCGATCAGAACTGCACACATTACTCCAGCTGTGGCCTCACCAAAGTTTTATATATGATCTCTCTATTTTTGTGATCTATACCCCAATTGATAAAGGTGAGTTTGCCGTATGCCTTTTCACCACCCTATTAACCTGCCTTTCCGGCTTCAGAGATCTATGGACAAACAAGCCAAGGTCTCTTTGTTCTTCGGAACTTCCCAGCGTCAGACCTTTTATAGTATACTTCCTTGTCAAATTACTCCTTCCAAAGTGTATCACCACACACTTTTCAGGGTTAAATTCCATCTGCCACTTATCCACCTTTTTGACCATTCTCCAAGTTGTTTTCATTCAATGCCTGAGATCTTTCTGGTTTTGTGGTTATTTTGGGTTCTGACAGTTCCTTTGTGCCTCTGTTACAGAATGTCAGCATCTCATCCAATGGTGCCTCGCTCTGCGCCCATCGGATCGACCATCCCTGGATCAGATTCTTTCTCACCCCTGGCTGAAGCAGCACAGTGTGGATTTGGATATGAAAAACCTCGAACAGTCAGACAGCTCCAGCCAGGAGAGCTTGTGATCCCACAAGGCTCAGAGTCAAGCTGCAAGTTGAAGGAGTCTTGCTGCCTAGAAGTTGCTGTCAGAATGCTGCTCAGAGTGAAGGAGCCACAGCAGAAAGCAAGAAGAACCCAGCGTGGAGCTGGACACTGAGGTGCGCAGTGGAGATGGCCAAGGAACTGAGTTCACCCAAAGATTTATTGGGACTGAAGGTCTGAAGCTATGCTGCTTGGCATTATAAAGCCATGAGAGAAAATCATTCATCAAATTCCCATCAGGGACCCACTAGGCAAAGAGACAATATGGACACTAGTCTGTCACTGTATAACACTGGGGTACAGTACTGGTGGGGACGGGACTGTCGCTGTATAACACTGGGGTACAGTACTGGTGGGGACGGGACTGTTGCTGTATAACACTGGGGTACAGTACTGGTGGGGCAGGTCTGTTGCTGTATAACACTGGGGTACAGTACTGGTGGGGACGCGTTTGTCGCTGTATAACACTGGGGTACAGTACTGGTGGGGATGGGTCTGTCACTGTATAACACTGGGGTACAGTACTGGTGGGGACGGGACTGTCGCTGTATAACACTGGGGTACAGTACTGGTGGGGACGGGACTGTCGCTGTATAACACTGGGGTACAGTACTGGTGGGGACGGGACTGTTGCTGTATAACACTGGGGTACAGTACTGGTGGGGCAGGTCTGTTGCTGTATAACACTGGGGTACAGTACTGGTGGGGACGCGTTTGTCGCTGTATAACACTGGGGTACAGTACTGGTGGGGACGGGACTGTCGCTGTATAACACTGGGGTACAGTACTAGTGGGGACGGGACTGTCGCTGTATAACACTGGGGTACAGTACTGGTGGGGACGGGACTGTTGCTGTATAACACTGGGGTACAGTACTGGTGGGGCAGGTCTGTTGCTGTATAACACTGGGGTACAGTACTGGTGGGGACGCGTTTGTCGCTGTAGAACACTGGGGTACAGTACTGGTGGGGACGGGACTGTCGCTGTATAACACTGGGGTACAGTACTGGTGGGGACGGGACTGTCGCTGTATAACACTGGGGTACAGTACTGGTGGGGCAGGTCTGTTGCTGTATAACACTGGGGTACAGTACTGGTGGGGCAGGTCTGTTGCTGTATAACACTGGGGTACAGTACTGGTGGGGACGGGACTGTCGCTGTATAACACTGGGGTACAGTACTGGTGGGGACGGGACTGTTGCTGTATAACACTGGGGTACAGTACTGGTGGGGCAGGTCTGTTGCTGTATAACACTGGGGTACAGTACTGGTGGGGACGGGACTGTTGCTGTATAACACTGGGGTACAGTACTGGTGGGGATGGGACTGTCGCTGTATAACACTGGGGTACAGTACTGGTGGGGACGGGACTGTTGCTGTATAACACTGGGGTACAGTACTGGTGGGGATGGGTCTGTCACTGTATAACACTGGGGTACAGTACTGGTGGGGACGCGTTTGTCGCTGTATAACACTGGGGTACAGTACTGGTGGGGACGCGTTTGTCGCTGTATAACACTGGGGTACAGTACTGGTGGGGACGGGACTGTCGCTGTATAACACTGGGGTACAGTACTGGTGGGGACGGGACTGTCGCTGTATAACACTGGGGTACAGTACTAGTGGGGATTGGTGAAGACATGCCTGTATGTTTTATGTATTTGTTTAAAGTGGCGTTTTATCTTTTTGTTGAAAAGGTGATACTGTTTGTTGTGATTTTATAAAGCACAAACTTTTGGAGACATTTACACAAAGTGCTTCAGCTCTCTGGATAGAATGACTATTTGGAGAAATCTATAAACAATCAAATCTATGCAAAAAGTAACGCTGTAATCTGTGTGGGAAACTCCTAATGGAATGTTGGTGCTGCTACTGAACTTACTGTGAAATCTCCTTTTGAGAGTCAGAGTCAATTTGATGCCACGGAATTCTCCCTTCTCTAGCTTAGTGTGGTGGGTTCAAGACTCATGGCGTGCCTTTACCCCCTCCCTCCTTGCCTGTCCTAGCTCTGACCCAGCTTGAGAACCCAATGCGATGGCATGGAGCACTGGGCTGCAAGTTGCTATTTAATGATATACTTAACCTTGGCAACAGTTACCAAGGAGGAAACTTTCAATTTTTTAATGTTTAACTATTGTGTGTGTGTGTGTGTGTGTGTGTGTGTGTGTGTGTGTGGAATTGGAAATGCTCAGGAATTGTTTTGTTCTTTGTTCTCAGAATATTTATTTGTCTTTTCAAACATTTGGTTTGCCTTCAACAATCACCTCACGGCTGTGATGATTTTAAAAATGTTTTTTTGGGTGAGAAAACAGAGCCACAATCCAGAAAGATTCCTGTCCGCAGGAAGTTTCTGGTAGGTTCCAGTGTGGTGGATCCTGGTACTTCCTTTCAGCTCCATCCCAATCCATCCAATCCATCCTGCAAACGTTTGAATGGGATAGTGTAGCTGACATTGCTATCACACCATGTGGGTAATGGAGTGAGTTACATCAAGCTGTATCTCCCAGTCTGGTGCTTTTGGGAACAGAAAATGCTTCCTATTGACTGGATACTGAATATCCTCCAAGTTCTGGTTGTTACATTGATTGTTGAATTGTGAGGATAAAGTTAAGTCTGAGGGATCTTGACTGAACTAAAAGCATGCACATTCATTTTGAGTCTGCCCAGATTGAAATGAATATTTTCACGGGTTTATTTATTTCCTATTTATCAAATTCCTTATGGATGGAGCTGCCAGAGTTCAGGCTCCAATGTTTCAGTGGAATAAAATTCTCTCTTTTAAAAAGCTCATTAAAATTGTTCTGTCCGTTTCATTTTGACAACAGTACTTTGTTTCCGGTGAGTGTTTGCCATAAACTCGGGGTTGTCTGTGAAACTTGACTGGCTGCTTTCTCTCGTTCTCTCTCCACCCTTTCACAGCAGGATTGTGTTCAGTGTGTTTCTGAGCCCATGCTGTTTTAATCTGGATTAAGTCTGAAATTCAAGAATCTTCCACCATTGAAAGAGATTGTTCAGCCACTTGCACCTTTGTTAACTGAATTCTATATTCAATTAATTTTCCTCATCACCCTGTCATTTAGCATCATAGAATCCCTACAGTGCAGAAAGAGGCCATTCAGCCCATTGATCCTGCACCCACCACAATCCCACCCAGGATCTATCCCTCCTTAACCCCAACTGATCCCTCTAACCTACACATCTTTATTTATTTTATTTGTTAATGTCACATGTAGGCTTACATTAACACTGCAATGAAGTTACTGTGAAAATCCCCTTTCATAATAGAAAAAGTCTTTGTGTGTTATAATGGTGAACATGTTTTGACACTCAGCTGCGATATTCATTTGCAGTGAGGCCTATGAAAGGTTGATTTTGTGGAACTTCTGCCCTCCTGCTAGCTGACAAATAAATCCTTAATCAAAGGTAGTGAGCGGTTATTGATCCATGCATGAAACTGGATTGATTGTTGCTTTGAAATCTCCACAAATGCATTCAGTCCCATCCTGCTTCATTACAGGAACGATAGGGATTGCCTAATCACTGATGATGAAGGATTCTAAAACTCCTGTATCTACAAGTCTCATTCATTCAGATTCTATCTTTGGGCTTATCACACAGGGTCCGCTCAGAAAGGACAGCGGGACTAGAGGGCACAGCCTCAAGATAAGGGGGGGCAGTTTAGAACGGAGTTGAGGAGGAACTTCTTCACTCAAAGGGTGGTGAATCTCTGGAATTCTCTGCCCGTTGAAGTGGTGGACGCTGCCTCGCTAAATATATTTAAGACGCGGGTTGATAGGTTTTTGATAGGCAAGGGGATTAAGGGTTATGGGGAGAGGGCGGGAAAGTGGAACTGAGACACGACAGATCAGCCATGATCTTATTGAATGGCAGGGCAGGCTCGAAGGGCTAGATGGCCTATTCCTGCTCCTATTTCTTATGTTCTTATGTATTTTTCCAGCCTTTTCTACACATTATTTCTATTCAAAGAATCATCTAATGCCGTTTTAAATGCTTCAATTGAACCTGCCTCCCCCACACTTCCAGGCAGAACTTTCCAGACCCCAACCACTCACTGGGTGAAAGAGTTTTTTCTCGGATCACATTTGTTCTTTAATAAGTCACTTTAAATCTGTGCCCTCTCGTCTCGATCCTTTTCCGAGTGGGAACAGTTTCTTCCTAGTTACTCTGTCCAGCCTCCTCATGATTTTGAACATCTCTATCTAATCTCCTTTAGCCTTCTTCTCTCTGAGGAGAACAGTCCCAACCTCTCCAATCGATCCTCATAACTGAAGTTTCTCATCCTGGAACCATTCTTGTAAATCTCTTCTGCGCTCTCTCCAATGTGTTCACATCCTTCCGATTGTGTGGCACCCAGAACTGTACCCAATATTCCAGCTGAGGTCTAATGAGTGACTTGTACAAGTTCAGTATAACCTCTTTGCTCTTGCACTTCATGCCTCTATTAAAAAAGCCCAGAACTTTATCAACTATTTTCTCCACATGTCCTGCCACCTTTAATGACTTAAGACTAAAAGAATTAGGAACAGAAGCAGGCTATTTCCACCAAATGAGTCTGCTCTGCCATTCAAGAGATAATGACTGATCTGATATAATCCTCAACTCCACTTTCTCACCTTGTCCCCATAACCCTTGATTCCCTTACTGATTAAAAATCTGTCTGTCTTAGCCTTAAAGATACTTCATAACTCAGTCTCTACAGCCCTCTGCCGTATAGAATTCCACACATTCACTCCCCTCTAAGGGCGACATCTTACCTACCTTACCTTACCCTGTCTATTCCATTAATTATTTCACAGATTTCAATGAGATTACCTTTCAGTTTGCCCAATCTCTCATCGTAAGACAGGGGGAAAATGAAGACCCAGTGTCCATGGTACACATTCGTACCAATGACATCGGTACAAAAAATGGATGCGGTCCTAAAAGCTAGTTACAGGGAGTTCAGTGATAAGAAGCAAGACCTCTAAGGTAGTAATCTCAGCATTGCTCCCAATAACACACACTGATGAGAACAGGAATACACAGACAGGGAGGATGAGTGTGTGGCTCAAGGAGTGGTGTAGGAAGATGGGTTTCAGAATCCTGAGCCATTGGGACAGGTTCTGGGGATGGTGGAACTTGTACAAACTGGAAGGGTTACACCCCAATTGGACTGGGATTGAAATCCTTGCAGGATGTTTGTCAGTGTTTTAGGGAGGCAGTATTGCAGTGGGATGGATACCTGAACAGGGAGTTTGAGGGGTCAGAAACCTGGTTAGAAACAAAAGGCAGAAAAAGTGAAAGGGAGGAAAACATGGCGTTAAAGGCAAAAACCAAACATGGCCTGTTGTTCCTAGCGATGGGTTTAATGTCAGGAAAAGTGGCAGAAAAACAAAATTAGGCCCTACCCCCATATCCCTACATATTTTCCCCACTTACCCCTCTAACCTACGCATCTCAGGACACTAATAAATTTATCCCACTAATCCCTCTAATCTACACATTCCCTAACACTAAGGGGCAGTTTAGCATAGCCAATCTACCTAACCTGCACATCTTCGGACTGTGGGAGGAAACTGGAGCACACAGAGGAAACCCATGCAGACATGGGGAGAACGTGTAAACTCCACTTGGGCAGTGACCCAAGCCGGGAATCGAACCCAGGCCCCTGAGGGTGTGAGGTAGCAGTGCTAACCACTTGCCGCCCCATAATGAGCTGAATGGCTACTGAGCAGACAGGCAGTGGGACAGCACAGGCATGACGGGCTGAATGGCCACTGGCTGAAACTGTCCAAAGGCTGATGCAACAGTCGAGCTTTCCAATTGGTGAATCATTGTGGAACCCGCTGTCCTTCCGACCAATCACAGCATTGATTAGATGTATTTCTCACTGTGATTGGCTAGGCGGTGGTCTGAATCGGTCGCTGTGATTGGCTGAGAAGTGCCGGGTGGCTGTGTCAGTCGTTGTGATTGGCTGGACGGTGCCGGGCGGATGTGTCGGTCGCTATGATTGGCTGGGCCGTGCCGGGCGGATGTGTCGGTCGCTGTGATTGGCTGGGCCGTGCCGGAACGGAGCTGCAGCAATGGCGGGCCTGGAACTGCTCTGCGGGATCGGCCTGAGCGAACAGAAAGCGAGGGAAACCCTGAGGAATGAGGGGCTGAGCGCCCTCCTGACACAGGCCATCGAGCAGGTGCGACCGGGGGTTCCGGCCCTGGAGCTTCTCTCCTCCCGGGGCCGGTGAGCTCAGCCCGCCCGGGGCCTGGGCCCTTCAGAGCTGCCGGCCTCAGCCGCACAGCCCCCGGGGAGGGGAGGGGAGGGGAGGCTCCGTTCCACGTGCTGTAGGTGCACCCAGTGTGCTGTTAGTGAGGGAGGGTCCTGAATCCCACCCGGAGACACTGACCCCCCCCCACCCAGCCCTGCCCCCCCCCAGCCCCCGCCCCCACCCAGCCCTGCCCCCCCCCGCCCCCGCCCCCACCCAGCCCTGCCCCCCCCGCCCCCACCCCCACCCAGCCCTGCCCCCCCGCCCCCACCCCCACCCAGCCCTGCCCCCCCGCCCCCACCCCCACCCAGCCCTGCCCCCCCCGCCCCCACCCAGCCCTCCCGCCCCCCGCCCCCACCCAGCCTCCCGCCCCCCGCCCCCACCCAGCCCTCCCGCCCCCCGCCCCCACCCAGCCCTCCCGCCCCCGCCCCCACCCAGCCCTGCCACACCCGCCCCCACCCAGCCCTGCCACCCCCACCCCCACCCAGCCCTGCCCCCCCCGCCCAGCCCTGCCACCCCCACCCAGCCCTGCCCCCCCCGCCCCTGCCCTCACCCCCACCCAGCCCTGCCCCCCCCGCCCCTGCCCTCACCCCCACCCAGCCCTGCCCCCCCGCCCCTGCCCCCCCCGCCCCTGCCCTCGCCCCCACCCAGCCCTGCCCCCCCGCCCCCACCCAGCCCTGCCCCCCCGCCCCCACCCAGCCCTGCCCCCCCGCCCCCACCCAGCCCTGCCCCACCGCCCCCACCCAGCCCTGCCCCGCCCCACCCCGCCCCCACCCAGCCCTGCCCCACCCCGCCCCCAGCCCTGCCCCCCCGCCCCCGCCCCCACCCAGCTCTGCCCCCCCGCCCCCACCCAGCCCTGCCCCCCCGCCCCCGCCCCCACCCAGCCCTGCCCCCCCGCCCCCACCCAGCCCTGCCCCCCCACCCCCACCCAGCCCTGCCCCCCCCGCCCAGCCCTGCCACCCCCACCCAGCCCTGCCCCCCCCGCCCCTGCCCTCACCCCCACCCAGCCCTGCCCCCCCCGCCCCTGCCCTCACCCCCACCCAGCCCTGCCCCCCCCGCCCCTGCCCCCCCGCCCCTGCCCTCGCCCCCACCCAGCCCTGCCCCCCCGCCCCCACCCAGCCCTGCCCCCCCGCCCCCACCCAGCCCTGCCCCCCCGCCCCCACCCAGCCCTGCCCCCCCGCCCCCACCCAGCCCTGCCCCACCCCGCCCCCAGCCCTGCCCCACCCCGCCCCCACCCAGCCCTGCCCCACCCCGCCCCCAGCCCTGCCCCCCCGCCCCCGCCCCCACCCAGCTCTGCCCCCCCGCCCCCACCCAGCCCTGCCCCCCCGCCCCCGCCCCCACCCAGCCCTGCCCCCCCGCCCCCACCCAGCCCTGCCCCCCCGCCCCCACCCAGCCCTGCCCCCCCGCCCCCACCCAGCCCTGCCCCCCCACCCCCACCCAGCCCTGCCCCCCCCGCCCCCGCCCCCACCCCCACCCAGCCCTGCCCCCCCCGCCCCCACCCAGCCCTGCCCCCCCCCCGCCCCCACCCAGCCCTGCCCCCCCCCCGCCCCCACCCAGCCCTGCCCCCCCCCGCCCCCACCCAGCCCTGCCCCCCCCCCGCCCCCACCCAGCCCTGCCCCCCCCCGCCCCCACCCAGCCCTGCCCCCCCCCCGCCCCCACCCAGCCCTGCCCCCCCCCCGCCCCCACCCAGCCCTGCCCCCCCCCCGCCCCCACCCAGCCCTGCCCCCCCCCCGCCCCCACCCAGCCCTGCCCCCCCCCCGCCCCCACCCAGCCCTGCCCCCCCCCGCCCCCACCCAGCCCTGCCCCCCCCCCCGCCCCCACCCAGCCCTGCCCCCCCCCCGCCCCCACCCAGCCCTGCCCCCCCCCCCGCCCCCACCCAGCCCCTGCCCCCCCCCCGCCCCCACCCAGCCCTGCCCCCCCCGCCCCCACCCAGCCCTGCCCCCCCCCCGCCCCCACCCAGCCCTGCCCCCCCCCGCCCCCACCCAGCCCTGCCCCCCCCGCCCCCACCCAGCCCTGCCCCCCCCGCCCCCACCCAGCCCTGCCCCCCCCGCCCCCACCCAGCCCTGCCCCCCCCGCCCCCACCCAGCCCTGCCCCCCCCGCCCCCACCCAGCCCTGCCCCCCCCGCCCCCACCCAGCCCTGCCCCCCCCGCCCCCACCCAGCCCTGCCCCCCCGCCCTCGCTCCCGCCCTATCCACAGTACTCAGTACTACCTCAGGGCTAAGCCACCCTACTCCTGCTCCTATTTCTTATGTCACCCCTCCCCAGCGTGTGGCGCTCTCTTGGGGCCAAGCCCCTCCCCTGCTGCTGGGGCTGGATGTGGGGTCAATGTCTCTGGGTGGGATTAAGGACCCCCCCCCCTCATTAACAGTACACTGGGTGCACCCTGCAGTACCGGCAGGGCGGGGGGCCGGCCCTGAGGGAGTGCCACACGGCCGGGGTGGGGGCTGAACCCTGGGGAAGCGCCATACTGTCACGAGCTTTGCTCTTAGGGAATGCCACACGATTGTGAGCTTGGCCTTGAGGGAATGCTGCATTTGCATGTATGGGGACAGGGTCTTGAGGGAACACCACCTGGCCATGTGCTCGATGCTGGGGGAGTGCCACACATGGGGGACGGTGGTGGTGGCTTGGGGGCTGCTCAGCCCTGAGGGAGCGCCACATGGCTGGGATGGGAGGTCGTGCCTTAACCCTGAGGGAGTGCCATTCACCGGCAGGGGGTGGGGGGCTCGGCCCTGAGGGAGTGCTGTGTGCCAGTGAGTGGGAGGGGGCTTGACCCTGAGGGAGCACTGTGCAGTGTTTGGCAAGGGGGGAGGAGGAGAGAAGGGGTGGGTTTGCCTCTGAGGGAATGCCAGGAGGGGACTGGCTTGACTCTGAGGGACCACCACATGGCTGGAGGCTCTGCTCTGAGTCAGCACATTGCGCTCAGGGACTTATCAGGTTATGACATCGTCTCTGGAGAGTAATATAATTACCAGCCCAAATCTCCGATTTTGGATGGTGGCACAGTGGTATTGTTACTGGGCTAGTAATCCAGAGACCAGAGTAATGCTGTGGAGACTCGGATTCAAATCTCACCATGACAGATGGTGAAATTTGAATTCTGTAAAAATCTGGAATTAAATAGGTAATGATGACAACGGGACCATTGTCAGAAAAGCCCATCTGGTTCACTAGTGCCCTTTAGGGAAGGAAATCTGTCATCCCCATCTGGTCTGGCCAACATTTAACTTCAGATTCACTGCAATGTGGATGACTCTTAAATGTCCCCTGAAATGACCCACTCCGTTCAGGAGCCATTCGGCTCCATTCTTTCTCCACAGATCCTTTCAGGTGTGCTGGAATTTTCTAGCATTTTCTGTTTTTGTGTTGTTGAAGGGCAGTTAGGGATGGGCAACAAATGTTGCCCCAGCAAGCTACAACCACATCCTGTGAAAGAGTGAAAAAAATTCAATTAAAATGAAAATACTTGAACAATAACTCAACAGTCAATGATTTCTTTTAACATCTTTACTCTGTATCTAACCCCGTGCTGTACCTGTCCTGGGAGTGTTTGATGGGGGACAGTGTAGAGGGCGCTTTACTCTGTATTTAACTCCGTGCTGTACCTGTCCAGGGAGTGTTTGATGGGGGACAGTGTAGAGGGAGCTTTACTCTGTATCTAACTCCGTGCTGTACCTGTCCAGGGAGTATTTGATGGGGTAACTTGGGGTTTTGGGTGTGCAAGTAAAGTGACTTTTCATGTTCACAGGATAACAAAAAAGGAAGCGGAATTAATGAGAGTGTTGGGTGATTGGCCATCTGTTGGACAATGTGGTATTTGAATGGCAGAAAAATAATGGGAATATTAGGATGAGGATGTAAAGGTATAGCCATTCTAATAACCAGAGATTAGCAAGCTGAGTGCAGGACTGTGTGAGTTGAAGTCAAGAACAATGTTGACTACAATCAGGAGTTGAATTTATGTATTTTGCAGGAATATCATTTCTGGTTTTCCATTAGCTGAAATAATTTGTCATTGACTAGGGGCAATGGTGGAATGTGTGCTCCATGTATCTTCCAGACCCCCTGCCAGCTCCTCATAGCTTTCTCTCTCTCTCTGTTTCCAGGCACAGGCGATTTTGGGTTCCACTCTGGACAAGGCGACAGGCACGCTTCTGTACAATGCAGTCACTCGGCTCAAAGACCAGAGGCACCTGGCCTTCCTGGTCAGATACATTGCAAACAAGGAAGTGAACTCGGACCTGCAGCTGAATGGTGAGGACAGCCCTTCAACTGCCAATTGTTTTAGTAAATAAGATGAATGGTTTCATTGGAAAGCTAATTGGTGTAATGACAGTTAACTGTGCAGCTAACATTACAATCACTTCTCAGCCTTTTGGCTAACATCAAGTATCAGATCAAACCGAAGCTGGTTCAATACCTTATCTTGTCAGCTTAGATCTTGTTTGTCTCTCTTTTGGGGACCATGAATTGTATTCTGTTGGATTTTGAATTTGGGTTCTGGAACAAGCAAGGAATGGATTTGGATCATTCCATTCTGAGCATTGCCTTTGTCACTTTAAGAATGGAGTAAAAATTAAACATTGTCGTGGCAATGAACGTGTCGTGTATCTCCCAGTTGTACTGGATAGATTGGCTGCTGCATTTCTGTCAGAGGAGTGACTCAAGGATCAGTTCACGAAAATACACTTTGTGATGTTTACAGGAATTATGGTATTCAATCTGCAGGAGAGCCAGTAAATGCTGTATCGAATCAGCTTCGTGTGTCCTAGACTTCAGATAGAAGAATAAACCCTGCAATGGACTGTGGTTTAAGCTATATTACCTTCCTGACTTGGAGCTGTGTCACTATCCCTGGGTTGGTATGTTGGAGCCCCCTTCCTGGCAGAGTTGTGAGTCTTCCTGCACTGGGTGGACAGCACCTTGCAGCTGCCTTCTCGGGCAGTTGGAGATGGGCAGTAGTTGTAGTTCTGGCCAGTGACATCCACATCCCCTGAAGATAATAAAAAAGCCGATTCAATAATTTTCAAAAAGGAATTGGATAAATATTTGAAAGGGAAAGAATTGCAAGAATATGATAAAAGAGTAGGAGAAAGTGGGACTAATTGGATGATTTCAAAGGGCCAGCACAAGCACAGTGAGCCAAATGGCATCCTTCTGTGCACTATGGAAAATAACATAAGAGGACGCTGAAAGTCTGCAAAGGGATATAGATAATCTTAGTGAGTGGGCAAGGGTGTGGCAGATGGAGTACAATGTTGGTAAATGAGACGTCATCCATTTTTGTAGGAATAACAGCAAAATGGACTATTATTTAAATGGTAAAAAATTGCAGCATGCTGCTGTGCAGAGGGACCTGGGTGTCCTTGTGCATGAATTACAAAAAGTTGGTTTGCAGGTGCAGCAGGTAATTAAGAAGGCAAATGGAATTTTATTCTTCATTGCTAGAGGGATGGAGTTTAAAAACAGTGAGGTTATGTTGCAGCTGTATAAGGTGCTGGTGAGGCCACACCTGGAGTACTGTGTACAGTTTTGGTCTCCTTACTTGAGAAAGGATATACTGGCCCTGGGGGGGGTGCAGAGGAGATTCACTAGGTTGATTCCGGAGTTGAAAGGGTTGGCTTATGAGGGGAGACTGAGTAGACTGGGGCTATACTCATTGAAATTCAGAAGAATGAGGGGAGATATTATAGAAACATATAAGATTATGAAGGGAATAGATAAGATAGAAGCAGGGAAGTTGTTTCCACTGGCGGGTGAAACTAGAACTAGGGGGCATGGCCTCAAAATAAGGGGGAACAGATTTAGGACTGAGTTGAGGAGGAACTTCTTCACACAAAGGGTTGTGAATCTGTGGAATTCCCTGCCCAGTGAAGCAGTTGAGACTCCCTCACTGAATGTTTTTAAGGCAAAGATAGATAAATGTTTGAACAGTAAAGGAATTAAGGGTTATGGTGAGCGGGCAGGTAAGTGGAGTTGAGTCGCAAAAAGATCAGCCATGATCTTATTGAATGGCGGAGCAGGCTGGAGGGACCAGATGGCCAACTCCTGCTCCTAGTTCTTATGTTCTTATGTAAATAGAAAAGGTGCAGACCTCCATCCTGCTCGGTCATCCGTTACAATCCTGGCTGGATGAACTCACGGAATTGATGTGGCACAAGAGCAATCCATTCAGCCCATCATTCCTGTGCTAGCTGTTTGGCAACACCAGGTTTAAGTCCAACCGATTTATTTGATAGTAAACTCACAAGCTTTTGGGTTAGCCCCTTCGTCAGGTGAATGGAGAGTTCTGGCCTCAGACAGAGCATATAAAGCACAGACAATTTACAGATTACTGATTAGAATGCGAATCTTTACACCTAACCTGCTGTTCAAGTCCTAAAGTGGCCGACAATGTGAATGGAATGAGCACTGATCACAGGTTAAAGAGATGTGTATTGTCTCCAGACAGTACAGTAAGTGAGGTTTTGCAAACCCAGGCAAGTCACGGGGGTTACAGATAGTGTGACATGAACGCAAGATCCCTGTTGAGACTGTCCTCGTGTGCGGAACTTGGCTATCAGTCCCTGCTCAGCAACTCTGCGCTGTCGTGTGTCGTGAAGGCCGCCTTGGAGAATGCTTACCCGAAGGTCAGAGGCTGAATGCCCGTGACCACTGAAGTGTTCACCAACAGGAAGGGAACAGTCTTGCCTGGTGATTGTCGAGCGATGTTCATTCATCCGTTGTCGTAGCGTCTGCATGGTCTCCCCAATGTACCATGCTTCGGGACATCCTTTCTTGCAACGTATCAGGTAGACAATACACATCTCTTTAACCTGTGATCAGTGCTCCTTCCATTCACATTGTCGGCCACTTTAAGACTTGAACAGCAGGTTAGGTGTAAAGATTCGCATTCTAATCAGTAATCTGTAAACCGTCTGTGCTTTATATGCTCTGTCTGAGGCCAGAACTCTCCATTCACCTGACGAAGGGGCTAACCCAAAAGCTAGTGAGTTTACTATCAAATAAATCGGTTGGACTTAAACCTGGTGTTGTCAGACTTTTTACTGTGTTTACCCCAGTTCAACGCCGGCACATCCACATCATGACTAGCTGTTCGGTACAGCTACACAATTCATCTTGCTGCCCTTGCTCTTTCCCTACAGCCTTAGAAATGTTTCCTTTGCAGGTGTTTATACGTTTCCCTTTGGAAAGGTATTGAATCTGAGTCTAGCATTTCAGGCAGTATATTCCCAATTGCCATTTCTCTTCATCTCCCTGCTAAGTTTTTGATTAATGGGAACACCAGTTTCTCCCACAGTTGGACAAAGTTTATTAAATTAATGTGTTAGTTTCTGATTTTAGTTAGTTTCTGGCCTTCATAGCGAGGGGGATTGAATATAAAAGTAGGGAGGTCTTGCTGCAGCTGTATAGGGCATTGGTGAGGCCGCAGCTGGAGTACTGTGTGCAGTTTTGGGCGCCGTACTTACGCAAGGATATTTTGGCCCTGGAGGGAGTGCAGAGGAGGTTTACTAGGCTGATACCGGAGTTGAGGGGATTGAGCTATGAGGAGAGGCTGAATAAACTAGGCTTGTACTCGTTAGAGTTTAGAAGAATGAGGGGAGATCTCATTGAGACGTATAAGATGATGAATGGGATGGATAGGATAGAGGTGGAGAGACTCTTCCCGCTCAAAAAAGACAGTAGGACTAGGGGGCACAGCCTCAAGATAAAGGGGAGGTGGTTTAGAACGGAGTTGAGGAGGAACTTCTTCACTCAAAGGGTGGTGAATCTCTGGAATTCTCTGCCCGTTGAAGTGGTGGAGGCTGCCTCGCTAAATATTTTTAAGAAGCGGGTTGATGGGTTCTTGATAAGAGAGGGGATTAAGGGTTATGGGGAGAGGGCGGGAAAGTGGAACTGAGCCACGACAGATCAGCCATGATCTTATTGAATGGCGGGGCAGGCTCGAAGGGCTAGATGGCCTACTCCTGCTCCTATTTCTTATGTTCTTATGTTCTTATGATTTTAACACTTTGTTCAGCACTCAGTCTAAAATGTGATGCTTTTCACCAGAATGAGGTTATATTTGTGCAGATTCACAAGGGGTGGGTGAGATCCTAAATAAATATTTCTCATCGGTATTTACTGTTGGGAAAAGCATGGATATTAGGGATCTTGAGGAAATAAATAGTGATGTCTTGAGGAGTGTACATATTACAGAGAAAGAGGTGCTGGAAATCTTAAAGCGTGTCAAAGTAGACAAATCCACGGGACCTGATGAAGTCTATCCCAAGGCGTTGTTAGAGGCTAGGGAGGAAATTGCGTGTCTCCTAGCAGAGAGATTGGAATCATCGATAGTCACAGGTGAACATTGAAGGGTGGCAAATGTTGTGCCTTTGTTTAAAAAGAGCTGCAAGGAAAAGCCTTGGAACTATCGACAGTGAGCCTAACATCTATAATGGATAAGTTGTTAGAAGGTATTTTGAGAGACAGGATCTACAGGCATTTAGAGACGTAAGGATTGCTTAGGGACAGTCAGCATGGCTTTGTGAGTGGAAAATCATGTCTCGTGAATCTGATTCGGTTTTTTTGAAGGGGTAACCAAGAAGGAAGATGAGGGCAGTGGAGTTGATGTTGTTTACATGGATTTTAGCAAGGCCTTTAACAAGGTATCACACGATAGATACAAAAGATCATCTGGACTCGAAGTGTCAGCTCTTTTCTCTCCTTACAGATGCTGCCAGACCTGCTGAGATTTTCCATCATTTTCTTTTTTGGTACAGCATAATAGGTTATTGCATGAGATTAAATCTCACAGGATCCAGGGTGAGGTAGCCAATTCGATACAAAATTGGCTTGATGACAGAAGACAGAGGATGGATGTAGAGGGTTGTTTGTGAGGTAGTAGTAGAGGTGGGTACAATTTTATCTTTTAAAAAGCATTTAGATAGTTACATGGGTAAGATGGGTACAGAGGGATATGAGCTTAATAGTAAAAAAGTGGATGGCGTGGACAAGTTGGGCCAAAGAGCCTGTTTCCATGCTGTAACCCTCTATGACTGTCTCCATGCAGTGCTTCTTGATGTGTGGTCATGTTGGAAATATGGCAGCCAATTGTGCACAGCCAGCTCCCACAAACAGCAGTCTGATAATGACCAGATTATCTGGAACTTTATTGTGATGGCGTTTGAGGGTTAAAGTATTGGCCAGGGCATCTCCCCTGCTCTCCTTCCAAATAGTGGCACGGGATCTTTTACATTCACCAGGGCAGGTGGCTGGGGCTTGCTTGGTGTATTGGCTTATTGGAAAGACAGCATCTCCAACAATTCAGCACTGTGCTGGAGTGTGAGTGTTGATCTCTGAACTGAAGCCTGGAATGGGCCTTGAAACCAGACGTTTTAACTGTGAGACTAGTGTGCCACCCACTGAACCATGGCTGGCGCTGGTGTTTTGTCCTGGAATGTAATTGCACAGGATGCGTGATCTGTGGGATTAATGCTTTGCATACAAGTTTGCATTGAATGCAGTGCTTGTTGGCCTTGGCCTGACTTAGCACGTCTCCTAATTGTTTTCCTAAATATTACACTAATTGGGGTTTTAAGAAATATCTTTACCTTCTTTGTTTTCGGTTTCTCTTCCTCTGATTCCTGTCAATCACTATGATTTGTCCTTTTGTATTCACCAATCCAAAACACGTGAATCCTACTGTAAACAGTCAACAAATGAGATTACTTCATTTGGGAGAAAAAACTTAACATTTTGTTTCTTCAATTAGCTTCTCTAGATTACATTAAAAACCATCAGGTGGATCCAATTGACAGTGAAGATTTTGAGAGAGAATGTGGTATTGGAGTTGTGGTGACACCAGAACAGATTGAGGAAGCGGTGAGTGTGTTCAGCTTGTTGTGTTATCTGCTGCAAAAACATTTCCTAAATCGGATTTAAATGCCAGGAGATGGGTGACTCTCCCTCAGTCCAACTATAATCAGCTCCTTGCTACAGCAGCTCGGTGTGTGACTGTCTGCTCTGTTGTTTGGATTAGATTGTTTGGATCTGAATGGAGCGGATGTCGCTGGGCAGGTGAGAACTGATGCTGGAGAATATCAATTGCCAAGTTATAATACTGGCACCCACCTGACAATATAGAAAATTGGCCGGGTAGCTCCTGTCCTCGATCAAACTGCCAACTACTGCTCTGTAAAAAGTCTGACAACACCAGGTTTTAGTCCGACTAAAACCTGGTGTTGTCAGACTTTTTACTGTGTTTACGCCAGTCCAACGCCGGCATACCCACATCATAACTACTGCTCCATCAGACTTCTCTTAATCATTTGCAAAGTGATGCAAGGGGTCAGTAACAGCACTACCGGATGGCACTTATACTGCAATAACCTGCTCACTGACACTTAGTGTGGGTTCCAGCAGGACCACTCGCTCCCTGACCTCATTGGTTCATAGAGACTAGAATCAGGAGGAGGTCATTGGGCTCTTCGAGCTTGCTCCGCCATTCATTTTGATCATAAGAACATAAGAAATAGGAGCAGGAGTAGGCCATCTAGCCCTTCAAGCCTGCCCCGCCATTCAATAAGATCATGGCTGATCTGTCGTTGCTCAGTTCCACATTCCCGCCCTCTCCCCATAACCCTTAATCCCCTCTCTTATCAAAAACCCATCAACTTGCATCTTAAAAATATTTAGCGAGGTAGCCTCCACCACTTCAACGGGCAGAGAATTCCAGAGATTCACCACCCTTTGAGTGAAGAAGTTCCTCCTCAACTCCATTCTAAACCGCCCCCCCCCTTTATCTTGAGGCTGTGCCCCCTAGTCCTACTGTCCTTTCTGAGCGGGAAGAGCCTCTCCACCTCTATCCTATCCATCCCATTCATCATCTTATATGTCTTAATGAGATCTCCCCTCGTTCTTCTAAACTCTAACGAGTACAAGCCTAGTTTATTCAGCCTCTCCTCATAGCTCAACCCCCTCAACTCTGGCATCAGCCTAGTAAACCTCCTCTGCACTCTCTCCAAGGCCAAAATATCCTTGCGTAAGTGCGGCGACCAAAACTGCACACAGTACTCCAGCTGCGGCCTCACCAATGCCCTATACAGCTGCAGCAAGACCTCCCTACTTTTATATTCAATCCCCCTCGCTATGAAGGCCAGCATCCCATTCGCCTTCCTGACCACCTGCTGCACCTGCAGGCTGGGTTTGTGCGACTCATGCACAAGGACCCCGAGGTCCCTCTGCACCGTCGCCTGCTGCAGTTTTTCGCCATGTAAGTAATAGCCCTTCCTACCATTATTCCTACCAAAGTGGACCACCTCGCACTTGCCAACATTAAATTCCATTTGCCAGTTCCTGGCCCATTCCCCCAGCCTATCTAGATCCTTCTGCAGACTCTCCACACCCTCTGCGCAATTTGCCGTTCCACCAATCTTGGTGTCATCAGCAAATTTCGACACCCTACACTCGGTTCCCTCCTCCAGATCATCTATATAAATGGTAAATAGCTGAGGCCCCAGCACCGACCCCTGGGGCACTCCACTGGTCACCAGCCGCCAATCCGAATAGCACCCATTAACCCCCACTCTCTGCCTCCTATTTGACAACCAATCCTCTATCCACGCTAACACCCTACCCCCAACTCCATGTCCCCTGACCTTCTGCAATAACCTCTTGTGAGGCACCTTGTCAAATGCCTTCTGAAAATCCAGAAAGACCACATCCACCGGCTCTCCTCTATCCACCGCCCTAGACACATCCTCATAGAACTCCAGTAAATTTGTCAGACACGACTTCCCCTTAGAGCAGACGCAGCACGTTTCATTATCAAGCAATTCCCCTCAAGATGCCTCGCTTTTTCCTCCTTGATGATGGATTCTAACATTTTACCTACAACAGATGAATGTCCTGATTTCCCCACTTCCCCTTCCCCCACCCCAAAATAATCCCCTGATCGCTTTCGCCCCAAGATCTATCAAATCACACTGAAGCATCTCTACATCCTCCTCACAGCTCACCCTCCCACCCAACTTTGTGTCATCTGCAGATTTGGAGATCATACATTCAGTTCCATTTTCCAAATTATTTGTGAACAGTTGGGGTCCTAGTACAGATCTCTGCGGAACCCCATTAGTCACTGCCTGCCAATTGGAAAAATGCCAACTGTTTGCTTCTTATCTGCTAACCAGCTTTCTATTCATCTCGACATTACCTATAATCCATGTGCTTTAATTTTACATAGTAGCCTGTTATGTGAGACCTTGTTGAAAATCGAAATAAATCACATGCACTCGTTCTCCTCGGTCAATTCTACTAGTCACGTCTTAAAAATTCCAATAGAGTTTTCAAACATGATTTCCCTTTTGTAAATCCATGCTGATTTTGTCATTTTCCCACTGCCTTCCAAATGCCAAGTTCAAACATGGAGTAAAGAGCTGAGCCAGAGGTGAGAGTGACTGCCCTTGATATCAAGGCTGTGTTTAAGAGTCCACAGGACTCTTAAATCGGCCTCGCAGGTGGAGGAGGTGGTCAAGAAGGCGTATGGTGTACTGGCCTTCATTAATCGAGGGATTAAGTTTAGGAGTCGGGAGGTAATGCTGGAACTTTATAAGACCCTTGTCAGGCCTCATTTGGAGTATTGTGCGCAGTTCTGGTCGCCTCACTATAGGAAAGACGTAGAAGCTATTGAAAGGGTGCAGAGGAGATTTACAAGGATGTTGCCTGGACTGGGAGGCATGCCTTATGAAGTTAGGTTGAGGGAGCTGGGACTCTTTTCCCTGGAGAGACGAAGGTTGAGAGGCGACCTGATAGAAGTTTACAAAATGTTGAGAGGAATAGATAGGGTGGACTCTCAGAGGCTATTTCCCCGGGTTGAAATGGTCGCTACGAGAGGACACAGATTTAAGGTGCGGGGAGGGAGGTTCAGAAGTGATGTTAGGGGTAAGTTTTTCACTCAGAGGGTGGTGAGTGAATGGAATCGGCTGCCGTCAGTGGTGGTGGAGGCGAACTCGCTGGGGTCTTTTAAAAGACTTCTGGATGAGTATATGGGGTTTAATGAGATTGAGGGTTATAGATAGGTCTGTAGGTTGGTAGGTGATGTGATCGGCGCAACTTGTGGGCCGAAGGGCCTGTTTGTGCTGTAGTGTTCTATGTTCTATGTTAACTGACTGTGGGCTCAAGGAACCCCAGCAAAACTGGAGTAAATGAGATTCGGGGGAAAGCTGTCTGCTGGTTGGAATCATACCTGGCACAAAGGAAGATGGTTATGGTGATTGGAGGTCAATTATCTCAGCCCCAGGACATCACTCCTCAGGGTTAGTGTCCTCAGCCCAACCATCTTCAACTGCTGCATCAATGACCTTCCTTTGAATATAAGGTCAGAAGTGGGGACGTTCATCGATGATTGCACAATGTTCAGCATCATTTGTGACTCCTTGGATACTGAAGCATGCCATGTTCAAATGCAGCAAGACCTGGATAATCTCCAGATGTGGGCTGGAGATTGCCTGGCATTGTCTGGACAATGACCAGCTGCAAAAAGAGAGACTCTAACCATCGCCTCTTGACATTCATTGGCATTATCATCGCTGAATCCCCTACTGTCAACATCCTGGGAGTTACTATTGACCAGAAGCGGAACTGGACTAGCCATATAAATACAGTGGCTGCAAGAGCAGGTCAGAGGCTAGGAATCCTCTGGAGAGTAACTCACTTCCTGACTTCACAAAGCCTATCCACCATCTACAAGGCACAAGTCAGGAGTGTGATGGAATACTCCCCACTTGCCTGGATGGGTGCAGCTCCAACCACACTCAAGAAGCTCAACACCATCCAGGACAAAGCAGTCCTGCTTGATTTGCTACCCCATCCACCATCTTAAACATTCACCCCCTCTACCAGTGATGCGCAGTGGCAGCCGTATCTGCTATAAACAAGGAGCACTGCAGCAACTTAAGAACATAAGAAATAGGAGCAGGAGTAGGCCATCTAGCCCTTCGAGCCTGCCCCGCCGTTCAATAAGATCATGGCTGATCTGTCGTGGCTCAGTTCCACATTCCCGCCCTCTCCCCATAACCCTTAATCCCCTCTCTTATCAAAAACCCATCAACCCGCTTCTTGCAGCAGATACCTGGAAGTTCCCTCCAACATGTACACCATTCTGACTTGGAAATATATTATCATTCTTTTACTGTCGCTGGGTCACAATCCTGGAGCTCCTTCCCTAATAGCACTGTGGGCATTTCTAGAAGGCAGCTCGTCACCACCTTCTCGAGGGTAATTAAGGATGGGCAGTAAGTGTTGCACCTAGCCAGTGGCACCCACATTCCGTGTAAGAATAAAAAATAATTCCCGTTTCTCTCACACTTTCGACAGTAAGAACACTTGGCGTTTTGAGTTTGTCTGGCATCCCCCTTTCTAAATACTCCACAGATATCAAAGGTCAAACAGCTCAAAGAGCAGCTAAGAATTGCAAGAGCTGATTTGCCTGGGTTCTCTGCATTGCACACATAGACCACCCCAACATGGAATTTATTTTTCTTTTAAGGAAAGTTAATGATGGCGTTGAAGATGTTAATAATTTAACGTTCACAGTATAAATGAAATGACATAGGAGTGCCTCTAATCATTCTCTTTGTGTTCTCCCTAGGTTGAAGCAGCTGTCTGCAAGTATAGGAACCAGATCATGCTGGATCGTTATCGCTTTAACATGGGGCTGTTAATGGGTGAGTGTTACACAAAGGAAGCAAGGAAGTTCCACTCAGCCCAGCTGCCTGTTCCTGACCCCATCCTGCTCCACGCTCCCATATCAAGTGTATAACTGTAACTCCAAGCCAGGAATTTGCTAGTTTATTTTAAGGACAGGGGAACGTGGGCCTGTGACCTTCAGTGATGGGACATGATTCAAGAATCTCAGAATCCAGTAATCTAAAGGCTTGGTCTAAAAATCCAGAAAATGTGAGTTTATATTCCTCCCGGTGGTTTGGCAACAGAATTGTTTTTCTAAAATCTGGAAATGTAAAGTAAGAGTGGCCATGTGGCTTTTAGATTGTCAGAAAACACCAACTGATTTAATAATGCCACGAGTGCCATTGTTACCTCTGCTTTCCGAACAGCCTTCTGAATTAGTCAGGGTAACGTACTATTAGATCAAAGTGCAATGAATCAGGAAGACACATCAGCATCGCCCTCTCTAGGTGACTCAGGATGGGTAATAAATGTCAGATTTGACAGCCAGGCCCACACTCCAGCAGCAATGTTTTAAAAGCAGGAAGGGATTACTGCCAAGTTTTGCTGGTTTGGTCTGTCGCCTTAAAGTCACACAGGAAACTCTGTCAAATGCTGTTACAAAGCTCCATAACGTTGAGGCATTTTTCACAAACACCACTGACCTCCCTGCCCCATATGACAAAACACTGAGATGTGCCACCACAAAAAAGGAGGGAAATGATTCATTGCTGTACTGAAAATATCAGCATCCTGATGGCATTGATAGGGTTCTGAGAGTTTGGTCACTTACAGAATGGCCACAGAACAGGAGAGAATGAAGAGATGTGTTTTTAATTAGTGATCTGTAACGTGCTACCTGAAAGCATATCGTATAACTTTCCAACGTAAATAGAATTAGGGTTTGAAAGAACAAGTTTTCACGGTTAAGGGAAACAAGCAGGGTGAGTGAGACTAATTGAATAACTGTTTCAAAGAAGGCAGTACTGCAGGCTGAATGGCCTGCTATGCTGTTAAAATGTATGGTTCTGATTGATTAGAGAAGACAACTCTTTCAAAGAACTGTGTTGCTGGATGCTGAGTTTTGAGAGTAGGGGGTTAATGTTTGGGGCTTTTTAATGTCACGTCTGTCTCTTCCAGGTGAAGTGAGAAATAAACTAAAGTGGGCAGATGGGAAGATTATCAAGAACGAAGTGGATCTACAGGTAAGTGCAGCACAATGTTCTTGTCAGTGAGAGCTTTGAACTATTCACCTTGTGTTGAAACGAGGCTTCAGTGAAGTGTCTTCTGGAAGCTGGCATCTCTGACAGTGCAACAGCTTCACTGAAGTGAGACTTCTGTCATTCTACATTATGCTGCTGGAGTGGGTTTTGAACCCACAGCTTTCTGACTCAGGGGAGAGAGAGAGAGTTTATTGAGTCACAGCTGACAACTAAGAGAGTTTGACAGGGAGAGCAACTTGATTCTCCTCTCACTGCCTGTACAATAATTCAGAAACTAATCAACATTAAATTTAGAAAGCAGATGAAAGAAAGTCTTTGAAAAGACTCAGTAGATTTGTGACTGGATCTTGTGACTGGTACGGAGCCAGTAATGGACTTCTCATCATTGTGAGCTACTGGCTTGCTCTTCGTGTAAGTAAACTGCTACAGTGCACAGTAACTGGCCGTAAGTAGATCTCATCCTCTGCTGTGGGAAGGATCTTGTGCAAATACAGGCAGCGAATACCAGCTGCAAATACTGACAAAAGTCCAGGTCTTGCTAAAAGCAGACTCTGCTACCCAACAGAACGCAGCAATTAAATTTTGTTGAAACACAGAAAACAGGCTATTCTCGCAGAATTGAATATGTTGCCATCTGCTCCAAGAAAGTAGGAATGTAATGACTTGTCAGTCCTCATTTTAAACTCATACTCTGCCTGTTTCCTGGTATATTATCTCAGCCAGCTGTCTTCTCCAAACTGTAGTTTAAATATAAGTTAAGTGTGTCTTGGGGTACTTATGCTGAATTAGTGGTTTAAATTGTTCCTTGGTAAATAAGTTTTGATATCTATGTTTCACCTTTCAGGTTCTGAATTTACTGGGTCCAAAGACTGAAGCTGACCTAGAAAAGAAGCCAAAGGTTTGATTGCTTCAAATTCTCATTGGCATTGTGAGATGTGTGAATTGTTGCTGAACTTGCTGTGTGTAATAGTCTGGCTGTGATTTTATCTGCAGACAGGAAAGAGATTTTTTAAATGGGGTGAGAGCACCACTGGATAAATCAGTATTTGTAGCCCATCCCTAATTGTCCTTGAACAGCTGTCATGAACTGCTGAAGGCCCTTTGGCATAGGTTCAAAGAAAATGGGTGTTGGGTGTCAGTCAACATCATCCCACAGTATTCCCCAGGTCAGGGTTTCATCTGGGGCAAAAGAGAAATAGGAAGTTAATCGGGACAGACATACAACAACTCCCACATACACATCTTAAACACTTGACCATATTGCATGATAAAGTAAGGCTGGTGGAACTTGTTACCCAGTCACCAAGTTATCAAAATGCCACAAAGGTGCCTGAAACATGATGACTATTAACATTATCACTTCAGTTAAGAGCCTTGTTAATTGATGTGGTCATTATTCACCTTGTTTAAGATTGCAGTGCTAATATCTCAATCCTCAGTAGGAATGAAGCTTGCACCCAGGAGTTTATGTTGAAATCAGGTTAATTAAACCTTAAACTGCATGCAGCTTATTGTTATCCCTTTGAAAAGTGTCCAGTATGCAGGAACATAATGCCATCTGATGCCATTTGTTGTCTGTGATTCAGAAAATTTGCATTTGAATCCCAATTACAGAGATTTGAGCAATAATCTCATCTGATATTCTGCAGCATTGAGGGAGGCATCTTCAATCCTGCGGGAGTGCAGCACTGTCGGAGGGTCAGCCCTTTGACGAATGAGTTATAGAGTCAGAGGTTTACAGCCTGGAACAGGCCCTTCAGCCCAACATGTCCATGCCACCTTTTTTTAAAATCCCTAAGCTAGTCCCAATTGCCCGCATTTGGCCGATACCCCTGTATACCCATCGAACCCATGTAACTGTCGAAATGCTTTTTAAAAGACAAAATTCTACCCGCCTCTACTACTACCTCTGATAGCTTGTTCCAGATACTCACCACCCTCTGTGTGGAAAAAATTGTCCCTCTGGACACTTTTGCATCTCTCCCCTCTCACCGTAAACCTGTGCCCTCTAGTTTTAGACTTCCCTACCTTTGAGGAAAGATATTACTATCTAGCTGATCTGTGCCCCTCATTATTTTCTAAACCTCTATAAGATCACCCTCAGCCTCCTATGCTCCAGAGAAAGAAGTCCCAGTCTATTCAGCCTCTCTTTATAACTCAAACCATCAAGTCCCAGTAGCATCCTAGTAAAATTAAGATTGCTTTTGCCCTGTCAGGCATATGCAATAACTTCCATGGTGCATTTTCTGTCTTGTGTTATAGGTCAATATTTATCCCTGAAGCAACATTTAAAAACAGATTCTCATTTATCATGTTGCTGTTTTTGGGAGATTGCTGTATTAATTAGCTTCTAAATCTCCTACAGTGCAACAGTGACTGCTTTTAAAGAGTACTCTTTTGGCCCAGATTTCCCCTAAGCTGCATTGTGACTGTGCTCTGCGCTGATCTTTCAGAACATTTCCCCCAAAAATCTTAGCGATCTCTGTGGTAAGGATTTGCATTTTCCCAATATCAGTTTTATCGTGGCCCCAGCTCCCGGAAATCACAGAAACGGTGATTCGAGCAAAGCAACCATGAAACATTCTCCGGCAGCAAAGCAGGAGGTAGTGAACAGGTTCTTTCATTCACTCTTTATACTTTGACAGAAAACAAAGCCACTTGGGACATGCACTGAGATTAAAGTAGAACTTGAAATATAAACCAGCCTTAAACCTGATCAGTTTTAAAATCTGTGATTTTTTTTAGTGTAGAATGGAAACACTTGACATTTTGCAAACGTGATTATAATGTTTCAGGGCCAGAGTGGTGGTTCAGCAGTAATTAGCAACTTGGAATGCTGTTAAACATTGAGTTACAATTTATTCAGCCAGCTGTGACTTTCTCAGGACTTTTACAGAAAGACTGGTAAAAATTGGAAGTTCACATCATGTCAGTAATTTGGGATTGATGTCCATCAGTGAGAATATGGAGGGGCAGGAACTGCAGCAGCTAAATTTCTGTACTAATCTACACCTGCAGACACCTAAAGTTGCGGTTGGTTTCAGAAGACTAATTAGAGTGAATGCTGATGCTTTAATCATCAGTAACAACTGTAAAATCTAGCTCATTACCCCTTCCCATCTCCCAACCCTCCCTTTTCTGCCTTCCACCCCCCTCCCCCCTCCCTCCCTCCCACCTGCAATTCCCACCCCATCTCCCAGTGCCCGTATGCCAGCAAGAATGAGCACCAGCAGGAGACCGGGAGGTAATTGGAAGCAAGGACCCGCTGTCAATTCTGGGCTGTACCCCACAGCTGCCTCCATATCTGTGACTGCAGCATCTTGAACCCCATGGCCTGTGAACTGGTTCACTGACTCCCACTTACTGGTAATGCCATAGGGGAGAGATGCCTGTGAATCCTTCAGCCCTGAACCATTGCTACAACAGAGAGTTTGGTATCTCATTCAGAACATTTTTCATTCTAGACCCCAAAGCAGAAAGCTTCAAGAGTGACAACAGCAAGCAAGGATGAATCTACATATAATGGTGAGCTACTGTCTGTGTTCCAGCTCTTAATCAACATGTTTTAGTTTAGTGTTACTGATCCCTGTGTTTGATGAGGCTGGTAAATAAAGCAGAGGAGAAAAAGGTCCAATTTGAAAATCTGTTTACAGCCTGATGTAGCTGCCAGCCTGATCTACAAGAATTTTTATTCAAACAATAAGCGATAGACTCTGTGTTGTCATGGTGTTACTCTGTAATTCCACAACAAAACTGTTCTTGCCATTGAAGAACTTGTATTTAGGATTGGAATAGAGGGATATGGTCCCGGAAGAGTAGGGGGTTTTACTTAAGTCAGGTGGCATGGTTAATGCAGGCTTGGAGGGCTGAAGGGCCTGTTCCTCTGCTGTAATTTTCTTTGTTCTTTGTTTTGTGGCTTTCCTTTTTTGCTGCTAAGTGGTATTAACTGTACATCTTTCAACTTACTGAGCTAATCTATCAAAATGAAAGCTTTCCTTCTAGGCTTGAATGTCTGAATGGCCTCCTCCTCTCAGTAAACTTGTTACAGATTAATCTGGTCGGAAATATAAAGATTTGTTTTCCCTGTTTGGTTGCTTGCAGGTGAAGTGAATGTGGAGGTGACCTCTCTCATGGACCAGCTACGTGGAGAGGCAATAAAGTTTCATAAACCCGGTGAGTAATGGTGCTTGTTGTAGAAAGCCAGGATAGAACTGGAACCTGTCTTTAAAAAGCTTTTATTTAGACATATTACATACAGGCAGCACATTTTCAGTCTGTTCCTCTATAGAAATACAAGTCCATCTCCAGTTACTGCCCATTGCTAACATAAAATTATCATTCCTTTCTCTTTAGTAAAAAATTAACTTTAACTGTGCAACCAAAATTTCAAAACAAATTAAATCCAACAAGAGAAATAACATACTTGACCTCATCCCGTACCAATCTGCCGGCTGCAGATGCACCTGTCCATTGCAGTATCAGTAAGAATGACCACTGCACAGTCCTTGTGGAGACAAAGTCCTTCCTTTACATTGAGAATAACCTCCATCATGTTGTGTGGCACTATCACTGTTCCAAATGGGATAGACTTTGAACCGATCAAGCAACTCAAGACTGGGCATCCACGAGGTGCTGTGGACCATCAGCAGCAGCGGAATTGTAGTCCAGCACAACCTGCAATCTCCTGACCCAGTATATCCCCCACTCAACCATTACCGTCAACCCTGGCTCAATGGAGAGTGCAAGAGGACGTGACAGGAGCAGCCCTGGCATACCTAAAAATGAGGTGTCAACCTAGTGAAGCTACCAAACAGGGTAAACAGCAAGTGACAAACAGAGCTAAGCAATCTCACAACTGACGGATCGGACCTAAGCTCTGCAGTCCTGCTGCATCTGGTCGAGAATTGTAGTGGACAATTAACTCACTGGAAAAGGAGGCTCCACAAATATCCCTGTCCTCAATGCTGGAGGAGCCCAGCACATCAGTGCAAAATATAAGATTGAAGTATTCGCTGCAGTCTTCAGCCAGAAGTGCCGAGTGGATGATCCATCTCGACTTCCTCCAGTGGTCCCCAGCATCTCGGATGCTAGTCTCCAGCCAACTCGATTCACTCCACGTGATATCAAAAAATGGTTGGAAGCACTGGATACTGTAAAAGGAATGGGCCCTGACAACATTCCGGCAAAAGTACTGAAGACTTGTTCTCCAGAACTTGCCTTTCTCTTAGACCAGCTTTTCCAGTACAGTTACAACTGCATCTACCTGATAA
The DNA here is from genome assembly GCF_965287045.1 of Carcharhinus amblyrhynchos. NCBI lineage: Eukaryota > Metazoa > Chordata > Chondrichthyes > Carcharhiniformes > Carcharhinidae > Carcharhinus > Carcharhinus amblyrhynchos. Next base: position 1,217,742 of record NC_137326.1, on the reverse strand, counting down.
TGTGGGAAGTTGCCCAGCTGTGTCTTATACACAAAAAACAGGACAAATCCAATCAGACTGCTCTCGATCATTAATAAAGTGATGGAAGGGGTCATCGACAGCGCTTCAAGCAGCCCCTGCTCAGCAATAACCTGCTCAGTGACGCCCAGTTTGGGTTCCACCAGGGTCACTCAGCTCCTGACCTCAATACAGCCTTGGTTCAAACATGGACAAAAGAGCTGAATTCCAGGGCGAGGTGAGAGTGATAGCCCTTGACAACAAGGCCACATTCCACTGAGCATGGCATCAAGGAGCTCGAGTGAAACTGGAATCAATGGGCATCAGGGCAAATCATAGAATCCTACAGTGCAGAAGGAGGCTGTTCTGCCCATTGAGACTGCACTGACCACAATCCCACCCAAGCCCTATCCCCACAACCCCATTACCCTAGCTAGTGCCTCTGACACTGAGAGGCAACTTAGCATGGCCAATCCACCTAACCTGGACATCTTTGCACTATGGGAGGAAACCAGAGCAACTGGAGGAAACCCACACAGACACAGGGAGAACGTGCAAATTCCACACAGATGGTGACCCAAGCTGGGAATCAAACCTGGGTCCCCGGCACTGTGAGGCAGCAGTTCTAATCACTGTGCCGCCCATGCAGATTGATACAGGGCTATGGGGAGAGAATGGGGCAGTGGGATTAGTTTGGGATTGATGCAGAGCTATGGGGAGAGAGCCGCTTAGTGGGATTAGTTTGGGATTGTTACAGAATTATGGGGAGTGAGCAGGGCAGTGGGATTATTTTAGGATTTATACAGGGCAGTGAAGAGAGTGCGGCAGTGGGATTAGTTTGGGATTGATACAGAGCAATGAAGAGAGAGTGAGGGCAGTGAGATTAATTTGGCGACTGATACAGGGCTATGGGGAGAGAGCGGGGCAGTGGGATTAGTTTGGGATTGATGCAAGGCTATGGGAAGAGAGCGGGACAGTGGGATTAGTTTGGGATTGATACAGGGCTATGGGAAGAGAGCGGGGCAGTGGGATTAGTTTGGGCATTGATACAGGGCTATGGGGAGAGACCAGCAGAATGGTATTAGTGTTAGACCTATGAATGGGCAATGAAGGGAATGTTTTTCTGTAGCCTGTGTCAGTAGCCTTCCAGAGGGAGCAGACTTTCTCTCGATCGGTATTTAACCCTGTTAAAACCTAGATTATTTAGCCCTGAGCTACAAAATGTGGTGATTTGTTTTGCTTTTCAATCTAGGTGAGAATTATAAAACTGATGGCTACATTGTCACTTCGCACACCATGGAACTGTTGCAGAAACATCTAGAAATTACAGGTGGCCAGGTACATTGCTTTCTGTCATTCACCCGAGCTTGCCTGATGTCCATTCCCCTCAGCCATTCCCCTCACTCCATTCCCAGCTGCTCCAGATCTTCCTATCATCCCTGGTGTTTTTTTTTTGTCAAGAGATCCAAGTCTCTCTCAGTTCCTTTTCCATGCTTACCAACACAGGCTTCAGTTAATGCACTGTCCAAATGTGTTTGCTGTTTCTTCAATGTTTACCTCGGTCTATCTTTCTGTAACTGATAATCTGTTGTCTCAGTTCACTTGGAGATTTCAAGTTAACTCCATTTTCACGCTGGTTACAATTGTCAGGTCTCATAATGCATAGAAGACAAGTGCACAAAAATTGTTGTGACCATCTCCTGTATAACTCTGTCCAACTTGTACATGAAGTTTATTGAGAAAAGCGGCTAGTTTACTGCTGATTGATGGGGCAGTGTAATGATTGTGCCGAAGGGTATCTTCCTTCTGGATGGTGAACAGCAGACTGTCCCATTGGTTCCAGGATTGTAATACTTTCAATCGCATGCCCAGCATGTCCCCTCCTGTGGTCTCTGCTGCTTCTGTGATGAGCAGACATTGATGGGAGTGTCTCAGTGAATCAGTGTGGAGGCTGCATGTTTGACCAGATGCAAAAAGATTAATGTGATTTAGAGAGTCCATAAGTACTACATCTTCCTTATTCATTTTCCTTTCAATTTCTATTGTGTTCCTCACAGTTCTTTCTCTTTGTCTGAGAATTGGAATAAACTGAGTTTCTCTCCAGCCCCAGATTCCACACTCTCCCTGAGAGACCTCGCCCTGTCCCACTCACTAAGAGGCCCTCCACCCACCCACAGCAGGACGAGTGTGTGTGCATTCTTTCTCAGCTGATTGGAATTAATGGGGCACAATCACATTGAGACATTCAGAAACACAGCCACGATAGATTTGATTCAACTGGTTAGACAAATCTCTGTTCTATACTCAGGTACGAACAAGATTTCCACCAGAACCCAACGGTATTCTCCACATCGGCCACGCAAAGGCGATCAACTTCAACTTCGGTTACGCAAAGGTGAGCTTTCCCAGGAGCAGTTATTCTGCTCAGCAGACCCATCCCCGCCAGTACTGTACCCCAGTGTTATACAGCAATAGACCTGTCCCCACCAGTACTGTACCCCAGTGTTATACAGTGACAGACCCATCCCCGCCAGTACTGTACCCCAGTGTTATACAGTGAAAGACCCATCCCCACCAGTACTGTACCCCAGTGTTATACAGCAATAGACCCGTCCCCACCAGTACTGTACCCCAGTGTTATACAGTGACAGACCCATCCCCGCCAGTACTGTACCCCAGTGTTATACAGTGAAAGACCCATCCCCACCAGTACTGTACCCCAGTGTTATACAGCGACAGACCTGCCCCCACCAGTACTGTACCCCAGTGTTATACAGCGACAGACCCTCCCTACCAGTACTGTACCCCAATGTTAAACAGTGACAAATGCGTCCCACCAGTACTGTACCCCAGTGTTATACAGCGACAGACCCATCCCCACCAGTACTGTACCTCAGTGTTATACAGTAACAGACCCGTCCCCACCAGTACTGTACCTCAGTGTTATACAGTAACAGACCCATCCCCACCAGTACTGTACCCCAGTGTTATACAGTGACAGACCCGCCCCCACCAGTACTGTACCCCAGTGTTATACAGCGACAGACCCTCCCTACCAGTACTGTACCCTAGTGTTATACAGTGACAAATGCGCCCCACCAGTACTGTACCCCAGTGTTATACAGTGACAGACCTGTCCCCACCAGTACTGTACCTCAGTGTTATACAATGACAGACCCGTCCCCACCAGTACTGTATCCCAGTGTTATACAGTGACAGACCCATCCCCACCAATACTGTACCCCAGTGTTATACAGCAACAGGCCTGCCCCACTAGTACTGTACCCCAGTGTTATACAGCAACAGACCTGTCCCCACCAGTACTGTACCCCGGTGTTATACAGCGACAGACCCTGCCTACCAGTACTGTACCCTAGTGTTAAACAGTGACAAATGAGCCCCACCAGTACTGTACCTCAGTGTTATACAGTAACAGACCCATCCCCACCAGTACTGTACCTCAGTGTTATACAGTGACAGACCCGTCCCCACCAGTACTGTACCCCAGTGTTATACAGTGACAGACCCGTCCCCACCAGTACTGTACCTCAGTGTTATACAGTGACAGACCCGTCCCCACCAGTACTGTACCCCAGTGTTATACAGTGACAGACCCGTTCCCACCAGTACTGTACCCCAGTGTTATACAGTGACAGACCTGTCCCCACCAGTACTGTACCCCAGTGTTATACAGTGACAGACCCATCCCCACCAGTACTGTACCCCAGTGTTATACAGTGACAGACCTGTCCCCACCAGTACTGTACCTCAGTGTTATACAGTAACAGACCCATCCCCACCAGTACTGTACCCCAGTGTTATACAGTGACAGACCCGTCCCCACCAGTACTGTACCCCAGTGTTATACAGTGACAGACCCGTTCCCACCAGTACTGTACCCCAGTGTTATACAGTGACAGACCTGTCCCCACCAGTACTGTACCCCAGTGTTATACAGTGACAGACCCATCCCCACCAGTACCGTACCCCGGTGTTATACAGTGACAGACCCTCCCTACCAGTACTGTACCCCAGTGTTATACAGCAACAGGCCTGCCCCACTAGTACTGTACCCCAGTGTTATACAGCAACAGACCTGTCCCCACCAGTACTGTACCCCGGTGTTATACAGCGACAGACCCTGCCTACCAGTACTGTACCCTAGTGTTAAACAGTGACAAATGAGCCCCACCAGTACTGTACCTCAGTGTTATACAGTAACAGACCCATCCCCACCAGTACTGTACCCCAGTGTTATACAGTGACAGACCCGTCCCCACCAGTACTGTACCCCAGTGTTATACAGTGACAGACCTGTCCCCACCAGTACTGTACCCCAGTGTTATACAGTGACAGACCCTCCCTACTAGTACTGTACCCTAGTACAGTGACAAATGTGCCCCACCAGTACTGTACCTCAGTGTTATACAGTGACAGACCCATCCCCACCAGTACTGTACCCCAGTGTATACAGTGACAGACCCGTCCCCACCAGTACTGTACCCCAGTGTATACAGCGACAGACCCATCCCCACCAGTACTGTACCCCAGTGTATACAGTGACAGACCCGTCCCCACCAGTACTGTACCCCAGTGTTATACAGCGACAGACCCATCCCCACCAGTACTTACCCCAGTGTATACAGTGACAGACCTGTCACCACCAGTACTGTACCCCAGTGTATACAGTGACAGACCCGTCCCCACCAGTACTGTACCCCAGTGTATACAGCGACAGACCCATCCCCACCAGTACTTACCCCAGTGTATACAGTGACAGACCTGTCCCCACCAGTACTGTACCCCAGTGTTATACAGCGACAGACCCGTCCCCACCAGTACTGTACCCCAGTGTTATACAGCGACAGACCCATCCCCACCAGTACTTACACCAGTGTATACAGTGACAGACCTGTCCCCACCAGTACTGTACCCCAGCGTACACAGCGACAGACCTGTCCCCACCTGTACAATTACAATTTGTGTATTATGAGGAGATTTTCCTGAGTTGAGAATTTACTTCTCAGACCATGGTGATTTACTTCTAGAACTAGGGGTCACTGTTTAAAAATAAGAGACTGCTCATTTAAGACAGAAAAGGGAAAAAAAATTCTCTGATGGAGTCTTTGGAACTCTGTTCCTCAAAAAGCAGTGGAAGCAGAATCTTTGAATATTTTTGAGACAGAGCTGGATAGATTCTTCACCAGCAAGGGGGTGAAAGGTGATTGGGATTAGACAAGAATGTGGGGGTTCAGATTACAATCAGATCAGCCATGATCTTACACTCAAAAGTTTAAGGGGTTCAATGACAGACTCCTAATTCATATGTATGTAACTTACTCTGTAATTACAAGTTGTATTTACTAAGTTTACCATTAATTGCAGGCAAATGCCGGAATCTGCTTCCTTCGCTATGATGACACAAACCCAGAAAAAGAGGAGGAGAAATATTTCCGGGGCATTAGGGACATGGTGGAATGGTTAGGTACGTAACAGAATGGGCAGAATTGGGACACAGATCTGGGTGGATCCAAACAGATCCAGGCTTATCTCAATTTTAGATGAATTATAGAATCACTACGGTGCAGAAGGAGTCTGCACAGACTCTGACAGAGCATCCCTTCCAGGCCCTATCCTATAACCCTACACATTTACCCCACTATTCCCCCTAACCCACACATTCTGGGACACTAAGCAACTCTCTCTTTCTCTCTCTCTCTTTCTTCCCCACCGCGCACCCCCCCAACACACACACATAGCTTGCTGATTCTGAATGGGGAGAAGTCGCCCTCACTCATCCCCTCCTGTACCTCCCTCCCACGCTTAACCCCGCACCCTCCCAACCCTACTGATTTGCCCTGGTGACCCGGGTATAACCTTTGATGCAGGCTGCTTCTGGGTAAAATTAAGAAGCGGGAGCTAGTTAGGAAATGTCACAGTAATCTGCACATTTAGAACTGTTCATTGAAAATGATCTCTGCCAACTAAGCACTGGCCGGGTAGCTGGGGGACGGAGCAGAGTTGGGTCGCTGTTAACTGCAGTTACTTGATTACTTTCCAAGGTTATGAACCGTATGCAGTGACTCATGCATCTGACTATTTTGACCAGCTGTACGAATGGGCGGTGGAACTCATTAAAAGGTGGGTCAAACTAGCGATTGCATCAATCTACCCGTCAGACCTACGTCCGTGTTTGTGTTCCACATGAACCCCCTCCCACCCTCTTCAGCTAACCCTGTCAGCATCACCTTCTGAACCCCTCTCCTTTGTGTGTCACCTCATTTCAATCCAGTTGTTTTGTAGCCACCATTACTGATAGGAGTTTTTATTGCTGATTTATTTCACAGCTCCCATGGTGGGATTTGAACTCCTATCTGAATCATTTGGCCTCTGATTTAGAAGCCAGTAATGTAAGCACTATGCAGCTATAAGAGTCAGTGAGTTATTAGTGACTATCTTATGGTCCATTGTCTCAGACTCTCCATAAGTGAGAGAATTAATAAAAATAAATATTTAGTGCTGGACTTTTTCTTGGGATGTAACAAGCAAAGTAATTGATGAAAAAGCAAGCAAAGTGAATATGCTGACAAAATGTGGAATAGTTACCATGTACAGTTTTTATGCTTAGTTTCTCACAAAACACAATAATAGCTTGTGGGTGCTGCACTAAATAATATCCTTACTTTACAATTCTCTTTATTTCTCTTTGAAGGTGACACATTAATAAATATTTTAAACAAATGATCAGAATCAAACAAGACCAGATGTTATTCCAAGAGGATGCAAATGGAAAATCTATTTGATCAAATCCCATAAAGTATTTGAATTAAGTGACTTGGCCGCTGTCACAAACAAAATACTGAGAATCTCTCACACCTTGCACTGTTATTTCTGAGAGTGGCTCTGGCTTTTAAATCCTGGGAAGTGAGAGAGAATTAAAGAAGCCAATTAATAATATTATGTTAATTGTTAGCAATGCTTCATTACTTATATTCAGCTCCTTCTTTCGATACCCTCCCACCCATGTACCGTTTACTCTGCAATCCTCTGCTTGTTCAACTCCCCAATCCAGCGTAACCATCCTGCATATTACCCAATCTCCTCTGACACAGCCATCATCAGCATTTCCCCAAACAGCTTGTTTCCACTTTCTGTGAATATCGCCCTGCTGTGCCACTGTTCCCCTCTGTGAGCATCGCACTATCATGCATCCTCTCTTCCCTCCCAAGCTCTGTGAGAAGGAAATGAGTGTTTCTACAGGTTCATCCAGGGGATGTGGGAGTCCCTCGTAAGGCTGCACATATTGCCCAATCTCAGAGACTTGAAGACGATGGTGGTGAGTTTGTACAGCATGGACTGAGCCTGATTGGGCCTTGATTGTGTGAATGGGGACAGCTCCCACAAGGTAACAGAATCCTTCATGGGACCACCCCCCCCAGCCAACACTTATCTCCATCAGTAAAACAGCTTATCTGGTGATTATCTCATTGTGGCGTGTGGGAGTGTGCTGTTTAAAATTAGTTGCTGACTTCCCTACACAACAACAGACTATATAGAAACATAGGCCATTCAGCCCATTGAGTCTGCGCCAACCACAATCCCACCCTGGCCCTATTTCCATACCCCACACATTTCCCTGCTGTTCCCCCTGAGACTAAGGGGCAATTTAACATGGTCAATCTACCTAACCCGCACATCTTTGGGAGGAAACAGGAAAACCCGGAGGAAACCCATACCGACATGGGGAGAATGTGCAAACTGCACACAGTGTGTGTGGAATTGAACCTGGGACCCGGCACTGAGAGGCAGCAGTGCTAACTACTGTGCCACATTATCTGAGGTGCAGTTTTGAATATCTGAGTTCAATAAAGATGCTACAGAAATGCAGGCTGTTCTGTTTCTTCCTTTAAACAGTGTCAGTATCCAATGAAATGTGATCTGGGGTGTGCTGTGAGATGTTTGGAACTGTTCAGGAATCTTGTGTTTACTGCCCTGCAGGGGTCAGGCCTACGCATGTCACCAGAAAGTGGATGAGATCAAAGGACACAACCCACCTCCATCCCCCTGGAGGGATCGGCCCATCGAGGAATCTCTAATCCTCTTTGAGGTAAGGACAAATGGTGGACTCGCTGTAATCCAGGGGCCCGGGCTGGCGGCGCGCGGTGCCGGGGAGGGCCGGGCTGGTGGCGCACGGTGCCGGGGGGGGGGAGGGGGGCGGGCTGGCGGCGCACGGTGCCGGGGGGGGGGGGCGGGCTGGCAGTGCCGGGTACAAGTCCCCCACTGTGTAATTAACTTCAGTTGTTCAATAAATTCAATTCGTTAAGATATTGGAAATTGAAGGTGAGTGTTGAGAAAACCCATCTGATTTACTGACGTCCTTGAGGGAAGAAAATCTGTCCTGTACCAGGTCTGGCCTACACATCCAGGATGTTGCCTGGATTGGGAGGCATGCCTTATGAAGTTAGGTTGAGGGAGCTGGGTCTCTTTTCCCTGGAGAGACGAAGGTTGAGAGGCGACCTGATAGAAGTTTATAAAATGTTGAGAGGAATAGATAGGGTGGACTCTCAGAGGCTATTTCCCCGGGTTGAAATGGTCGCTACGAGAGGACACAGGTTTAAGGTGCGGGGAGGCAAGTACAGAAGTGATGTTAGGGGTAAGTTTTTCACTCAGAGGGTGGTGAGTGAATGGAATCGGCTGCCGTCAGTGGTGGTGGAGGCGAACTCGCTGGGGTCTTTTAAAAGACTTCTGGATGAGTACATGGGGTTTAATGGGATTGAGGGTTACAGATAGGCCTGGTAGGTATGGATGCGATTGGCGCAATTTGTGGGCCGAAGGGCCTGTTTGTGCTGTAGTGTTCTATGTTCGATGTGACTCCAGACCCACAGCAATGTGGTTACTGTGTGGCTGAGTGAATCGCTCAAACTGTTCAGTTGTAGGTACTTGGGTATGGGTGAGAACCACTGGCCTTGCCAGTGACACCCACATCCCACGAAAGGGAAGGCAAGAACCTGTAGCCTTGCAGGCTGGCACCAGAATCCTGCCTCCATTTTCTCTTCAGCTTATGGAGATAATGGGTCACTGACTGTGTTGGTCATCCTCCAAACACACACTGGAATCTCCCACTAAAGTAAAACAAACCTAGCAGCTGCCCAGTAACTGCAGGGGAAATAGTGCTCACCAATACAGCTTTATGGGGATGTCAGCATTTACAGGGAATCCCTGGAATAGAAACCAGACCAAAATAGTCTAAAAGCCCCACTGTGTGTGTGTGTGTTTGGGGGGGAGGGGGGGGGTGTCTTGGTAGGAGCAGGGTAGTGTGTGTTGTGAGGGGGGGGACAGGAGTGGCTGTGCCAGGCGTGTGTGTGTGGATGGGGGGGTGGAGAGAGGAGGTTGGGGTGTGTGTGTGTGTGTGTGTGTGTGTGGGTGGGGGGCGTGGCGAATGATGTGTGTGGGGGTGACTCTGTCGGCAGGGTTTGTATGGACTGTGCTGGGGGACTGTCTGGTTCAGCTGGGCGAGTTTCGGTAACTCATTTCAGCCTCAGCCATCCTCTGTACAGGAGACCTCGCTGCTGCTTGTGGGAGACTGCTCCATCTAGTGAGAGTGCTGTGAATTGCAGCATTCTGCTGGAACCATGCAAGCTGAGCTGAATTCATCACTGCCTGTCCATTACTGACCTTCTATACTAGGTGGCAGCCTCTTCATGCAAAGATCAATTCTCTGCTGGATTACACTGACTCTGGCATAAGTGAGCCTGCCTCAGACTAAACTCCTTTCTTTCTTTCTCTGCTCCCTCTTAGGAAATGCGGAAAGGGATGTTTGCAGAGGGAGAGGTAACTCTTCGTATGAAGCTGATTATGGAGGATGGCAAGATGGATCCAGTAGCTTACAGAATCAAATACACCCCACACCATCGGACCGGGGACAGCTGGTAAACAGCGACAGGGAATGCTTGCATTTACTCTCAGTGGGATGTGTTAGGGAATTACATTATAAATAGTAACATCCAGTGTTGAGCACTCCTCCAGGATGGCTAGGTCTGACACTGACAGTGGAGGGGACCCTGTTTTGCAGTTACTTGGACTCTGACTTGAGTAAAGATCTATCTGAACCAGCAGTGAGTCTCCCCACTGCTGCTCAGCCCAGTGCAGCCTGGCAGCCTCCCTCTCCCCCCGCTGCCCAGCCCGGTGCAGCCTCCCTCTTCCCCCACTGCCTGACCCAGTGCAGCCTGGCAGCCTCCCTCTCTCCCCTCCTTCACTGCCCTTATTGTCCAGAGGCCACTCCTGCCACCACTTATGCTGCCCCTCCTCCAATCACAGGCTGCTTCTCTCCTATTGCTTCTGAGCAGGGACACAGGACCTGTCTATGATTGGAGGAACAGTTTCTTTCAGAATCTTCCTCTACAATTAGCATTTTGATCATTTCCCTCTGCGGACTATTTGGGATCCTTGTGGACCACACCTACCCAATGGGCCACCTGTTAGACAGACCTGTCCTAACCTGACACTTCCCAGCAGTCACAGCTCTGTCTGTTGTTCTGACATAGAGCACGGAGACTTGCTGCCTGTGATACAGTCGAACTGTCAGTTGTTGCTCCCTGCTCGCCAGTTTGCATTCAGAATCCTGCGGCTAATGCTACCGTGCTGTTTGCTGTGCTCTGAACATGCTCTGATTTATTTGTGTTTTGAAGGTGTATCTACCCCACCTATGACTACACCCACTGTTTGTGTGATTCCATTGAACAAATCACACACTCGCTCTGCACCAAGGAATTCCAGGCTCGGTAAGTCAGAGTTAGAAACTAGAGAACACTTCTCCCATGGGTCACTGCAGCATTCCTGAGTGTAATGCACACAGGTATGGGGCCTATTTAGTAGGTATTGTATTCGCTTGGTACCTATTGGATATTAGATTGATGTCTATATCTATATTGAAATTGGATGTTGGTATCTATTGGAAACTGCATTGATAACTGGAATGATGTTGATATTGGTATCCACTGGGGTTCGTTTAGCTCAGTTGGTGAGATAGCTGGATCGTAATGCAGACCGAGGCTAACAGCGTGGGTTCAATTCCTGTACTGGCTGAAGGCCCCGCCTTCTCAATCGTACCCCTCGCCTGAGGTGTGGTGGCCCTCAGGTGAAATCACCACCAATCAGCTCTCCTCCTCAAAAGAGAGAGCAGCCTATAGTCATCTGGGACTATGGTGCCTTTACCCTAACTAAATTGATATTGTAAGAAGCCTCACAACACCAGGTTGAAGTCCAATAAGTTTATTTGGTATTACAAGCTTTCAGACCGCTGCCCCATCATCAGGTGAGTGCTGAGTTGGGTTCACAAACATGGCATATACAGACAGAGATGCAATTGCAAGGTAATGATCGGAATGTGAGTATTTACAGGTACAGACAATGTGAGTGGCGAGAGGGATAATCATAGGTTAAAGAGGCGTGAAATGTCTCAAGCCAGGACAGTTAGTAGGATTTTGCAAGCCCAGGCAAATGGTGGGGTTACACATAGTGTGACATGAACCCAGGATCCCGGCCGAGACCGTTCTCATGTGTGGACCTCGGTTTCTGCTCCGCGATTCTGCATTGTCGAGTGTCTTGAAGGCTGCCTTGGAAAACACTTACCTGAAGATTGATAAATTGATATTGGAATCTCTTGGATATTGGATTGATATCCCACATGATGTCAGAGCCCATGGAATCCAGGACAGCGTGGCAAATTGGAACTAAAATTGCTGAGTGGCAGGAGGCAGAGGGTGATTGTGGAAAGTTGTTTTTCTGACTGGAAACCTGTGTATAGTGATGTACCACAGAGATCGGTGCTGGGTCCCTTACTGTTTGTACATTAATGATCAGGATGTGAATGTGGGGTACGGTCAGTAAGTTTGCAGATGACATGGAAGTTGGTGATCTGGTAAATAGAGAGGACGAAAGCCTTGCATTACAGGCTGATTACAAGAGATTGATTATAGGGCTGTGGAGAGTGAGCGGGGAACAGCCAGTCCCAGGTTCATTCCCCAGGACAATGCCTTCACCTGTCAGAATCCCACTGCAACTAGTCAGCTCTCTTCTCTTGTAGAGTAAGTTATTGTTCCCCATTACTGTTGCTAATTTCTTGGGATCTCTCCTGATGAGTTCAAGACAAAAAGTTTTGATAGGATGCTATTTAATTTGTTTATGGTGGATAGGTGTCAATAACCAGGGCAGTTATTGCCCATCCCTAATTACCCTTGAGAAGGTGATGGTGAGCTGCTGCTTTGAATCGCTGCAGTCCCTGTGGTGTAGGTACACCCATAGTGCTGTGAGGGAAGGAATTCCAGAATTTTGACCCAGTGACAGTGAAGGAACGAGGATGTGTTTCCTGGCCAGGATGGTGAGTGACTTGGAGGGAAACTTGCAGGTGCTGGTGTTCCCAGGTATCTGTAATTTTGTCCTTCTAGATGGTAGCGGTAGATTTAGAAGGTGCTGTTGAAGGAGCCTTTACTAGTTGTTGTGCCGCACCTTGTCGATGGCACATACTGCTGCCACTGTGTGGGAGGGAGGGAAGGAGTGAATGTTTTAAGTTGTTGGATGAGTGCCAGTCAGGCGTTAGGTAGCGATGGTGCTGAGAGGTAATGTCACACATTTAACATTGAGGCACAGGCTGATGGTGGGGTCACTGTTCAGAGTCCACCAGATGCTGGTAGAATTTGAAGTTGATTAAATCGGAGTTTGAAAGCTAATTTCAATGACCGTGAAACCATTGTCGATTGTCAGGAAAAACTCATCCGGTTCATTAATGTCCTTTAGGGAAGGAAATCTGCTGTCCTTACCTGATCTGGCCTACATGTAACTCCAGGCACACAGCGACGTGGTTGACTCTCAACTGTCCTCTGAAATGACCTAACAAACCACTCAGTTCAAGGACAGTTAGGGATGACCAGCCAGTGGCACCCACATCCCATAAATAAAGAGTAAATAGATAAATGTCCAGTTTTCAGACAAGTTCAATTGATGAGAAAAATCCGCTCATAGTAGTGAAGGAGAAGTCTATGACCATAAACAGTGCTTTTCAAAAGACTCAGAAAAGATTCTTTTAGGTAACACTTCCAGACTCGCCTGTTGTGTCTGTTCACCAGATTCATTTTGGGGATGAAAGGGTTAGCGGATGCGGAGAGGTTAAACAGTTTGACTTTGTACTCGCTGGAGCCTGGAAGGATGAGAGGGGATCTGATCGAAGGATATAAAATTTTAAAAGGGATTGATAAAGTAAATGTGGACCAAATGTTTCCTCTTACGGGACAATCTGGAACAAGAGGTCACAGGTATAGGCTGAGAGACGGTAGATTTAAAACAGAGATAAGGAGGAACTACTCGCAGCGGATGGTGAATTTGTGGAACTCACTGCCCCATAGCGCGGTGGAGTTTGAATGGTATCCAGAAGGAGATAGATATATTTCTGATTTTAAGAAAAAGGGAAAGGGGGAGATGGATTTGAGACCAGGGAGAGATCAGCCACGTACTGATTGAGTGGCAGAGCAGGCTGAAAGTGCTGAATTTACCAATTCCTGCTCCTAATTCTTGTGTTCCTATGCTGTGCCTCAGTTGGTGCTCAGGTGTACTGAACAGAAGAATCCCTGGTTTGATGCTTGCTCCGTGTTGGGTTAGCTGGTTTCTGGTACAGGAATACTGATATGTGGTCCCTGTGTGAGGGGGAGGAAGGATGTGTGCGAGTGGTGTTGAGGTGCTGACTAACTGCGATATATTTTCTACAGGCGTTCATCCTACTACTGGCTGTGTAATGCTCTGGACCTGTACTGCCCTGTGCAATGGGAGTATGGACGGCTGAATCTACACTACACTGTAGTATCAAAGAGAAAGATTATCAAGCTGGTGGAGACTGGTGTTGTGAGGTAATGTTATCATGTCATTTGGCTCTTTGTTGTCTGCGTTTCAGAAAGTTTTAAAATACAACCTTGCAGTCAGCGCTGTGTATGGTTAAAACCCCAGAGAATGATGCTGAATGATCCATGGGCCTGGACTAATATTCTGATGTGGATGTGCCGGCGTTGGACTGGGGTAAACAGTAATAAGTCTGACAACACCAGGTTTCAGTCCAACCGATTTATTTGATAGTAAATTCACTAGCTTTCAGGTTAGCCCCTTCATCCCTAACCAGAAAGCTAGTGAATTTACTATCAAATAAATCGGTTGGACTGAAACCTGGTGTCGTCAGACTTTTTACTAATACTCTGAGACAGATCATTGGTGCGTTAATATCTGGGTGTCCAATGGGGCCGCTGAAACTGGGCCAGTTGTTGGTTTTAAATCTGAGTTTGATAGATCTCTGTTAACCAATGGTATTGAGGGATCTGTGGCAGAGGCCAGATAATGAATGATCATGTGATCCATGGGACTAATACTGTGAGACATGAGTTTAAATCTCACTATGGCCACTAGAAAATCTAAATTCAAATAAATCTGGAATTAAAAGTACATCTTGGTCACAATGATCACAAATCAATTGTTGTAAAAACCCATCTGGTTCTCTAATGTCCTTTAGGGAAGGAAATCTGCCATCCTTACCTGATCTGGCCTACATGTGACTCCAGACCAGCAGCAATGTGGTTGAATTTTAACTGCTATCTGAAATGGCCTAATAAGCCATTCAGTTGTAGCAAGGCAACACACAAAGTGTAATGAGAATGAAACCAAATGGATCGCAGGCAGCGACCGAGGCACCAGAGACAACAAAGGCAAACCAGCCCAGTCAATCCTCCAGTCCTTTCACTAACACCTAGAACTTGTGCCGACATGGGAGACCTGTCCCACAGACTTCGCCTTCCCTCAATTACCAGCAAAGTGATGGAGGATTTTCAGTGTCATCAAGAGGTACTTAGCAGTAACCTGCTGACCGATGCCCAGTTTGGGTTCTACCAGGGCCACTTGACTCCTGACATTACAGATCTTCTAACAACAATGTGGGCATACTACACAACATTGACCACAGCGGTTTAATAAGGTGGCTCGCTACATCGAGGGATTTAGAGATAGCCAATAAATGCTGGCCTTACCAATGACCCTCACAACCATGGTCTAATTGCATGGTGGAAGAATCAGTTTGCAGAACTGATTGGTATACTGCCGTTCCTGTCTGTTGGGTCCCCATGGTTTCTGTGTTCTTGTCTCCTTTGTTTTCTAGGTTTCTGTTACCTTATTTCTTCTGTCTCCACCTGCAGGGACTGGGATGATCCCCGTTTGTTTACACTGACTGCCCTTCGCAGGAGAGGGTTCCCCCCAGAGGCAATCAACAATTTTTGTGCTAAGGTGAGATGTTCCATGTGTCATTAAACATGCTGCCTGCTCTCTTTGTAACAGTGCATTACAGCAGCTGTTTTTATGCATAGGAGGCTGAATATTATTGAGAAACTCAGTGATGCCTGGGGGGAAACTTGAATGGCACAGTCTACCGCGCTTCTTGGTGACACTTTGTTAATTTTACTGGATTATAGTTTCTAGAAGCTTTCCCCACCTCCGAAGTTAATATAGGTATTGGGTTTCTCCTTGCAACTTCTGTTTAAGCAAGGGTAAAGCATTTGTTTTTCTCTGGGTGGCACAGTGGTTAGCACTACTGCCTCAGTGCCAGGGGCGGCACAGTAGCACAGTGGTGAGCACTGCTGCTTCACAGCGCCAGAGTCCTGGGTTCAATTCCCAGCTCGGGTCACTATCTGTGTGGAGTTTGCACATTCTCCTCGTGTCTGCGTGGGTTTCCTCCGGGTACTCCGGTTTCCTCCCACAGTCCAAAGGTGTGCAGGTTAGGTTAATTGGCCATGCTGAATTGTCCCTTAGTATCTAGGGATGTGTAGGTTAGAGGGATTAGTGGGTGTAATATGTAGGGATATGGGGGTAGGGCCTGTGTGGGATTGTGTTTGGTGCAGATTCGATGGGCTGAAGGGCCTCTTTCTGCATTGTAGGGTTCTGTGACCCAGGTTCAATTCCCAGCATGGATCACTGTGTGGAGTCTGCAAGTTTTCCCCGTGTCTGTGTGGGTTTCCTCCCACAGCCCAGAGATGTAAGTTAGGTTGATTGGCTGTTAAATTGTCTGTTAGTGTCAGGGAATTAGCGGGGTAAATACGTGGGGTTATGGGAATAGGGCCTGGATGGGATTGTGGTTGATGCAGACTCGATGGGCTGAATGGCCCCCTTCTGGACTGTGGTGATTCTATGCTCCTCTGGCCTTCCCCTGCATCTAATGAGAACTGGAAGATTATGGCTGGTACCTCCCCAGTTTCCACCACTCCTCTCAGCATCTTTGGATGCATCTGATCCGGTCTGAATGCCTTGGGTCAACTGGACAGCCAGCCTATCTAATACCTCCTCCTTATTGAGATGTGGCCCATCCCGATGTCTCGGCTTTGTCCAGTAACATCCTTGCCCCTGCCTTCATGTGTAAATCCCCACTCCTTTTATTATTATTTATATGATTTAGAAGAATTTTGGATTTACTTTTGCATTGGCTGCCAGTCTCTGATACTCTGTCTTTGCTGCTTTTTTCATTTTCCCTCTGAACTTCCTATATTTAGCCAGACTCTCAATTTTACTGTCCACCTGACCTCTGTCTGGAATCAGGGGGGAAAGTTTACAACACAGAAAGAAGCCACTTGGCCATGGCGTAGTCAAAAGATGAGCTACCCAAAACATCAATCCCACTTTGCAGCATTTGGTCCACGGCCCTGCAGGTTACAGCACTTCAGATTCACATCCAGACACCTTTTCAGTAAGTTATGGATTTCTGCCTCTGCTACCCTTTCAGGCACTGAGTTCCAGGGTGCTCCAATCCTCTGGGTGATAAAACATTTCCTCATTTCCCTTCTAATCTTTCTACCAGTCACTTGAACCAGGTGCCCCCAGTCACTGACCTCTCTATTCCCCCTCTCTCTCTGTTTCATACTTTATCTGCTTTCACCATCCAGGGAGCTCTGCCTGGCTTTGCTCATCCTGTGAATTGGTGGAAATGGTGGAGGATGGTGAGATGGAAAGTGAGGAAACCTGAGAGGTGTCCTTATAGAAGTCTACAAGGTGATGAGGGACATGGACAGAGTGGATAGTCAGAAGCTTTTCCCAGGGTGGAAGAGTCAGTTACTAGGGGGGGGGCACAAGTTTAAGGTGCGAGGGGCAAGGTTGAAAGGAGATGTACGAGACAAGTTTTTTACACAGAGGGTGGTGGGTGCCTGGAACTCGCAGCCGGGGGAGGGAGTGGAAGCAGATACGATAGTGAAATTTAAGGGACATCTGGACAACGACATGCATAGGATGGGAATGGAGGGATATAATCCCTGGAAGGGTAGGGGGTTTTAGTTCAGTCGGGCAGCATGGTCAGTGCAGGCTTGGAGGGGCCGAAGGACCTGTTCCTGGGCTGTAATTTTCTTTGTTCTTTGACAGAGAGATCTTGTCGTGGTTCTGGGAGAGAAGGGAAGGGGTGAAAGGGTGAGGACAGAGGTGTGGGAGATGGTCCGACATAGTTAAGGCCCTGTCACCCCAGGGGAGGGGGCCTCAATTGATGAAAAAAGCATGTCAACAGCTATTTTCAAAGGTAGCATCATTGGAACAGGTGCGACAGGCAGACAAACAGGGAGAATGGGATAGAGCCCTTACAGGGAGCAGGGTGTGAGGAGCTGTAGTCTGGGAGTCAGAGGGTTTGTAATAAATGTTGCTAGTCAGTCTATCACTAGAAATGGGGACAAAGGTCAAGGAAAGGAAGTGTCGGAGATCACAGGAACGTGAGAGAGGGATGGAAATTGGAATAAGATGTGCATGAAATGGCACCGATACAGTGGTTGCTGTAATTGCGAAAGAGGGTGGGCCTGAGAGAGATTGGAACAAATTCAGTGGTGGAGGAGAATAAAGAACAAAGAAAATTACAGCACAGGAACAGGCCCTTCGGCCCCTCCAAGCCTGCACCGACCATGCTGCCCCCGACTGAACTAAAACCCCCGACCCTTCCAGGGACCGTATCCCTCTATTCCCATCCTATTCATGGATTTGTCAAGACACCCCTTAAAAGTCACTACCATATCCGCTTCCACTACCTCCCCCGGCAACAAATTCCAGGCACCCACTACTCTCTGTGTAAAAAATCTGCCTCGTACATCTCCTTTAAACCTTGCCCCTCGCACCTTAAACTTGTGCCCCCCCCACCGTAATTGACTCTTCAACCCTGGGAAAAAGCTTCTGACTATCCACTCTGTCCATGCCTCTCATAATCTTGTAGACCCCTCAACCTCCATCGCTCCAGTGAGACCAAACCAAGTTTCTCCAACCTTTCCTCATATCTAATGCCCTCCATACCAGGCAACACCCTGGTAAATCTTTTCTGTATCCTCTCCAAATTCTCTACATCCTTCTGGTAGTGTGACAACCAGAATTGAACACTATATTCCAAGTGCGGCCTAACTAAGGTTCTATAAAGCTGCAGCATGACTTGTCAATTTTTAAACTCAATGCCCCAGCCGATGAAGGCAAGCATGCCGTATGCCTTCTTGACCACCTTCTCCACCTGCATTGCCACTTTCAGTGACCTGTGTACCTGTACACCCAGATCCCTCTGCCTATCAATATTCTTAAGGGTTCTGCCATTTACATTATATTTCCTATCTTTATTAGACCTTCCAAAATGCATGACCTCACATTTGTCCGGATTAAACTCCATCTGCCATCTCTCTGCCCAAGTCTCCAGTCTTGGAGATCTATATCCTGCTGTATCCTCTGATGGCCCTCATCGCTATCCACAAATCCGCCAACCTTTGTGTTGTCTGCAAACTTACTAATCAATCCAGTTACATTTTCCTCCAAATCATTTATACATATTACAAACAGCAAAGGTCCCAGCAGTGATCCCTGAGGATCACCACTTGTCACAGCCCTCCATTCAGAAACACACCCTTCCACTGCTACCCTCTGTCTTCTTTGACTGAGCAGTTTTGTATCCACCTTGCCCCCTCACCTTTGATCCTGAGCGACTTCACCTTCTGCACCAGTTTGCCATGAGGGACCTTGTCAAAGGCCTTACTGAAGGCCATGTAAATAACATCCACTGCAGAGGGCGTCTGCTCAGGGAAGAATTGGAGAGCCCTGAGACCTCCTGGTGGGGGAGTGGAGGGATTTGACATCCATCATGATGTGGGGCATCAGAATGTAAGTGGGAAGGACTGGAGAAAGGAGAGAGAATGGAATCGAGATGAGAATAAAAGATTTTAGTGGGGCAGGAACAGGCTGAGAGGATGGCTGTACCTGGGCAGTCCTGTTTGTGGATTGTGGGAGGAGGTAGAAGTGGGCTGTGTGGGACTGGGGGGGCGGCGGGGGGACTATAAGGTTGAATACTGTGGTGGGAAGATCTCCAGAGACATGAAGTTAATGATGTCCTGGAAACAATGGCTTGATGTTTGATGAAGTGGGGGTAGGGGGCAGCACCACTCTTGTCAGCAGGTCTAATAAAATTTGATAACATTGGGGAGACTAAATGCAGGCTGGGCGACTGCTTTGTGGAATGTTGTCACTCAGTCCGCAACCATAACCCCAGCTTTCCTGTTGCTTGCTACATTAACTCAGCATCTTGTTCTCGTGCCCACACGTCCATCCTCGGCTGCGATGCTCAACACAAACTGGAGAGACAACACTTCATCTTCCAGTTGGGCACATCTTCGCCTTCTGAACTCAGCACTAAGTTCAACAACTTTTGACTGTGACCTTTCTCCTCTTTCTTGACCCCTTTTTAGTTTATTGTCCTGGTGCACCCCTCCATCCACTCCAATAAACCCCATCCCAGGCCATCTGTCACTTGTTGTTGAGTTTTGCTTTCACTGAGCACTAACTTCTGTTCTGTTCACACATCCTGCTACTGACCGTTATGGCATCATCAGCACCTTCTTTAGTCTTTAACACCATCATTAACACTCCCTTGTCTTGTGCCCATGGCAACTTTGTCTTTCGCTCTCCCTAGCACTGAGCTATTCTGCTCCACCTCCTGCACTCCCCTCTCCAACATGATAATTCATTATATCTCCACTCCCTCTTCAGTTCTGAAGAAATTAAGTAGACTCAAACATTATTTCTCTCTCTATTGATGTTGCCAGACTTGCTGAGTCTTTCCAACATTTTCTGTTTTTATTACGACTGTTCTATTGTTCTACTTTTCTAGAATTTTCTTGTGATTGTCCTCTATACCTATCAGTCTAGTTGGCATGCAAAACGCACCCACTACACAATGGTACATTTACTGTTCACTTTCTGTAGTTGAATAGAGTCTGCTTGAGGATATCTCTGTGCAGGCAAAGCAATGTTCTCCTTTAACACTCAATTCCTTCCCTTTCCTCAACGCCCTGTACAGGAGTATTTACGATGCACTTTGCTTTTGTGATCCCAGTTTCTGCTATCACAATATTGTATTCTCGTGTGGTTCCTTGCACCTGTACCTCCCCAACCCTATTTACCACATTCCTGCAGTCACGTCTGTACACAATAAATCTAATTTCGACCTTGTTGCATTGCTCCCTACTCTAATCCCATCTATAAAGAACAAAGAAAATTACAGCACAGGAACAGGCCCTTCAGCCCTCCAAGCCTGTACTGACTATACTGCCCATCTTAACCAAAACTGCCTACCTTTCTGGGAACCATATCTCTCTATTCCCATCCTGTTCCTGTATTTGTCAAGACTCCCCTTAAAAGTCACTACTGTATCCACTCCCACTACCTCTCCCGACAACATGTTCCAGGCACCTACCACCTTCTGTGTAAAAAAAAAATCTGCCTTATCTCCTTTAAACCTTACCCCTCGCAGTTCACTCTGGCGCAGTGCCTCGGCGCGGCCCGTTCACTCTGGCGCAGTGCCTCGGCGCGGCCCGTTCACTCTGGCGCAGTGCCTCGGCGCGGCCCGTTCACTCTGGCGCAGTGCCTCGGCGCGGCCCGTTCACTCTGGCGCAGTGCCTCGGCGCGGCCCGTTCACTCTGGCGCAGTGCCTCGGCGCGGCCCGTTCACTCTGGCGCAGTGCCTCGGCGCGGCCCGTTCACTCTGGCGCAGTGCCTCGGCGCGGCCCGTTCACTCTGGCGCAGTGCCTCGGCGCGGCCCGTTCACTCTGGCGCAGTGCCTCATGAGATAGTTTGTTATTTTCTCTCTTTCTCCTATAGGTTGGCGTGACAGTTGCCCAAACAACAATGGAACCACATCTGCTAGAATCGTGTGTACGAGATGTTCTTAATGAGACAGCACCACGGGCAATGGCTGTTCTTGAGCCACTCAAAGTTACCATAACAAACTTCCCGTCTGAACAGGTAATATCTTTGTGTTACGTTATAAGAACATAAGAACGTAAGAAATAGGAGCAGGAGTAGGCCATCTAGCCCTTCGAGCCTGCCCCACCATTCAATAAGATCATGGCTGATCTGTTGTGGCTCAGTTCCACATTCCCGCCCTCTCCCCATAACCCTTAATCCCCTCGCTTATCAAAAACCTATCAACCCGCGTCTTAAAAATATTTAGCGAGGCAGCCTCCACCACTTCAACGGGCAGAGAATTCCAGAGATTCACCACCCTTTGAGTGAAGAAGTTCCTCCTCAACTCCGTTCTAAACTGCCCCCCCCCTTTATCTTGAGGCTGTGCCCCCTAGTCCTACTGTCCTTCCTGAGCGGGAAGAGTCTCTCCACCTCTATCCTATCCATCCCATTCATCATCTTATACGTCTCAATGAGATCTCCCCTCATTCTTCTAAACTCTAACGAGTACAAGCCTAATTTATTCAGCCTCTCCTCATAGCTCAACCCCCTCAACTCCGGCATCAGCCTAGTAAACCTCCTCTGCACTCCCTCCAAGGCCAAAATATCCTTGCGCAGGTGCGGCGCCCAAAACTGCACACAGTACTCCAGCTGCAGCCTCACGAGTGCCCTATACAGCCGCAGCAAGACCTCCCTACTTTTATATTCAATCCCCCTCGCTATGAAGGCCAGCATCCCATTCGCCTTCCTAACCACCTGCTGCACCTGCAAGCTGGGTTTTTGCGACTCATGCACAAGGACCCCGAGGTCCCTCTGCACCGTCGCCTGCTGCAGTTTTTCGCCACGTAAGTAATAGTCCTTCCTACCATTATGGCGTTTATTGGTAGGGGAATTGAATTTAGGAGTCGCAGCGTCATGTTGCAACTGTACACAACTCTGGTGCGGCCGCACTTGGAGTACTGTGTGCAGTTCTGGTCCCCACATTACAGGAAGGACGTTGAGGCTTTGGAGAGGGTGCAGAGGAGGTTTACCAGGATGTTGCCTGGTATGGAGGGGAGGTCCTATGAGGAGAGACTGAGGGATTTGGGGTTGTTTTCACTGGAAAGAAGGAGGCTAAGAGGGGATCTTATTGAAACATATAAGATGATTAGAGGTTTAGATAGGGTGGACAGTGATAACCTTTTTCCTCGGATGGAGAAAGCTAGCACGAGGGGGCATGGCTTTAAATTAAGGGGTGGTAGTTATAGGACGGATGTCAGGGGTAGGTTCTTTACCCAGAGGGTGGTGAGGGATTGGAATGCCCTGCCTGCTGCGGTTGTAAATGCGCCTAGTTTGGGGGCGTTTAAGAGATCTATGGATAGGTTTATGGACGAAAAGGGATTGGTTTAGATTTGTGGGTCAGTGTTTTTTTTTAAAAAACTGGTCGGCGCAACATCGTGGGCCGAAGGGCCTGTTCTGCGCTGTAATGTTCTATGTTCTATGTTCTATTATTGCTACCAAAGTGGACCACCTCACACTTGCTAACATTAAATTCCATTTGCCAGTTCCTGGCCCATTCGCCCAGCCTATCTAGATCCTTCTGTAGACTCTCCACACCCTCCGCACAATTTGCCGTTCCACCGATCTTGGTGTCATCAGCAAATTTTGACACCCTACACCCGGTTCCCTGTTATCTGCCTATCCACGCGCATTCTTTTGTAGACATTCCATTTGAAATACAGATCTTCCTGCGGAAAGGTTGCATTTTTAGCAGCCCTTGTGACCAATGGAATTTACTGATCAGCACTTCCTCCACCCACCACCACCACCCCGCCAACGTCTTTGCAGGGTGGCACAGTGTTAGCGCTGCTGCCTCACAGCTCCTGGGTCAGGTCACTGTCTGTGTGGAGTTTGTACGTTTTCCCCATGTCTGAGTGTGTTAGCTCCGGGTGCTCCAGTTTCCTCCCACAGTTTCCAATGGGGGTACAATAAGCATAGACACGGGTCAAGGGAGGTGTAGGAAAAATGCTTTAAGAGGCGGCGTGGGCTCGTTGGGCCGAAGGGCCTGTTTCCCGTGCTGTGTTGTTCTTTGTTCTTTATTAGTTCAAAGGTGTGTGGGTTGGGTGCATTGGCCATGCTAAATTGCCCCTAGTGGTGGGGGTTCAGCAAGTTAAATGTGTATGTTTATGGGTATAGGGCCTGGGTGGGATTGTGGTCAGTGCCGACTCAATGGGCCGAATGATAGGGATGATATGATTCTATGATAACTACGAGAGGATTGGGTGGCGGGGAGGGGAGGGTGGGATGTCGGCCTGGGAAGGATGCTCTTTTGAAGAATCGGTGGCTGAAAGGCCTTGTTCTGTACTGTAGGAATTCTATGGATTCTAATTCACCACCACTCCCCTGACAACCGCGTACCCTCCAATGCACCCACTATTCTCCTAATTTCCTCCCTGCCCCAACTCTCAGAATTCCCAGAATCCCTTCAGTGTAGAAGCAGTCCATTCTGCCCATCAAGTCTGTGTCAAACACAATTCCATGCAAACCCTATTCCCGCGACCCCACATATTTACCCTGCCAATCCCTAACACTAGGGCCAATTTAGCGTTGCTAATCAACCTAACCCACACGTGTTTGGAGTGTGGGAGGAAACTCACGCAGACACTGGGAGAACATTCAAATTACACAGACAGTGACCCAAGACGGGGATTGAACCTGGGTCCCTGGCACTGTGAGGCAGCCCTGCTAACCACTGTGCAACCCTCACTCCCTTATATGATCTAACACACTCCCCAATTTTTCCAACTTCTCACATCCACTCCAACACACTGCACACCGTTAAACCCCCCAACTCATCTGAAACTTACCCCAATGAGACTCAGTGTATATGTGACCTGTACCCCGGTGAGATTCAGTGTGTGTGGGACCCGTACCCCAGTAGAGTCAGTGTATATGTGACCCGTACCCCAGTGAGAGTCAGTGTGTGTGGGACCCGTACCCCTGTGAGAGTCAGTGTGTGTGTGGGACCCGTACCCCAGTGAGAGTCAGTGTGTGTGTGGGACCCGTACCCCAGTGAGAGTCAGTGTGTGTGGAAACATTAATAAAAAGCACATTACAGCACACTACAGGCCCTTCGGCCCTCAATGTTGTGCTGAGCTTGGTCCAAAACCAAGATCAAGCTATCCCACTCCCTATCATTCTGGAGTGCTCCATGTGCCTATCCAATAACCGCTTGAAAGTTCCTAAAGTGTCCGACTCCACTATCACAGCAGGCAGTGCCTTCCACACCACAAACTGCTCTCTGAATAAAGAATGTACCTTGGACATCCCTCCTATATCTCCCACCATGAACCTTATAGTTATGCCCCCTAGTAACAGCTACGTCCACCCGAAGAAATAGTCTCTGAGCGTTCACTCTATCTATCCCCCTCATCATCTTATAAACCTCTATTAAATCACCTCTCATCCTCTTCTGCTCTAAGGAGAAAAGCCCTAACTTCCTCAACCTTTCCTCATAAGACCTACCCTCCAAACCAGGCAGCATCCTGGTAAATCTCCTCTGCACTCTCTCCAATGCTTCCACATCCTTCTTATAGTGAGGTGACCAGAACCGCACACAATATTCCAAATGTGGTCTCACCAACATCCGGTATAGTTGCAGCATAACCCCACAGCTCTTAAACTCAAACCCCCTGTTAATAAACACTAACACACTATAAGCCTTCTTCACCGCTCTATCCACTTGAGTGGCAACCTTCAGAGATCTGTGGATATGAACCCCAAGATCTCTCTGTCCCTCCACATTCCTCAGAACCCTGCCGTTGACCCTTTAATCTGCATTCAAGTTTGTCCTACCAAAATGAATCACCTCGCACTTATCAGGGTTAAACTGTTGTCATTTTTCGGCCCAGCCCTGCATCCTATCAGTGTCTCTTTGCAGCCTACAACAGCCCTCCACCTCATCCACTGCTCCACCAATCTTGGTGTCATCAGCAAATTTACTGACCCACCCTTCAGCCCCCTCTTCCAAGTCATTGATAAAAATCACAAATAGCAGAGGACCCAGCACTGATCCCTGTGGTACACCGCTGGTAACTGATCTCCAGTCTGAAAATTTTCCATCCGCCGCCACCCTCTGCCTTCTATGAGACAACCAGTTACTTATCCAATTGGCCAAATTTCCTTCTATCCCACACCTCCTTACTTTCTTCATGAGCCGACCACGTGGAACCTTACAGAACATAGACACTACAGCACAAACAGGCCCTTCGGCCCACGAGTTGCGCCAATCACATCAACACCTACCAATCTATAGACCTATCTATAACCCCCAATCCCATTAAATTCCATATACTCATCCAGAAGTCTTTTAAAAGACCCCAGCGAGTTTGCCTCCACCACCACTGACGGCAGCCGATTCCATTCACTCACCACCCTCTGAGTGAAAAACTTACCCCTAACATCACTTCTGTACTTGCCTCCCTGCACCTTCAATCTGTGTCCTCTCGTAGCGACCATTTCAACCCGGGGAAATAGCCTCTGAGAATCCACCCTATCTATTCCTCTCAACATTTTATAAACTTCTATCAGGTCGCCTCTCAACCTTCGTCTCTCCAGGGAAAAGAGTCCCAGCTCCCTCAACCTAACTTCATAAGGCATGCCTCCCAGTCCAGGCAACATCCTTGTAAATCTCCTCTGTACCCTTTCAATAGCTTCTACATCCTTCCTTATCAAACGCCTTACTAAAATCCAGGTATATGACATCAACTGCTCTACCTTCAGCCACACACTTAGTTACCTCCTCAAAGAATTCAATCAAATTTGTGAGGCAAGACTTACCCCTCACGAATCCATGTTGATTATCCTGGATTAAGCTGCATCTTTTCAAATGGTCATAATCCTATCTCTCAGAACTTTTTCCATTAACTTACTGGCCACTGAAGTAAGACTAACTGGCCTATAATTACCAGGGTCATTCCTATTTCCTTTCTTGAAGAGAGGAACAATATTCACCACTGTCCAGTCCTCTGGCACAATCCCCGTGGACAGTGAGGACCCAAAGATCAAAGCCAGAGGCTCCGCAATCTCATCCCTTGCCTCCCAAAGAATCTTACGATATATCCCATCTGGCCCAGGGGACTTATTGACCCTCAGGTTTTTCAAAATTGCAAATACATCTTCCCTCAGAACATCTAACTCCTCCATCCTATCAGCCTGTATCACACTCTCATCCTCAAAAACCTGGCTGCTCTCCTTAGTGAATACTGAAGAAAAGTATTCATTCATCGCCTCTCCTATGTCTTCTGACTCCATGTACAAGTTCCCATTACTATCCTTGACTGGCCCTAACCTCACCCTGGTCATTCTTTTATTTCTCACATAAGAGTAAAAAGCCTTGGGGTTTTCCTTGATCCAACCCACCAAGGATTTCTCATGCCCTCACCGAGCTCTCCTAAACCCTTTTTTAGCTCATTCCTAGCTATTTTGTGACCCTCGAGTGACCCAACTGAACCTTGTTTTCTCATGCTTACATACACTTCCTTTTCCCTCTTGACAAGACATTCAACCTCTTTTGTGAACCATGGTTCCCTCACTCGGCCATTTCCTCCCTGCCTGACAGGGACATAACTATCAAGGACACGCAGTATGCGTTCCTTGAACGAGTTCCACTTTTCATTTGTGCTTTTCCCTGACAGTTTCTGTTCCCATCTTAGGCTCCCGAACCCCATTGAGAATGAGCGTGTGTGGATCTGTACCCCAGTGGGAGTCAGTGTGTGTGGAATAACAGATGTGTTGAGTATAGGGCTAACGGGAGGACTTTGAATAGTGTGGAGGAGCAGAGGGATCTAGGTGTATGTATACATAGATCCCTGAAAGTTGGGAATCAAGTAGATAAGGTTGTTAAGAAGGCATACGGTGTCTTGGCGTTTATTGGTAGGGGGATTGAATTTAGGAGTCGCAGCGTCATGATGCAACGGTACACAACTCTGGTGCGGCCGCACTTGGAGTATTGTGTGCAGTTCTGGTCCCCACGTTACAGGAAGGATGTAGAGGCTTTGGAGAGGGTGCAGAGGAGGTTTACCAGGATGTTGCCTGGTATGGAGGGGAGATCCTATGAGGAGAGACTGAGAGATTTGGGGTTGTTTTCGCTGGAAAGAAGGCGGCTAAGAGGGGACCTTATTGAAACATATAAGATGATTAGAGGTTTAGACAGGGTGGATAGTGATAGCCTTTTTCCTAGGATGGAGAAAGCTAGCACGAGGGGGCACGGCTTTAAATTAAGGGGGGGTAGTTATAGGACTGATGTCAGGGGTAGGTTCTTTACCCAGAGGGTGGTGAGGGACTGGAATGCCCTGCCAGCTGCAGTTGTAAATGCGCCTAGTTTGGGGGCGTTTAAGAGATTTGTGGATAGGTTTATGGACGAAATGGGATTGGTTTAGATTAGTGGGTTAGTGTTGTTTTTTTTTAAAAGCTGGTCGGCGCAACATCGTGGGCCGAAGGGCCTGTTCTGCGCTGTAATGTTCTATGTTCTATGTTCTATGAACCTGTACCCCAGTGAGAGTCAGTGTGTGTGGGAGCTGTACCCCAGTGAGAGTCAGTGTGTGTGGGAGCCGTACCCCAGCGAGAGTCACTGTGTGTGTGGAACCCGTACCCCAGTGAGAGTCAGTGTGTGTGGGACCCGTACCCCAGTGAGAGTCAGTGTGTGTGGGACCCGTACCCCGGTGAGAGTCAGTGTGTGTGGGACCCGTACCCCGGTGAGTGTCAGTGTGTGTGGGACTGCAGTGAGTGTGTATGTGGGGTGGTGTGTCTGCATGCAAGGAGAAGCGAGACCTTGTGTACACAGCACGGTGAGGTGTGTTGACTGTGTGTGAGGGGATGGGGCGCGTTGTAAATTGTGCCACTTATCCTGATGATGCTGTCTGTTTCTTTCAGCCACTCGAAGTCTCTGTTCCAAACTTCCCAGCAGATGAAAGTAAGGGATTCCACACTGTGCCCATCACTTCCATCATCTACATCGAACAGTCTGATTTCCGAGAGGTAAGACTCTCTGTTGACAGTGTTTCTGTTTCTTGGCTCTTTACCACATCCTGAGCCAGCTGGGCTGTAGAAGGGTGAATTGCGATGAGACTATACTCCAGTCAAACTCCCGCATGTCAAACATCCCTTTGAGTCACATTCTGCAAGCAGCAACCTGTGTGAGCCGCACTCTCAGGGCCAGGATCACATGCACTCCGTGCTGCTGACTCAGATCTCTGTGTGGTTGTTCTGACCCCTCAGTTTGCTGTAAGTCACTGATGCTGACATACGTTCTATAGATAGGTTGCAGAGCTGGGCCGAGAGGTGGCGGATGGAATTTAATGCGGAGAAGTGTGAGGTAATTCACTTTGGTAGGAGCAACAGATGTGTCGAGTATAGGGCTAACGGGAGGACTTTGAATAGTGTGGATGAACAGAGGGATCTAGGTGTGTGTGTACATAGATCCCTGAAAGTTGGGAATCAAGTAGATAAGGTTGTTAAGAAGGCGTACGGTGTCTTGGCGTTTATTGGTAGGGGGATTGAATTTAGGAGTCGCAGTGTAATGTTGCAACTGTACACTACTCTAGTGCGGCCGCACTTGGAGTACTGTGTGCAGTTCTGGTCCCCGCATTACAAGAAGGATGTGGAGGCGTTGGAGAGGGTGCAGAGGAGGTTTACTAGGATGGTGCCTGGTATGGTGGGGAGGTCCTATGAGGAGAGACTGAGGGATTTAGGGTTGTTTTCGTTGGAAAGAAGGCGGCTAAGAGGGGATCTTATTGAAACATATAAGATGATTAGAGGTTTAGATAGGGTGGATAGTGATAGCCTTTTTCCTCGGATGGAGAAAGCTAGCACGAGGGGGCATGGCTTTAAATTAAGGGGGGGTAGCTACAGGACGGATGTCAGGGGTAGGTTCTTTACCCAGCGGGTGGTGAGGGATTGGAATGCCCTGCCTGCTGCAGTTGTAAATGCGTCTAGTTTGGGGGCGTTTAAGAGATCTCTGGATAGGTTTATGGACGAAAAGGGATTGGTATAGGCTAGTGGGTCATTGTTTTTGTAACTGGTCGGCGCAACATCGTGGGCCGAAGGGCCTGTTCTGCGCTGTAATGTTCTATGTTCTATGTACGTTTGCTTCATGTGCAGGTGATGGAGAAGGGCTACAAACGACTGACTCCTCAGCAATCAGTTGGACTTCGACATGCTGGCTTTGTCATCTCTGTGCAAAAACTTATCAAGGTAAATATTCATCACCAGTGCAGGCAAGAAGCAATATCTGAGAACACACAATCCTAACCATGAGCTGGGACTCACCCAGAAATTGGTGCTTTGTTTGCTCCCATGCTGCAACTCTGTGTCCTCAATGGGTGTGCAGTAATCACCTGTGTTTATGCTGCACTCTATCCATGTGTCTCTCTCACACACTGGCTTCCTTTGGATGTGCACTCTGTGTGGTGGGTTTGGGAGTGGGGGGAGACCTGCACTGTGTGGGGTGGCAGTGCTGGCTGTGCTGTTTGGAAGGGAGTGATGGTGGGCCTGAGCTGAGGGGAATGGGGAGGGGTTTGCAGGCAGGTGGGCCTGCACTGTGTGGTGGTTGTGGGGAGGTGGGGTGGGGGGGGGAGGTCGTGGGGGGGCATGTGTTGGGGAGTGGGGTGCTGAGGTGGGCGGGTGTTGGGGAGGGGGCTGCTAAAGTTGGGGTGGGGGGTGGGAGGGCCATGTCACTCTTTAGGGAAGGCCCAAACAAGTGGATCCAAGCAATGGGGATGGTTTCACTTGATTGTGTTTTGCGCTTTACAGAATAAGAACGGGAAAGTGGTCGAACTGGAAGCAACTTGTCAGAAATCGGACACTGCGCCAAAACCGAATGCTTTTATTCACTGGGTATCGAATCCTGTAATCTGTGAACTGCGGCTTTATGAGAGACTGTAAGTTGAGGGCACTTGTGTGATGTAGCTGGGTGGGGGGGGGGGGGGGGGGCGCGGGGGTGCCCATCACTGTGCTCAGCCGGAGCGAGGGGTGGGTGCCTGCACTGCACACAAAAGCCTACATGTCACATTTTGGGACTACAGGGACTGAGGTGATTATTGGCCAGTGTTGACAATTAGTGTAAAAATAGAAATGCAGGAAGAGAAGGAGGCCATTCAGCCCTACAAGCTTGCCTCTATTCTGTCTTGCACCTTTGCTCCACATCTCTTGACATACTTAATCGACAGAAAATGGTGGATATCCATTCAAACAAATTCCACTTCTCTCAGCACCCAGCTGCTTTTGAGGAGATTCTCCTTGATTTCCACTCATCTATACCACATCGCTCCAAAACGATCTGGCTCTAATTTTAAGGTTTTGTGCCCTTTTTTTGGGATAAGAAAAGCAGGGAGGACGCAAGGAAGAATTTTTTAGTGCAATGAGTGGGAATGACCTGGAACCCACTGTCTGTGCATTTTGCTCAGGCTCCTGAGCTAAGCATTGATATCAAGGGCAATTGTGTTCAGCCCTCTCCTCAGTGTTTGGACTGAGGCTGTAATGATGTCCTTACAGAGTCTAAACTGAACATTGAGCAGGTTGTAGCATGCTGCTAACATTTTTGCTAGTTTTAATGATTGAGAGAATAAACTAATGGGCAGGACAAATGCAATGAAGTGTGTCCTTGGTATGAAAGTAGGTTTTGTCACCTAAAGAACTGTGTGCCAGTTACTCCTATCAATATTGTCATGAATTGATGCATCTAGAATGGGTAAATTGGTGTGTATGGTCAAATAGGTTTCCCTCTCCCGTGGATTCTGTTACCACCAGCTGCAGACCCAGTCTGACATCCATGCCCTTTAGGAATCAGCCAGCTTGATCAGTGTGGTGTTACTATACCACTCTTGGTGATAAGCATTGAAGTCCCCCACCCAGAGAATATTCTGTGTCCTTGCTGCCCTTGGTGCCTCTTCCCAAATGGTGTTCAACCTGGAGGAATACTGACTGATTTGAGGAAGGATGTTGGCTACTCAGCAGGAGGTTTATTTGTCCATATTTAACCTGATGCCATGTGACTTCATGAAATCAATGTTGAGGACTCCCAGGGCAACTCTGTCCTAACTGTACGCCCACTGTGTCACCGCCTCTAGTGTGTCTGTCCTGCCAGTGGGACAGCACTTAGCCGGTGATGGAGGAGTCTGGGAC
The DNA here is from genome assembly GCF_965287045.1 of Carcharhinus amblyrhynchos. Classification (NCBI taxonomy): domain Eukaryota; kingdom Metazoa; phylum Chordata; class Chondrichthyes; order Carcharhiniformes; family Carcharhinidae; genus Carcharhinus; species Carcharhinus amblyrhynchos. Next base: position 1,186,330 of record NC_137326.1, on the reverse strand, counting down.
TGAGATGATTCTGTGAATATTGACTATGTCAGGCTATTGTTGACGAGTCTGGGGGGTAGCTCTTGCAGTTGTTAGTCGGTAGACTCTGCTGGGTCAGCTGTGTGCGTAACTACTTGGCAGGCAGTCTGTTCAGTTTAGTTTTTATTTAAACTTTCTGCCGCTGATGATACAACTGAACAGCTCACTAGGCCATTTCGGAGACAGTTATGAGTCAACTACATTGCTATGTGGATGTCAGATTTCTTTCACTAAAGGACATTAGCGAACCAGGTGTGTTGTTATAACAATCCAGTACTTCCTTGATCTCCAGTAATGACACTAGCTTTTTAATTCCAGATGTATTAATTAATACAACTGCCAAGGTGAGATTTGAACTCTGGTCTCTGGATTATGAGCCCAGTAGCATTGTCACCGTGCTGCCATTCCTGTTCTTGATTCAGGGAAGACTGAGTTTTTACTATGGGGTGGGATCTGATTCTTCAGGGTAGGAGGGAAGAATTGTTTTGTGGTATTAAACAGTTTTACTGGGGAATATTTTGGGAAGATGCAGGAGCAGAATGGATATTATCTGAAATTGGAATTTAAATCTCTTTATTTTGTGTTTTGTAGCTTCCTCCATAAATGTCCTGAGGATGCCAGCGAGGTGCCCGGAGGCTTCCTGAGTGACATTAACCCAGTGAGTATCTACAACTGATCTGTGGAACGTGGCTACTATTCTGTGATGGAAGGTTCAACAGGGTGAAGGTATTGGAGAGTGAGCAGTACTGGGGACTTGGGATAGGTTAAAAGTTCAGAATTAGCCTTTCCTTCTCATCATGGTGGTCTAGATGTGTCTGATCAGAAAGAGAAAGGCTTGAAAGTCAGTCACATTCAGGAGGAGCTAAATCATTGGGTGTTGCAGAGGCTTGAGGGTTTGAGAAACATGAGCAGCACAGCTGAAAAGTTTCAGGAAGATTGAGGAAGAAAATTTGATCGAGTCTTCTGGGGTAATGGAGAGGGTTGATAAGGGTAATCACTTAATGTACACGGACTTCCAGAAGGTGTTTGATACATAACAGGCTTGTCAGCAATGCTGAAGCTTATGGAATAAATGGGTCAGTGGCAGCGTGGTTCTGGAACTAGCAGAATGATAGGAAAAGGGAATATTGGTGAGCAGTTGTTTTTATTCTGGAGGAAGGTTTATGGTGCGTTTCTCAGGAGGCTAGGTCTGAGATTACAGCTTTTATATTAATGACCCAGTCTGGCGCATACTGGGCACGATTTTTAAAATTTGCAGATGACACAAAACTTGGCAGTATTGTGAAGTGTGAGGCTTCTAGAGGACATGGATTAGTGGAGCAGCAGGACAGGTTGAGAAAACAATAAAGGCATATGGAATACTGAACTTTATGAATAGGGGCATAGAGTCTGAAAGTAAGGAATTTTTGATGAAGCTTTGAAAAGCACTGGTTTGACCTCAACTAGAGTATTGCATTCAGTTCTGGGTACTGCAGTTTAGATAGAATGTGAAGACTTCAGAGAGAGTTTTTAAAATGTGTTTGAGATGTGGGTTCAATGGCAACCCCAGCATTTATTGACCATCCCTAATTTTTCTTGAAGGTGGTGGTGAGGAACTGCATTGAACTGCTGCAGTCCATGTAGTGATAGGTACGCCCACAGTGCTGTTAGGAAGGGAGTTCCAGATCAAGGTGCAGTAAACTTTATGAGAATAGCTCCAGGAATGAGGGACTTCAGTTATGAGGATGGATTGGAGAAGCTGGAGTATTCTCCATGGAGATGAGAAGGTCAGAAGAAGGACAAAGATGTATACTGAATGGCAAAAGAATCAATGGCGACATGAGGAAAATGTTTCCAGGTAGTGAGTGCTTAGAATCAGGAAGAGCTAGCCTGAGTGTGTGATTGAGACAGATTTAGTTGTGACTTCCACAAGGGAATTGGATAAGCGCCTGCAGAGAGGCTCAATTAAGAAGCAAAACCTCAAAGGTCATCCAAGGATTATTACTGAGCCACCAGCAAACTGGCATAGGATTAATGAGATTAGAGAGATAAATGCATGGCTCAAAGACTGGTGTGGGAGAAATGGATTTAGATTCATGGGGCGTCAGTACTGGAGAAATCGGGAGCTGTAACATTTCAGTTGGTTTCACCTGAACCATGCAGGGACCAGTGTCCTGGCAATGCAGGAATAGGATAGCAATGGAAGGATACAGGCTCCATAAGAAATAGGAGCAGGAGTAGGCCATCTAGCCCTTCGAGCCTGCCCCACCATTCAATAAGATCATGGCTGATCTGTCGTGGCTCAGTTCCACATTCCCGCCCTCTCCCCATAACCCTTAATCCCCTCTCTTATCAAAAACCCATCAACCCGCGTCTTAAAAATATCTAGCGAGGCAGCCTCCACCACTTCAACGGGCAGAGAATTCCAGAGATTCACCACCCTTTGAGTGAAGAAGTTCCTCCGCAACTCCGTTCTAAACCGCCCCCCCTTTATCTTGAGGCTGTGCCCCCTAGTCCTACTGTCCTTTCTGAGCGGGAAGAGTCTCTCCACCTCTATCCTATCCATCCCATTCATCATCTTATATGTCTCAATGAGATCTCCCCTCATTCTTCTAAACTCTAACGAGTACAAGCCTAGTTTATTCAGCCTCTCCTCATAGCTCAACCCCCTCAACTCCGGTATCAGCCTAGTAAACCTCCTCTGCACTCCTTCCAAGGCCAAAATATCCTTGCGTAAGTGCGGCGACCAAAACTGCACACAGTACTCCAGCTGCGGCCTCACCAATGCCCTATACAGCTGCAGCAAGACCTCCCTACTTTTATATTCAATCCCCCTCGCTATGAAGGCCAGCATCCCATTCGCCTTCCTGACCACCTGCTGCACCTGCAAGCTGGGTTTTTGCGACTCATGCACAAGGACCCCGAGGTCCCTCTGCACCGTTGCCTGCTGCAGTTTTTCGCCATGTAAGTAATAGCCCTTCCTACCAAAGTGGACCACCTCGCACTTGCCAACATTAAATTCCATTTGCCAGTTCCTGGCCCATTCGCCCAGCCTATCTAGATCCTTCTGCAGACTCTCCACACCCTCCGCGCAATTTGCTGTTCCACCAATCTTGGTGTCATCAGCAAATTTCGACACCATACACTCGGTTCCCTCCTCCAGATCATCTATATAAATGGTAAATAGCTGAGGCCCCAGCACCGACCCCTGGGGCACTCCACTAGTCACCAACCGCCAATCCGAATAGCACCCATTAACCCCCACTCTCTGCCTCCTATTTGACAACCAATCCTCTATCCACGCTAACACCCTACCCCCAACTCCATGCCCCCTTACCTTCTGCAATAACCTCTTGTGAGGTACCTTGTCAAACGCCTTCTGAAAATCAAGAAAGACCACACCCACCGGCTCTCCTCTATCCACCGCCCTAGACACATCCTCATAGAACTCCAATAAATTTGCCTGACACGACTTCCCCTTAACGAAACCGTGCTGCGTCTGCTCTATCAAGCAATTCCCTTCAAGATGTCTCGCAATTTCCTCCTTAATGACAGATTCTAACATTTTACCTACCACAGACGTTAAACTAACCGGCCTATAATTCCCCGCCTTTTGCCTGGCACCCTTCTTAAACAACGGCGTAACATTAGCTGTTTTCCAATCTTCCGGCACTTCCCCGGAATCCAGCGACGTCTGGAAAATAACCACCAAGGCATCCACTATCACCTCTGCCATTTCTTTCAGACCCCTCGGATGCATTCCATCCGGTCCTGGGGACTTGTCCACAAAGTGCATACTGTTTTAGTTTAGGCAGACACAAGCTGTACTTGTCTTTGTTCTAAGTCATGCATTGTAGTGGAGAGAGTTTTAAACTAAATAGTGAGGAAAGGCATTATTCGAGAGGACATGCAGTAAATCTAAAGGACACAATGAGGTAATAGAGCAGACTACAATTTGGGTGATGATAACTGGAGTGGGTCAGGAAGGGACAGAGAACATTTAAGAGTGCTCCAGCAGATAAGGCAAGAGATTGCAAATATGGTGAAAAGACAGAATTAAAGGTTCTGTATCTGAATGTGTGCAGCTTTCGTAGGTAGGAAAGTAAGCTGTCAGAGGAGGTAGAGTGTCTGCAAAAAGATAAAGATAGTTAACTGAGTGGGCAAAATGTGGTAGATGGGAGTGTGAGAACAGAAAGAATAGAAAAGCAGCCATTTGTTTACATAGAGAGATCACAGAACTCTGACGTACAGAGGGATCTGGGTGCCCAGGTACATGAATCAGGAAAGTTTGGTTTGCAGATACAGCAAGTGATTAGGAAGTGAGAGAGAATGTTGCTGTTTATTGCAAGGGGAATGGAATTTAAAATAGGGGAGTTTATGGTAGTTATAGGACGGATGTCAGGGGTAGGTTCTTTACCCAGAGGGTGGTGAGGGAATGGAATGCCCTGCCTGCTGCAGTTGTAAATGCGCCTAGTTTGGGGGCGTTTAAGAGATCCGTGGATAGGTTTATGGATGGAAAGGGTTTGGTTTAGGTTAGAGGGTCATTGTTTTTTAACTGGTCGGCGCAACATCGTGGGCCGAAGGGCCTGTTCGGCGCTGTAATGTTCTACGTTCTATGAGTTTTACTGCAGCTGTACAGGGTTTTGGTGAGACCACGCCTGGAACACTCTATACTGTTTTGGCCTCCTTATTGAAAAAATATATAATTGTCCAAGAGGTTCACTTGACTCATTTCTAGGATGAGGGGTTTATCTTCTGGAGAAAATTTGAACAAGTTGGAGCTATACCTATAGGGTTTGGGAGAATGAGAGGTGATCTTATTGAACATCAGATCCTGAGCAGACTTGATCGGGTAGATACCAGGAGGATGTTTCCATTCAGAGTCTAGAATCAGATTATACATTACAAGAATACAAAGAGTACCCTTTTAAGACAGGTGATAATGATAATTGTTTTCTCTGAGGGTCTTTAATCTATGGAATTCTCTTCTGAGAATGCTGGAGGGCATTGAATATATTCAAGGATGAGGTAGACAGATTTTGGATAGACAGGGAGTTGAGGGTTATGGAGAAAGTGGAGTTGATCTCATCAAATTCCTTTTTTTTGGCTGGTTGATTTCCACAGTCAGATAGAGAGTTTTAGATATTCTTGCAAAAGTTGGTTAATTTCCTTTGTGCAGGCACACTGTTTCCAGTACTGTATCACACTTTATCACGGGGATCTTATAGAGACGGATAAGATAATGAAGGGGATAGATAGGGTAGAGGTAGAGAGATTCTTCCCGCTTAGAAAGGACAGCAGGACTAGAGGGCACAGCCTCAAGATAAGGGGGGCGCAGTTTAGATCGGAGTTGAGGAGGAACTTCACTCAAAGGGTGGTGAATCTCTGGAATTCTCTGCCTGTTAAAGTGGTGGAGGCTGCCTCACTAAATATATTTAAGTCGCGGGTAGGTAGGTTTCTGATAGACAAGGGAATTAAGGGTTATGGGGAGAAAGTGGAACTGATCCACTTCAAATCAGCCATGATCTTATTGAATGGCGGGGCAGGCTCAAAGGGCTAGATGGCCTACTCCTGCTCCTATTTCTTATGTTATAATGTTATAATGTTATCAATGTGGAAAACCTCCAGCTGCTTTTATTCACCACCCACCCACCCACCCACCCACACACACACACACACACACACACACACACACACACACACGTGCGCACCAGTGGAGGGAACCAGAAGACACTGGTCTGGCTAGACAATGACACCTGGCTTCTTTGAGATAAGAACATAAGAAATAGGAGCAGGAGTAGGCCAACTAGCCCTTCAAGCCTGCCCCGCCATTCAATAAGATCATGGCTGATCTGTCGTGGCTCAGTTCCACATTCCCGCCCTCTCCCCATAACCCTTAATCCCCTCTCTTATCAAAAACCCATCAACCCGCTTCTTAAAAATATTTAGCGAGGCAGCCTCCACCACTTCAACGGGCAGAGAATTCCAGAGATTCACCACCCTTTGAGTGAAGAAGTTCCTCCTCAACTCCGTTCTAAACCGCCCCCCCCCTTTATCTTGAGGCTGTGCCCCCTAGTCCTGCTATCCTTTCTGAGCGGGAAGAGTCTCTCCAACTCTATCCTATCCATCCCATTCATCATCTTATACGTCTCAATGAGATCTCCCCTCATTCTTCTAAACTCTAACGAGTACAAGCCTAGTTTATTCAGCCTCTCCTCATAGCTCAACCCCCTCAACTCCGGTATCAGCCTAGTAAACCTCCTCTGCACTCCCTCCAAGGCCAAAATATCCTTGCATAAGTACGGCACCCAAAACTGCACACAGTACTCCAGCTGCGGCCTCACCAATGCCCTATACAGCCGCAGCAAGACCTCCCTACTTTTATATTCAATCCCCCTCGCTATGAAGGCCAGCACCCCATTCGCCTTCCTGACCACCTGCTGCACCTGCAGGCTGGGTTTTTGCGACTCATGCACAAGGACCCCGAGGTCCCTCTGCACCGTCGCCTGCTGCAGTTTTTCGCCACGTAAGTAATAATCCTTCCTACCATTATTCCTACCAAAGTGGACCACCTCGCACTTGCCAACATTAAATTCCATTTGCCATTTCCTGGCCCATTTGCCCAGCCTATCATATATGTCTCTGATAGGCCCTACCCTTTCCTTTGTTATTCTCTTGCTCATAATGTATCAGTGAAGCATTTTTGGGTTTTCCTTGATTATACCTGTCAATATTTTTTGTAACCTCTCTTTGCTTTCCTAACTTCCTTTTTCACTCCACTTTATTTTCTTTATAGGTGAAAGCTCGTGGTGTATCTGTTCCTGGAAACACTTTAAAGTTACTTCTCTCAGACTTTATAAAGTAACTGTGTCCTTTCTCTCTCTAGAACTCCCTGAAGGTGATCGATAATGCGATGCTGGATCTATCTGTAAAAAATGCCAAACCACTTGACAAGTTTCAGTTTGAGCGTGTTGGCTATTTCTCGGTGGATTTGGACAGCACTGACCAGAAGGTGAGTATAGTGTTGTATGATAATCACCGATGCTGCTCATGTAAAGAGCTTGAACTGTAAACAATGTTATGGGGCCTGGTGAAGATGATAATGTGTTTACTTTAGTGTCACCATTGGTGTCTCAGTCGCACTGCACTCAGTCACAACCCATCCTCACGTGAAAGCAGAGTGCAGCTCAGCTACTCGACTTTCCTTTTGTTTAATTCACTGACTGATTCACGCAGGAATCTGAGTGCCGCTTTTATATTCTGCAGTCAATTTAATATGACCACCTGTGTGTCCTCCCCATGAGCACAGTTCAAGCTTCTCATGAAGCATTTTGTTAGGGCAGTTCCCAGCAACCAGGAGTCAGCCCAGTGCAGTGGTGGCACAGTGGTCAGCACTGTTGCCTCACAGTTTCAGGGTTCAATTCCAATCTTGGGTCACTGTCTGTGTGGAGTCAGGAAAGCGAATTGCGTGGAGGACATGGAAAGTTTGCAGAGAGATTTGGATAGGCTGAGTGAGTGGGCGAGGATCTGGCAGATGGAGTATAATATTGGCAAGTGTGAGGTTATCCACTTTGGAAGGAATAATAGTAAAATGGACTATTATTTAAATGGTGAAAAATTACAACATGCTACTGCGCAGAGGGACCTGGGGGTCCTTGTGCATGAATCGCAAAAACCCAGTCTGCAGGTGCAGCAGGTGATCAGGAAGGCGAATGGAATGTTGGCCTTTATAACGAGGGGGATAGAATATAAAAGCAGGGAGGTCTTGCTGCAACTGTACAAGGCACTGGTGAGGCTGCAACTGGAGTACTGTGTGCAGTTTTGGTCCCCTTATTTGCAAAAGGATATATTGGCCTTGGAAGGAGTACAGAGAAGGTTCACCAGGTTGGTGCCGGAGATGAGGGGGTTAGCTTATGAAGAGAGATTGAGTAGATTGGGCCTTTACTCATTGGAGTTTAGAAGGCTGAGGGGAGATCTTATAGAGACATATAAGATAATGAAGGGGCTAGACGGGGTAGAAGCAGAAAGATTATTTCCACTTAGAAAGGAAACAAGAACTAGAGGGCACAGCCTCAAAATAAGTGGGAGTCAATTTAGAACAGAGTTGAGGAGGAACTTCTTCTCCCAGAGGGTAGTGAATCTCTGGAATTCTCTGCCCATTGAAGCGGTGGAGGCTACCTTGTTAAATGTGTTTAAGTCACAGGTAGATAGATTTCTGATCAAGAAGGGAATTAAGGGTTATGGGGAGCAGGCGGGTAAGTAGAACTAAGATCAGCCATGATCTTATTGAATGACGAGGCAGGCTCGAAGGGCTAGGTGGCCTACTCCTGCTCCTATTTCTTATGTTCTTGAATCTGCACTTTCTCCCCGTATCTGCATGGGTTTTCTCCAGGTGCTCCAGTTTCCTCCCACAGTCCAAAGATGTGCTGGTTAGGTGGATTGGCCATGCTAAATTGCCCCTTAGGTTAGCCATGGGAAAGATGTGGTGTTACAAGGAGCGAGCCTAGGTAAAATGCTCTGTGAGGCAATGCAGATTTGATGGGCCGAATGGCCTCTTCTGCACTTTAAGGATTCTATGATTCTTCTCTGATTCATTGTGACTCTTTTTTCATTCGTTCTTGGACCTCTGGTGAGGCCACCATTTGTTCTACATAACTAATTGCCTGTGAGCCACTGCTTTAAACCTCTGCAGTCGTGTGGTGTAGATACATCCACAGAGCTGTTTGGGAAGGACTTCCAGGATTTTTAACCAGTGACAATCAAGGAATGGTGATATATTTCCAAGTCAGGCTGGCGTGGGGCTAGGAGGGGAACTTGCAGGTTGTTGTGTTCCCACATATCCTTGGCCTTCTAAATGGTAGAGTTGGGTTTGGAAGGGCTGTTGCAGGATCCTTGTTGAGTTGCTGCAGTGTATCTTGTATGCGGTACACACGGCAGAGACTGTGTGTGGTTGGTGGAGGGAGTGAGTGTTGAAGGTGATAGTCACATTATTGATCATCTAGCTTCTGCTGAAATGTACCAGTTTCTGCTGGGAGATAATTCTTGTGGATGTTTTTTTTTCCTCTGCAGTTGGTGTTTAACAGGACTGTGATGTTGAAGGAAGATCCTGGGAAGATCTGAAACGCACAGGTCCACGTGACTCCGTGTTCAAAACTACACCCTGATGCTCCAATCTTTGAATTTACCAAAAGACGCATCATTTTCCTGAGCTTCCTGGTGTAAGGGAGAAACTTGCTCATAGCTCCTTGCCTAGAAAATCCAAAAATTAAAGCTCCGTGTTTCAGTTGAAGCAGTGACAGCTTTTCTGCTCTCAAAAATACCCGCACTGTATAAAACTTGGGTAATCTCTTCCACCCCACTCTCACTGATATCGCAAAATCAACTCTGCTTATGAACCAAATTAAAATCCACAGAGACAACAAACTGCAGGAAAATGGACCGATATAATTGATTGGCTGTACTCTGATCACTTTTAAAAGCCTCAAAAATGTAGGGAAGTAAAGAGGGACAGTGCTGGAATCCAGTGGATCAGTCAGCCTGAGAGAGAGAGAGACAACTGGTTAATTACCTGGGCCGAGTGTTAGGAGCATTTACTGATCTGTGATTGAGTTGATCTGTGATCTTGCGAACTAATTACTTGTTCAGCTATAACTGAAAGTAGTCGGTATGTTTGTCGGAATTCAGTGGAGGTGCAGAAATCTTTGTCCGACTTAAACTATGCAGAACCTTAAAGGGGACAGATAAGGAGCGGACAACGTTCAATCAGGTCAGTGACTCGAGAGGTGACTGGAGAGATCAGCTGATGCTGTTTGTGCCGTGGTTTGGATACCTCAGGTATTTGCACACAAGGTGCTGGTTCACACTTCTATTTCTTTAGCAGCTTCAGTTGTATGAGAGCTGGAAGAGGATGCTGTTCCCAGCAGTGCTCCACCTGTCTTTTAAACAAGAACATCTGATCCTTTTGCAGACAGAATGCAAATAAGAGAATCACTGAAGCACTGTGAACTGTAATGCTGGGAAAAACATAGAACATTACAGCGCAGTACAGGCCCTTCAGCCCTCGATGTTGCGCCGACCAGTGGAACCAATCTAATGACCCTCTAACCTAAACTATTCCAAGATGCCTCACCGATGTCATGCTTATAAGCTAAGATGTCACATCCACACTCAATTTGTCTTGATGTCAAAGATGCAATTAATTCAAAAACTGCGGCCTTGTCATGTTTCCCCAACGTGGGTGACACCCCCATCTCCCCCAGTAACCACCTACCATGCCTTAAAACAGTTTCACTGCTTCCTCAGCGTTCCTGAGTGTTCCTATACAACCTGAGTAATAAAACTCCTCCTGCTCTCTCTTCCCCCCCCATTGCCCCTCCCTCACACCCCCCCTTACCCCACCTCAGCACACTTTTCCTCTCTGCCCCCCGCCCTCCTTTCTTTCTCTTCCCCCCCCTCCTTTCTTTCTCTTCCCCCCCCTCCTTTCTTTCTCTTCCCCCCCCTCCTTTCTTTCTCTTCCCCCCCCTCCTTTCTTTCTCTTCCCCCCCCCTCCTTTCTTTCTCTCTCCCCCCCCTCCTTTCTTTCTCTTTTCCCCCCCCCTCCTTTTTTTCTCCACCACCCCATCACTGCTATTGTTCAACTACACGTTACCAGAGCAACAGGAGGATTAATGTTGGGCTTTGTAACAGGTTTGCTGAAATAAAACATGTTTGTTCTGATAGTGTTGTTGCTGTGGGTAAGATACCCGACTGATTGTCCCATTGCTATTTTGCTCATTCTGTGCTGTACAAAGTCTCAGCTAAACTGGAGACTCTCAACAATCTCATCAGCAAACTAACCGGAAGCTCTTAGAGAACTAATGGCAGAACTTTAAGACCCTCCCCTTTGGCTGTCTGCTACTCAGTAGCTCAGTACTGTGCTCTGCATGCTGCAAACTGGTAGATGTCCAGCTGACAGAGACCATGAGGAACATCTCAGGAGCAATCCGGTCCACAAACGTACACTGGCTCCCTGCAGCATTGCGCCATCACAAATCCATCCTAAAACCAGCACAGCACGATTGCTGGAAAGAGAGCACAGAAATCCATACTTGCCACTGGAAGCCAACATCACCTCCCACCCAGCAATCAGCCTCATCACAAAGTGGCCAATTCTGCAGGCCTGTGACACAATGCCAACCACTCAGTCCAGAATCTGCACCTGCTTGATGATCCCAGGTCCAAGCGATGAATGGGTCAAACTGAACAGTGGAGTCTGATCCTGCATAAACAACCTCTTCCAGAGAGGACACTGTGATTCATCCCTGTGTAACTGTGGCAATGTACAAACCGTGCTGTGTATACGTATGCTTCAGTGGCTGTCTCTTTACCCTACACCAGGCTGCATTTCAAATTTGACACACTGAATAGCTAGGAATGTGATAGTGGTGGTTCTGCTGCAGTAAGCCACCAAACTATCAAAAAGAATGAAGATCAAAGTAGTGCTGTAAATATTGGAATTGCACAGCAAGTGGATCAGCTGGTGTAGAGACAACCTGGGTCTGACCCTGAGGGAGTGCAATATTTTCAAATAATTGACAGCTTTACTTTAGGATGCTGATTGGCTCGCTGCAGATTGTTACTGATGGGTATTTCTCACTGTCCCTTCATCATTGGGACATTCTCTCTTCAGTACATATCATGGGAGCAGCTTCACCATGCAGACTGCAGCAGTGTAAGATGGCAGCCTGCGATGGGCAATATTACAAACCACACCACTGATATCTAAGACTGGAAAATGAATTTTCAAAAAACCTCAAGCTGATCAGATTCCTTTTTTTTCATCATTGGTCTTGCCTGCTGCATTTCGCTGACTTCTTTTGCAATGTAATCTGAGAGTGAACATTATAAACCACAGGTCAAACAACAAAGAAATTTACAGCACAGGAACAGGCCCTTTGGCCCTCCAAGCCTGCACCGACCATGCTGCCCAACTTAACTAAAACCCCCTACCCTTCCAGGGACCATATCCCTCTATTCCCACCATCCTATTCACATACTTGTCAAGACATCCCTTAAAAGTCACTGCTGTATTTGCTTCCACTACCTCCCCCAGCAACGAGTTCCAGGCACCCACTAGTATTAGCAATTCTTGAGAGTATGAAAATAGCTAAGTACCCTGGGCCAGATGGGATTTACCCTAGGATTCTCTGGGAGGTGAGGGAGAAGATTGCAGAGCCTTTGGCTTTGATCTTCATGTAGTCATTGGCTACAGGTACAGTGCCGGAAGACTGGAGGATAGCAAATGTTGTCCCCTTGTTCAAGAAGGGGAGTAGAGACCATCCTGGGAATTATAGACTGGTGAGCCTTACTTCTGTTGTGGGCAAAGTTTTGGAAAGAAATATAAGGGATAGGATTTATAGGGAGTACAGTGTTAGCAAGTGTGAGGTTATCCACTTTGGCAGAAATAATAGTAGAGGGATTACTATTTAAAGGGCGAAAAGCTGCAGCATGCTACGGTGCAGAGGGACCTGGGGGTCCTTGTGCATGAGTCGCAAAAACCCAGTCTGCAGGTGATCAAGAAAGCGAATGGGATGCTGGCCTTTATAGCGAGGGGGATAGAATATAAAAGCAGGGAGGTCTTGCTGCAACTGTACAAGGCACTGGTGAGGCCGCAGCTGGAGTACTGTGTGCAGTTTTGGTCGCTGCACTTGTGCAAGGATATTTTGGCCTTGGAGGGAGCGCAGAGGAGGTTCAGTAGGCTGATACCGGAGATGAGGGGGTTGGACTATGAAGAGAGGCTGAATAGACTGGGTCTGTACTCGTTGGAGTTCAGAAGGATGAGGGGGATCTTATAGAGACGTATAAGATAATGAAGGGGATGGATAGGGTAGAGGTAGAGAGATTCTTCCTGCCCAGAAAGGACAGCAGGACTAGAGGGCACAGCCTCAAGATAAGGGGGGAGCAGTTTAGAACGGAGTTGAGGAGGAACTTCTTCACTTAAAGGTTGGTGAATCTCTGGAATTCTCTGCCTGTTGAAGTGGTGGAGGCTACTTCGCTAAATATATTTAAGATACGGGTAGATAGGTTTTTGGTAAGCAAGGGAATTAAGGGTTATGGGGAGAAAGCGGAAAAGTGGAACTGAGCCACTTCGGATCAGCCATGATCTTATTGAATGGTGGGGCAGGCTCGAAGGGCTAGATGGCCTACTCCTGCTCCTATTTCTCATGTTCTTATGATTTATAATCATCTAGAGGGAAATAAATTGATTAAGGATGGTCAACATTGTTTTGAGAAGGGTAGGTCGTGCCTCACAAACCTTATCGAGTTCTTTGAGAAGGTGACCAGAGAGGTGGATAAGGGTAAGGCAGCTGACGTGGTGTATATGGATTTTAGCAAAGCGTTTGATAAGGTTCCCCATGGTAGGCTATTGCAGAAAATGCAGATGCATGGGATTGAGGGTGATTTAGCAGTTTGGATCAGGAATTGGCTAGCTGATAGAAGACAGAGGGTGGTGGTTGATGGGAAATATTCAACCTGGAGTTCAGTTACAAGTGGTGTACCTCAGGGATCTGTTTTGGGACCACTGCTGTTTGTCATTGTTATAAATGACCTAGATGAGGGTGTAGAAGGATGGATTAGTAAATTTGTTGACGACACCAAAATCGGAGGAGTTGTAGACAGTGAGGATGGATGTTACAGTTTGCAGAGGGACATAGATAAGCTGCAGAGCTGGGCCGAGAGATGGCAAATGGAGTTTAATGTGGAAAAGTGTGAGGTGATTCACTTTGGTAAGAGTAACAGGATTACAGAATATAGGGCTAATGGAAGGACTCTTGGTAGTGTCGACGAGCAGACAGATCTCGGGGTACATGTGCATAGCTCCCTGAAAGTTGGCACCCAGGTTGATAAGGTTGTTAAGAAGGCGTACGGTGTGTTAGCTTTTATTGGTAAAGGGATTGAATTTCGGAGCCGTGAGGTCATGTTGCAACTGTACAAAACTCTGGTGCGGCCGCACTTGGAGTATTGTGTACAGTTCTGGTCGCCGCATTATAAGAAAGATGTGGAGGCATTGGAAAGGGTGCAGAGGAGGTTTACCAGGATGTTGCCTGGTATGGTGGGAAGGTCTTATGAGGAAAGGCTGAGGGACTTGAGGTTATTTTCGTTAGAAAGAAGAAGGTTGAGAGGTGACCTAATTGAGGCATACAAGATGATCAGAGGATTGGATAGGGTGGACAGTGAGAGCCTTTTTCCTCGGATGGTGATGGCTAACACAGGGGGACATAGCATTAAATTAAGGGGTGGTAATTATAGGACGGATGTCAGAGGTAGGTTCTTTACTCAGAGGGTAGTAAGGGCATGGAATGCCCTGCCTGCAGCAGTTGTGGACTCACCAACTTTAAGGGTGTTCAGATGGTCAGTGGATAGGGATATGGATAATATTGGAATAGTTTAGGTTAGAGGGCCATTAGATTGGTTCCACTGGTCGGTGCAACATCGAGGGCCGAAGGGCCTGTACTGCGCTGTAATGTTCTATGTTCTACTACTCTCTGTGTAAAAACATTGCCTCATGCATCTCCTTTAAACCTTGCCCCTCGCACCTTAAACCTGTGTCCCCTGGTAATTGACTCTTCCACCCTGGGAAAAAGCTTCTGACTATTCACTCTGTCCATGCCTCTCATAATCTTGTAGACTTCTATCAGGTTGCCCCTCGATCTCTGTCGCTCCAGTGAGAACAAACCAAGTTTCTCCAACCTCTCCTCATAGCTAATGCCCTCCATACCAGGCAACATCCTGGTAAATCTTTTCTGTATCCTCTCCAACGCCTCCACATCCTTCTGGTAGTGAGGCAACCAGAATTGAACACTATATTCCAAGTGTGGCCTAGCTAAGGTTCTATAAAGCTGCAACATGACTTGCCAATTTTTAAACTCAGTGCCCCGGCCGATGAAGGCAAGCATGCCGTATGCCTTCTTGATTACCTTCTATATCTCCATTGCCACTTTCAGTGACCTGTGTGCCTGTACACCCAGATCCCTCTGCCTATCAATACTCTTAAGGGTTCTGCTATTTACTGTATATTTCCAGTCTGTATTAGACCTTCCAAAATGCATTACCTCACACTTGTCTGGATTAAACTCCAGCTACCATCTCTCCGCCCAAGTCTCCAACTGATCGATATCCTGCTGTATCCTCTGATGGTCCTCACTGCTATCCGCAAATCCACCAACCTTTGTGTCGTCCGCAATCTTACTAATCAATCTGGTTGTATTTTCCTCCAAATTATTTATATATCTATATATATTACAAATAGCAAAGATCCCAGCACTGATCCCTGAGGAACACTCCTTGTCACAGCCCTCCATTTAGCAACACACCTTTCCACTGCTACCCTCTATCTTCAGAGCAAGACAAACATCTCCATAAAGTACCAAATAGTTAGATTTAATAAACCTCAGGGGAGATCTTCAGTCATGTCAATTTGGAAGATGCAAAATGGAATTGAACCCTGCTGTCAATGACTCTGACTCTTGCTCAAAAACCTCCTTTGAGTGAAGAAGCTTTTCCTTACATCTGCTCTAAACCTCTTACTTTTAATTTCTGCCCCCTGGTCATTGATCCTTCCACCAAGGGGAAAAGTTTCTTCCTGTCTACTCCATCTGTGCCTCTCCATAATCTTATACATCTCAGTCATGTCCCCCTCAGTTTCCTTTGCTCCAAGGAAAACCATCCCAGTCTTTCCAATCCCTTTTCATCACTAAAACTCTCCAGCCTAGGCAACATTTTTGTAAATCTCCTCTGCACCTTTTCCAATGCTAAAACCTCTTTCTAGAACTGCACGCAGCAGACGAGCTGTGGCCTAATCAATGTTTTATCGAGTTAGCTACACAGGAAACATCATTCAGCCCCTCAAGCCTGTTCCAGCATTTAACGAGATCATGGCTGATCTGCAGCCTATCTCCATATCCCTGCCTTTGGTCTATATTCCTGAATACCTTTGGCTTAAAAAATTAAATATCTCAAATTTAAAATGAACAACTGATCTAGTATCAACTGCCTTTTGTGGTTAGCTAAGCTTTATCCATGATCTTCTACCCCCTACACCATGAGCTCTTTGTGAAATAACTTGTTATGGTACCTTGTCAAATGTCTTTTGGAAATCCAAGTACACCACATGTTGCTTAAATTAGTTCAATCCATTTCCCTTTCACAAAACCATGCTGACTCTGCATGATTATATTGGGGTTTTCCAAGTGCTCTGCTATAACCCGTTTATGATCAATTCTAGCATTTTTCCTGACATATTAGGCTAACTGGGTCGTAGTTTCCTGCTTTCTGCCTATCTCCTTTCTTGAATAGATGACTTACGTTTACCATTAGCCAATCTAGTGGAGTTTTACCAAAATCTAGGGAATTTTGGAAAATGAAAATTAATAGATCTTTATCAGCAGCCAATTATTTTAAGATTCTTGGGTGAAACTGAAGTCCATCTGTCAGCTTATAGTTCCAATAATTTTCTCAGCACCTTCTGCCCTGCCATTGGCTCTGCCTCCAGATGCCCAGTTTTCTACCCTTTGGAATTTACACCATAAAAATTACCACCTTTTACAAAACTCATCAAGCCTTTGATCAACTCTCCATATTGTTCCCTTGCCAGCTCAGCATCTGTTTTCCTAGCACTTTGTCTTGTCACTGTAATTGGCATAACGGTGATGAACGATAAAGTAGCAAGGGTTCCTGGTCCTGAGGTTAGAGCACTCAGATCCTACATGGATCAGCTGGCAAGAGTATTCACAGATATCTTCAACCTCTCTTTACAATAATCTGAGACCCCTATCTACTTCAAAAAGATGACCGTCATCCCAGTAGCAAAGAAAAGCCTTAATGACTATCGGCCGGTGGCTCTGACATCCATTGTTATCGAGTGCTTCGAAAAGTTAGTCACGGCACAAATCAATTCCAGCCTCCCGGATTGCCTGGATCCACGACAGTACGACACTGCTGGAACAGCAGACACCATCTCCCTGGCCCTGCATCCAACCCTGGAACACCTAAATAACAAGGACACATATGTCAGACTCCTATTCATAGACTACAGCTCAGCCTTCTACACCATTAATCCAATGAAATTCATGTCCAAACTCTGTGGCCTGGGCTCCTCCCTTTGCAACTGAATCCTAGACTTCCTAACCCCCAGACCACAATCAGTAAGGATGGGCAACAACACCACCTCCACGATCATCTTCAACACCATTGCCTCCACAAGGCTGTTCTCAGCCCCTTACTATACTCTTCATACACCTGTGACTATGTGGCCAAATTCCCCTCCAACTCGATTTTCAAGTTTGCTGACGGCACCATCAGAAAATCTCAGGTCTGACAGCATCTATGGAGAGAGAATAGAGCCAACGTTTTGAGTCTGGATGACCCTTCATCAGAGTTGAGGGCAAAGGAAATTGGAAAAGATTTTCCAGCATTTTCTGTTTTTGTTTCAGATTCCAGCATCTGCAGGATTTAACTTTTTGGGTAATGACAAATCTGTTTATTTAGTGACGTTGGTTAAGGAATCAATAAGGACCAGGACACCAGGTTATGTGATTTTGGAACTAAGGCCAGGTACATAAAATAATAAGGACACCTATGTCAGACTCCTATTTATTGCCTACAGCTCAGCCTTCAACACCATTATTCCCATGAAACTCATCTGAAAATTCCGTGGCCCGGACCTTGGCACCTCCTTCCATGACTAGATCCTGAACTTCCTAACTCACAGACCTCGATCAGTAAGGATAGGCAACAACACTTTCACGAGGATCCGCAACACCAGTGCCCCAAAAGGCTGCGCTCTGAGCCCACTACTATACTTGTACGCCTATGACTGTGTGGCCAAATTCCCTTCCAATTTGATTTTCAAGTTTGTTGATGACACCATCGTAGTGGATGGATTTCAAACAATGATGAGACAGAGTACAGGAATGAGATAGGGAATCTGCTGAACTGGTGCAGGAACAATAATCTCTCCCTCAATGTCAACAAAGCAAAGGAGGTAGTCATCAACTCCAGGAAGCATAAAGGAGAACATGCCTCTTTGCACATCAACGGGGATGAAGTACGATGGGTCGAGAGCTTCAGACTTTTAGGTATCCAGATTACTAACAACCTGCCCTGGTCCCGCATGTTGACGCTATAGTTAAGAAATCCCACCAACGCCTCTACTTTCTCAGAAGACTAAGGAAATTTGGCATGTCAGTTACGACTTATCAATTTTTACAGATGCACCATAGAAACATTCTTTCTGGTTATATCACAGCTTGATATGGTTCGTGCTCTGCCCAAGACTGCAAGGAACTACAAAAGGTCATGAATGTCACCCAATCCATCACGCAAACCAGCCTCCCATCCATTGACTCTGTCTACACTTCCTGTTGCCTCGGCAAAGCAGCCAGAATAATTAAGGACACCACGCACTCCAGTCATTCTGTCTTCTACCTTCTTCCATCAGGAGAAAGATACAAAAGTCTGAGGTCACGTACCAACCGACTTAAGAACAGCTTCTTCCCTGCTGCTGTCAGACTTTTGCTTGGACCTACCCTACATTAAGTTGATCTTTCTCTACACCCTAGCTATGACTGTAACACTACATTCTGCACTCTCTCCTTTCCTTCTCCATGAACAGTATGCTTTGTCTCTATAGGACGCAAGGAAAACTACTTTTCACTGTATGTTAATACATGTTACAATAATACAGCCAGACACTCAGTGAATGGTAGGACCGCCCAGAAGGGCTGAATGGCCTCCGTCTGTACCTGGCAGACCCGCGGAGCGGCGCTGATTGGCTGCGGGGCGGGCGGGCAGCGTTGATTGGCTGCGGGGCGGGTGGGCGGCGCTGATCGGCGGGTGGGCGGCGCTGATTGGCTGTGGGCGGCGCTGATTGGCTGCGGGCGGGTGGGCGGCGCTGATTGGCTGCGGGCGGGTGGGCGGCGCTGATTGGCTGCGGGCGAGTGGGCGGCGCTGATTGGCTGCGGGCGGGCTGGCTGTAAGATGGCGCTGTGTGAGATTTAGAGGGAAAGAGAAGAATAGAGAGAGAGCGGAGCGGCCCCGGGACAGGCACCGGGAGCAGCCCTGGCACAGGGACAGGGGGGAAGCATACACACCGCCGCGGGCTCAGGTAAGCCGGCCCGGCCTGCGATGTGGCTGCAGGGGGTGAGCGGACTCGAGTGTCGGCGGCGGGGCCCCGGGCGGGCGGTTGGGCCGAGAGGCGCGCGCTAGGCCCCGGCGGAGGAGGTGGGTGGCGGCGAGGGCGAGCGCGCGCGCGCTCCTAGCCCTGGGGCGCGACACCCGGGCGTGCACGCCCCCGCGAATACGTGCTGACGTCAAGGCCTCGGGCGGGATCGTGGCTTCGGCCGACACCGAGGATCGAGTAGGCCGCAGGCCCGCCTGCGTGCCCGGGGTGAGCTGGGGGAAGGGGCGGGCGGCGGGCTGGCGCCTCATTGTCCGCAGCCCGCGGGGAGCGGTGCTGGGCAGCATCCCATTCCCCCGCATGGGGCCTCTCGGTCCGCCCCCCCCCCCCCCCCCCCCAAGGCAGTGAGGGGATCGGGGCTGCTCCTTGGCCGGCCCAGCCTGGCCTTTTATTTAATGGGACGTGGGCGCCGCTGGTGAGGCCGACACTGAACATTCCCAAATAACGTTCAGGAGTTAGCAGGCCATTCGGCCATGAGCCAGCTTCTACCACTGTGGGCAAAAAGCCTGATTTATTACTGTCAACGTTACTAATATACAGTGAAAAATATTGTTTCTTGTGCACTATACAGATAGCATACCGTTCATAGAGAAGGAAAGGAGAGAGTATAGAACGTAGTGTTATAGTCATAGCTAGCGTGTAGAGAAAGATCAGCTTAATATAAGCTAGGTCCAGTCAAAAGTCTGACAGCAGCAGGGAAGAAGCTGCTTTTGAGTCAGTTGGTACGTGAGCTCAGACTTTTGTATCTTTTCCCAAAGGAAGAAGGTGGAAGAGAGAATGTCTGGGCTGTGTGGGGTCCTTAATTATGCTGGCTGCTTTGTCAAGGTAGCAGGAAGTGTACACAGAGTCAATGGTTGAGAGGCTGGTTTGTGTGATGGATTGGGCTACATTCATGACTTCTTGTAGATCGTTGTGGTCTTAGGCAGAGCAAGAACCATATCAAGCTGTGATACAACCAGAAAGAATGTTTCTGTGGCAGTTCTAGCGGACGTGCCGAGTTTCTTTTATCTCCTGAGAAAGTGGAGGCATTGGTGGGCTTTCTTTAATATAGCATCAATGTAAAGAGACCAGGACAGATTGTTAGTGATTTGGATACCTAGAAAATTGAAGCTCTCAACTATTTCCACTTTTCTGAAGTCGATGACTATCCTTCATCTTACTGATGTCAAGGGAAAGCTTATTGCTGGCTAGGCCAACGTTTACCCATTCCTAATTGCCATTGAGAAAGTGGCGCTGAGTTGTTGTTTTGAACTTCTGCAGTCCCTGTGGTGTAAGTACACCTGATGCGGAGATGCTGGCTTTGGACGGGGGTAAAGTCCAAAAGGAAAACTCCCATTCACCTGACGAAGGAACAGCGTTCCGACAGCTAGTGGTGTTTGCTACCAAATAAACCTGTTGGACTTTAACCTGGTGTTGTGAGACATCTTACTGTGTACGTACACCCTCAGTGTTCGTAGGAAGGAAGCTCCAGGATTTTGACGCAGCAACGGTGAAGGAACAGTCGATATACTTCGACGTCAGGGTGGTTTGTGGCTTGGAGGGAAACTTCTGGTAATGGTGTTCCCATATGTTTGCAGCCCTTGCCCCTCTAGGGGAAAGCAGTCCTGGGTTTGAAAAATGCTGTCAGAGGAGCCATGGTGAATTGCTGTCGAGCATCTGGTAAATAAGAACATAAGAAATAGGAGCAGGAGTAGGCCATCCAGCCCTTCGAGCCTGCCCTGCCATTCAATAAGATCATGGCTGATCTGTCGTGGCTCAGTTCCACTTTCCCGCCCTCTCCCCATAACCCTTAATCCCCTCTCTTATCAAAAACCCATCAACCCGCGTCTTAAAAAAGACAGTAGGACTAGGGGGCACAGCCTCAAGATAAAGGGGAGGCGGTTTAGAACGGAGTTGAGGAGGAACTTCTTCACTCAAAGGGTGGTGAATCTCTGGAATTCTCTGCCCATTGAAGTGGTGGAGGCTGCCTCGCTAAATATTTTTAAGAAGCGGGTTGATGGGTTCTTGATAAGAGAGGGGATTAAGGGTTATGGGGAGAGGGCGGGAAAGTGGAACTGAGCCACGACAGATCAGCCATGATCTTATTGAATGGCGGGGCAGGCTCGAAGGGCTAGATGGCCTACTCCTGCTCCTATTTCTTATGTTCTTATGTAAAAATATTTAGCGAGGCAGCCTCCACTTCAACGGGCAGAGAATTCCAGAGATTCACCACCCTTTGAGTGAAGAAGTTCCTCCTCAACTCCGTTCTAAACTGCCCCCCTTTTATCTTGAGGCTGTGCCCCCTAGTCCTACTGTCCTTTCTGAGCGGGAAGAGTCTCTCCACCTCTATCCTATCCATCCCATTCATCATCTTATACATCTCAATGAGATCTCCCCTCATTCTTCTAAACTCTAACGAGTACAAGCCTAGTCTACTATTGTTAATGTGCATTGGTGGTGGAGGGAGTGAATGTTTGCGGATGGGGTTTCAATCAGGCAGGCAGCATTGTCCTTCCTGAGTATTGGATCTGGACTCATCCAGGTAAGTGACGTGTGTACCATCACACTCCTGACTTATGCCTTGTAGATTGTGGGCAGGCTTTGGGGGATCAGGAAGTGAGTTACTTGCCACAGGATTCCCAGTCTTTGATTTGCTTTTGTAGCCACAGTATTTTTATAGAATCATAAAGGTTTACAGCATGGAAACAGGCCTTTGCCCAACTTGTCCATGCTGCCCTCTTTTTTTTTTTAAAAACCCCTAAGCTAATCCTAATTGCCCACATTTGGCCCATACCCCTCTATACCCATGTAATTATCTAAATGCTTTTTGAAAGATAAAATTGTACCTACCTGTAGTGCTACCTCTGGCAGCTTGTTCCAGACACTCACTGCCCTCTGTGTGGGGAAAAAAATTGCCCTTCTAGACACTTCTATATCTCTCTCTCACCTTAAACCTATGCCCTCTAGTTTTAGACTCCCCCAACTTTGGGAAAAGATATTGACTATCTATGTTGTCTCTGCCCCTCGTTATCTTATAGACCTCTATAAGGTCACCCCTCAGCCTCCTACGCTCCAGAGGAAAAATGTCCCAGTCTGTTCAGCCTTTCCTTATAACTCAATCCATCAAGTTCTGGTAGCATCTTAGTAAATCTTTTCTGCACTCTTTCTAGTTTAATGATATCCTTTCTATAATAGGGTGACCAGAATTGCACACAGTATTCCAAGTGTGGCCTTACCAATGTCCTGTACAACTTCAATGAAACGTCCCAACTCCTGTATTCAATGTTCTGACCAATGAAACCAAGCATGTCGAATTCCTTCTTCACCACCCTGTCCACCTGTGACTGCACTTTCAAGGAACAATGAACCTGTACCCCTAGATGTCTTTGTTCTGTAACTCTCTCCCCAACGCCGTACCATTAATTGAATAAGTCTTGCCCCTGGTTCAATCTACCAAAATGCACCACCTCACATTTGTCTAAATTAAACTCCATCTGCCATAATGTAGTGAGCCCAGTTCTGTTTCTGGTCGTGGTAACCTCCTAGGATGTCAATAGCAGGGGATTCAGCATTGGTAATGCCATTGAATGTCATGGGGTGATGGTTAGATTCTCCCTCGTCGGAGATTGCCATTGCCTGGTACTCGTGTGGTGCAGATGTTACTTGTCCAGGTATTGTTGCAATTGACATGGAGTGCTTCAGTAACTGAGGAGTCACGAATGTATGTTTTGTCCTCTTGGTTCTCTTGCCTGCTGCAAATCCAGTCTTGCAACAATGTCTGTAGTGGTGCTACTGAACCACTTTTGGTGATGGACATTGAAGTCCCCACCCAGAGTGTATTCTGTGTTCTTGTTACTCATCTGAGTATTAAAAGAGCATCCCTTCACGGAGGGTGTGCCCTCGAGTTCTAATCTTTCCCACTAGTGGAAACATCCTCTCCATGTCCATTCTAACTAGACCTCTTGGGTAAATTCTTCAAATGAGAACCAGGAGAAGTACAGTGATGTGAGAGAGAAAGTGAAGACGAAAATAGTAGCAAAAAAAGGAATAAAATGAAAGTTAACGTTAATGGGAAATCTTTTCTGGCATGACTGTAAATAGTAAGCAGGTAGTGCAGGATAAGGCAATAATAAGGAACAGGATGCTTACAAAATAGAAGCAGAAATGAAAGAGGATAAGATGCAAATTGCAAAAGGAATTTATCGTATAATGCCCACAGCAGAGGAGGAGGCCATTTGGCCCATTGAGTCTACACTGATCATAATCCCACCCAGGCCCTAGTCCTGCAACCGCTTATTTAGTCCATTAATCCCTCTGACACTAGGATTAAGTTAGCATGGCCAATTCATCTGACTTGCACATCTTTGCAGTGTGGGAGGAAACCCATGCGGACATGGGAGAATGTGCAAACTCCACACACAGTGACCTAAAGCTGGAATTGAGCCCAGGTCCCTGGTGTTGTGAGGCAGCAGTGCTTGCCATTGTGCCACCCCAATATATATACAGTAGGAAGGCTGGCTGTGCTTGGAGTGGACAGCTCACATGATCCAGGTGGCTTGCATCCCAGGTTGCAAAAGGAAGTGGAAGTGGGGATAGCAGAAGGGCTTGTCATCTTCCCTGGATATGGGGAGTTTTTTTTTTGAAACTATAAAACCAAGAGAAATAAATCAACAGCACTTGGAACGGTTTGAATAAATTAGAGAGAGCGCATATTAGTAGTGGTTAAATCACACTAATCCAGCTGAACTTTGAAGAACCGAGTGAAGGTTCGAACTGTAGAATATTTACAGCACAGGAGGAGCCTATTTTGCCAGTTGTTTCTACTGGCCCTCTGAAGGAATAATTTACCTAATATCATTCCCTTCCTGTAGCCATGCACATTCCCATTGTGGTGGATATTGTCCATGTGGATTTTAGAGCAACATTTGACAAAATAACATGCAAAAAGGATGGATAACACATTTGAAGCTCAAAACAGGTGGGGAGGGGGGGTTGTGTCAGCTTGGATAAAGAAATGGCTTAAGGACAGTCGGCAGTGGTGTTCCCCAAGCATCAGTGTGGTACCTTTTTTAATTGCATTATCTTTGACAAAGGGTCGACTGGACTCGAAACATTGGCTCTTTTTTCTCCTTACAGATGCTATCAGACTTTGAGATTTTCCAGCATTTTCTCTTTTGGTTATCGAATTCCATATCCTGAATTCTCCCCCATTCCTCATATCCCTTGATCTCTTTAGTCCCAAGAACTATATCTAATTTTGACCTCAACGACATTCTGTGGTAGTGAATTCCACACATTCACCACCCTTTGGGTGAAGAAATTTCTCCTCACCTCAGTTCTAAAAAGTTGACCTCATCCTCAAGTTATGACCCCTAGTTCTGGATTCCCCCCACCATTGAAGGCATTCTTTCTGTATCAACCCTGTCTAAACCTGTTGGAATTTTATAAGTTTCTGAGATTTTCCCACCCCACCCCAAAACTCCAGTGAATATAATCCTAACTGACTTAGTCTCTCCTCATATGAGAGTTGCAAGTTCCTCATTCTTACCACTGAGTTAAATTTCTTTGAATTCCTGTTGGATTTCTTGGTGATCATCGGATAATAGCCTGTAGTTGTGCATTCTAGTTGTGTTCTGTAGAAAGATAAAATTGCATTGTTAAACACAGGTTAGTTTGTGTGTAATGACAGCTAACTGCTGTTTCAAATTTTCCTTTTCTATTTACTGCTTATTTTTGTGCCATTGGTCTCATCTGCTTGAAATAGATTGGGACTGGTAGTTTTGCTAATTTATTCATTCACATGACTTGGGTGTTGCTGGCTGGGCCAGCATTTATTTCCTATTCCTAATTGCCCAAGAGAAGGTAGTGGTGAGCCCCCTTTGTGAACTGCTACAGTCCATGTTGTGTAGGTACACCCACTGTGCTGTTTGGGAATTCTGGATTATTGACCCAGCAACAAGAGCTTAGTCTTTTGTTGGAGAAGGTTGATGTCTGATGCTTGTGTAGCACAGATATTATTTGCTACTTAGCCCAAGTCTGAATATTTTCCAGGTCTTGAATGAATACAGGCTTTTATTATAGGTGAGAATGGAGCAGATTGCCAGTGCGTGCTATCGAAATAGTGTTTGTTACCATGTTATCTATGGGGACGCTTGCATAAAATGCAGGATGCCTGGCTGAGCGCCAAGGCAGATGAAATACAGGGATACGCTGACAGGAGCGACTTGAAATGGTTCTACGAAGCCCTGAACACACTCTACGAATCTCAATCCCTCGGGAGTTCCCCCCTCCTGAGTACAGGTGCTACAACTCTCAATACAGAGAAGGCTCAGATCCTGCAGAGATGGGCTGAGCACTTTGAATCTGTCCTCAGCCGACCGTCATCTATTATCGTTGAGGCAATAGACAGGATTCCCCAGGTTGACATCAACAGCGCCATGGATGTCCCACCAGTAGTAGCCGAAGTCACGAAAGCTGTCAGCCAGCTATCCAGTGGCAAAGCCCCAGGGGCAGATGCCATACCTGCAGAGATCTATAAAGCTGCTGGTCCTGCACTTATCGAGAAGCTCACCGAGTTGTTCCAGTCCTTTTGGAAGCAAGGATCCATTCCTCAGGAACTTAAAGATGCTTCCATCATTCACCTCTACAAGAGGAAGGGCAATCGGCAAGTATGCGACAACCGCTGAGGAATCTCACTCCATTGCAGGAAAAACCCTCAAGAGTCCTGCTAAATCATCTGGAGCTGGGTCTGCTTCCAGAGTCACAGTGTGGCTTCTGCAAAAGTTGTGGGACGACTGACATGATTTTTGCTGCACGCCAACTTCAGGAGTGTCAGGAGCAGAATCACGAGCTCTACACAGCCTTTGCTGATCTTGCGAAAGCCTTTGACAGCGTAAGCCAACAAGGCCTGTGGAGAATCATGTCATTGGCTGGCTGCTGCCGCCGCGCGCGCGCGCCCCCCCCCCCCCCCCCCCCCCCCCCCCCCCCCATTCAGATGGTACACCAGTTCCATAATGGCTGAGACTCCTGCGGCATTCCCTTTCACCAGTGGCATCAAACAGGGCTGTGTGCTCGCACCCACTCTGTTCAGCACGATGTTTACTGCCATGCTGAAAGATGCCTTCCAGGACAGTGTTGCTGGAATCAGCCTCAAGTACAGAGTGGATGGGAAACTCTTCAACCTGAGGAGACTTCAAGCTATTACCAAAGTGAAGGAGACTGTTCTGAGAGATTTCCTCTTAGTCGATGACGGTGCTCTGTATGCTGGCTCAGAGCCAGAGATGCAAATCAGTATGGACAAATTTTCCACAGCTTGTGACAACTTTGGATGCACCATCAACATTAAAAAGACCGAAGTCATGCACCAGCCTGCTCCTCATGCACCGTACACAGAACGCATAATCACAATCAAAGGGCAGAAACTACAGGCAGTGGACCAGTTCACTTATCTTGGCAGCTCGCTCTCCCAAGCAGTGACTATTGAAGTTAACTGCAGAACAGCAAAGGCAAGTTCTGCTTTCGATAGACTGCGCCCCACTGTATGGGAACATTGAGGAATCAGCCCAGCAACAAAACTGAAGGTCTACAGCGCCGCAGTATTCACTACCCTCCTGTATGCCTGTGAAATGTGGACTATGTATTCAAGGCATGCAAGACAGCTCAATCATTTCCACATGACTTTGCAGAATATTATGCATCCGATGGCAAGACAAAGTAGCAGATACCTGAAGTTCTCTCTAGGGCAAGTCTACCATCAGTCCATACACTGCTGATGAGAGCGCAGACCCGGTGGGCAGGTCATGTCATCTGTATGTCAGACGAGCGGATACCCAAGCAGCTCCTTTTTGGGGAACTCTCTGCTGGAAGATGCTTGCATGGAGGGCAGAAGAAACATTTCAAAGACACACTCAAGGCCTCCCTGAAGTCGCGTGACATTGACACGACCACCTGGGAAACGCTGACACGAAGCCGCCCTACCTGGTGCTGCCTCATCCACAAAGGCTGTCAAGCTCACAAAAGGTGTATTGCTGAAGCACAACTTAAGTGCAAGCTGCGCAAGTTCAGAGCCACCAGTGCAACAACTACAGTGTCTACGCAAGTCTGTCCAATATGTGCCAGGACATTCCGTGCCCGAATTGGCCCTGATCAGTTATATTCAGACACACCGCAACCAGTCTCAAAATGACTAATGGTGTTGAGGTCCTCATCGATGATGACGGACGAATAACAACATTGTTATCATGTAAAGACTGAGAGGAATACTGAAAGAAGCAATGTGTGTCAGAGGTGAGAGTAATAAACTTTCATGAGCACTACTAAAGAGCATCCCTGATATCCATATCCCAGTGTAACTCAGTAAGTGGATGGAATTATTTGCTTACATGCATTGTTTGACCCTGTTACATATTTTAATGTTTGCAGATTGCTTTGAGCTGATCACATGATTTGATGGTGATATCATTAGGGTGTTGAGAGACTGCTATTTTACTTCAATTTGCACAGGCAACAGCTCCTTCAATAAACCTGTAGCTCATTTGAATTTGTGTGCAAACCACATCTTTATTTTTAAAACCCACAATTCCTAGCACGGTTAGAATTTTACAAAAAGAGAATTGACGATGAATTGGGATTTTGGTTTATTGAGAAAATAGAAGCAGCAGTAGGCCATTTGGCCCTTCATGCCTACTCTGCCATTCATTTTGAGCATGACTGATTGTCAAATTCAATACTCTGATCCTGCTTTTCCCCCCATAATCCCTTGATTCCTTCAGCCCCAAGAGCCATATCTAATTTCTTACAAGACAAAAAACAAAGACAAAACACTCTGGAAAAAATGCCTCTTCTAAGATTACACAATCGGAAGAGTAGATTTCAGGCAGTATCTGGAATAGAACATAGAACATAGAACACTACAGCACAAACAGGCCCTTCGGCCCACAAGTTGCGCCGACCACATCACCTACCAACCTACAGACCTATCTATAACCCTCAATCTCATTAAACCCCATATACTCATCCAGAAGTCTTTTAAAAGACCCCAGCGAGTTCGCCTCCACCACCACTGACGGCAGCCGATTCCATTCACTCACCACCCTCTGAGTGAAAAACTTACCCCTAACATCACTTCTGAACCTCCCTCCCCGCACCTTAAATCTGTGTCCTCTCGTAGCGACCATTTCAAACCGAGAGTCCACCCTATCTATTCCTCTCAACATTTTGTAAACTTCTATCAGGTCGCCTCTCAACCTTCGTCTCTCCAGGGAAAAGAGTCCCAGCTCCCTCAACCTAACTTCATAAGGCATGCCTCCCAGTCCAGGCAACATCCTTGTAAATCTCCTCTGCACCCTTTCAATAGCTTCTACATCTTTCCTATAGTGAGGCGACCAGAACTGCGCACAATACTCCAAATGAGGCCTGACAAGGGTCTTATAAAGTTCCAGCATTACCTCCCGACTCCTAAACTCAATCCCTCGATTAATGAAGGCCAGTACACCATACGCCGCCTTGACCACCTCCTCCACCTGCGAGGCCGATTTAAGAGTCCTGTGGACCCGGACCCCAAGATCCTTCTGCTCCTCAACACTACTCAGACTTCTGCCCTTAATAGTGTACTCGTTCATCCCGTTGGTTCTGCCAAAATGGACGACAACACATATCTGAAAAGAAAGGATGCTTTGCTGTATGGGGAAAAAATATATCGTCAATAGTTGACTGTGAAAAAGGAGCACTGGGTAAAATATATACTGAGCAGTCTCAAGGCGCCTAGTGCCTTTAAGAGAAATGGTGGGTTGATTAGGATCATAAGAACATAAGAAATAGGAGCAGGAGTAGGCCATCTAGCCCTTCAAGCCTGCCCTGCCATTCAATAAGATCATGGCTGATCTGAAGTGGATCAGTTCCATTTTCCCACTTTCTCCCCATAACCCTTAATTCCCTTGCCTACCAAAAACCTATCTACCCGCGTCTTAAATATATTTAGCGAGGTAGCCTCCACACTTCAATGGGCAGAGATTCACCACCCTTTTGAGTGAAGAAGTTCCTCCTCAACTCTGTTCTAAACTGCCCCCCCCATCTTGAGGCTGTGCCCTCTAGTCCTGCTATCCTTTCTGAGCGGGAAGAATCTCTCTACCTCTACCCTATCCAACCCTTTCATTATCTTATACGTCTCTATAAGATCCACCCCCCCCCCCAATCCTTCTAAACTCCGAGTACAGACCCAGTCTATTTAGTCTCTCTTCATAGTCCAACCCCCTCATCTCCGGTATCAGCCTAATGAACCTCCTCTGCACTCCCTCCAAGGCCAAAATATCCTTGCGCAAGTGCGGCGACCAAAACTGCACACGGTACTCCAGCTGCGGCCCCACCAGTGCCCTGTACAGTTGCAGCAAGATCCCTCTGCTTTTATATTCAATCCCCCTCGCTATAAAAGCCAGCATTCCATTCGCCGCCTTGATCACCTGCTGCACCTGCAGACTGGGTTTTCGCGACTCGTGCACAAGGACCCCCAGGTCCCTCTGCACCATAGCATGCTGCAGCTTTTCGCCCTTTAAAATACCAATAGTAACCCCTCCTCCTATTATTTCTGCCAAAGTGGATAACCTCACACTTGCTAACATTATACTCCATCTGCCAGGTCCTCGCCCACTCGCTTAGCCTATCTAGATCCCTCTGCAGACTTACTTTCCACACCCTCCGCACAATTTGCTTTTCCACTCATCTTCGTGTCATCAGCAAATTTCGTCACCCTACACTCAGCCCCCACCTCCAGATCATCTGTGTAAATGGTAAATAGCTGGGGCCCTAGCACCGATTCCTGTAGCACTCCACTAGTCACCAACTGCCAATCAGAATAGCACCCATTGATACCAACTCTCTGCCTCCTATTAGACAACCAATCCTCTATCCACGCTAACACCTTACCCCCAAATCCATGCACCCTAACCTTCTGAAGCAACCTTTCATGAGGCACCTTATCAAACGCCTTTTGAAAATTGAGAAACACCACATCCACCAGTTCCCCTCTGTCTACTGCACTAGTCACATCCTCATAGAAATCCAATAAATTTGTCAAACATGACTTCCCCTTAACAATTCCGTGCTGCGTCTGCTCTATCAAACCATTCCTTTCCAGGTGCCTCGCTATTTCTTCTTTGACGGATTCAAGCATTTTTCCAACGACAGACGTTAAACTAACCGGCCTATAATTCCCTGCCTTTTGTCTGCTACCTTTTTTAAACAGCGGCGTAACATTAGCCGTTTTCCAATCTTCCGGCACTTCCCTGGAATCCAGCGAGTTTTGGTAAATAATCACTAAGGCATCCACTATCACCTCTGCCGTTTCCTTCAGAACCCTGGGATCATTCCATCCGGTCCTGGGGACTTGCCCACCATCAGTCCCGTTAGTCTATCAAGCACTACCTCTCTAGAGACAGTAATCACACTTTGGCCCTCAACTCCTACCATCCTTCTATCTTTAATATCCGGCAAACTATTCGCGTCGTCCTCCGTGAAGACCGAGGCAAAAAACTTATTTAAGGCCTCAGCCATTTCCTCATCTGCCACTGCTAAATCCCCCCTCTCATCCTCTAAGGGTCCAACATTCACTCTAGCCAGCCTCCTCCTCTTTATATATTTGTAAAAACTCTTACTGTCCTTTTTTATATTTAGTGCGAGTTTAGCTTCATAGTCTATCCACGGGATCTCTTGTGAAGAAAATGAATCATGGAGTTCCTATGCCGAGTGTTTTCAGTACAATGGATAACAGAATAAAATTGCAAACTAATTGCTTATGTCAGCTTTTCTCAGTACGATTGGGAGTCAAACCTTCCATTTGCTCCAGAACTATTTCATTCAGCAAAGCCAGGAACCAAAACTTGGGATGACTGGACAAAAATCCTCGAACATTCCACTCCAAAGCCATTGATCCTCGTGGAGCACTTCAGGTTCCACTGAAAAATCAAGTGAAAGGCTTTGCTCAGTTTGTGGCAACCTTAAAAATACTGGTTTAACAAAGGGCAGCGTGGTGGCACAGTGGTTAGCACTGCAGCCTGACAGCGCCAGCCATCTGGGTTCAATTCCGGCTTGGGTCACTGCAGTGTCTGTGTGGATTTCCTCCAGGTGCTCCGGTTTCCTCCCAAAGTCTGAAAGACGCACTTTTTAGCATGGCCAATCCACCTAGCTTCTCCCTCAATGTACCTGAACAGTGCTGGAGTGTGTTGGCTAGATAATTTTCACAGTAACTTCATTGCAGTGTTAATGAAAGCCTATTTGTGACACTAATAAATTAAAAAAATTGAGTTTAGTGAGTCATTGGAAGATACTCTTCAAGATCGTCCAGTTTGAGGATTTCCAAAGAAGATTGCTTAGTAAGCATACATCAGGAGAAATCAAAGTGTTGATGGAACTGGCTGCTAAAGAGGCTTCACAATTTGGTGCAGGAATGAAGATTCAAAAGTTGAACTCGCCATAAGTCAAAACAGCAACAAATATGTTACTGATGTGCCAAAATTACAAAGGAATTCCCACTGCAGAAGAGTATCCAAAAATATGCTGAAGAGCTCCAGCTGAAATTCTTATCCATATAGGATGAGTCTCAGATTCTGATGTCAACTGGACAGTTTGTTAGGTTGGAGGTTGATACTGGTGCTATTGTATCTTTAATTCCTGAATCTACATACAAATAAAAGCTAAAGCATCTTCCTTTAAAATCAGCTGATGTGATTTTAAGAACATATATTGGAAAGATTGTGCAATTAAAAGGTTACATCATGTTGGATATAGAATTGAGTGGACAAACAACGGAATTGCCCCTTTGTGTGGTCTATGATTTTCCAGCTCTATTTGGGAGATCATCGTTGGAGAAAATTGACTGGTCAGTGAAAACAGACCTATACCTTACGGATAAATGCAAGAGTGTATCTGAAGAGACACTTGGCTCAATGGTGGGAGTTCAAGTGAAACGCGAGAGAGAGCCTAATAGTTGCCTAGAAAATCTCAAAGCAAAGATGGTACCATTGCAAATTTGTCCCAAGGTTGATTAAACAGTTAGTATGACTTGTTAACTGGCGTGTTAGAGTCAGTTACAATGGGTAACTGAGCTACACCCATCGTATCTGTCAAGGAAGAGGTTATTACAGAAGGTTAGGGGGCATGGAGTTGGGGGTAGGGTGTTTAGCGTGGATAGGGGATTGGCTGTCAAATAGGAGGCAGAGAGTGGGGGTCAGTGGGTGCTATTCGGATTGGCGGTTGGTGACTAGTGGAGTGCCCCAGCGATCGGTGCTGGGGCCTCAGCTATTTATCATTTATATAGATGATCTGGAGGAGGGAACTGAGTGTACGGTGTCGAAATTTGCTGATGACACCAAGATTGGTGGAACGGCAAATTGTGCGGAGGATGTGGAAAGTCTGCAGAAGGATCTAGATAGGCCGGGCAAATGGGCCAGGAACTGGCCAATGGAATTTAATGTTGGCAAGTGTGAAGTTGTCCACTTTGGTAGGAATAATGGTAGGAAGGACTATTACTTACATGGCGAAAAACTGCAGCAGGCGACAGTGCAGAGGGACCTCCGGGTCCTTGTGCATGAGTCGTAAAAACCCAGCCTGCAGGTGCAGCAGGTGGTCAGGAAGGCTAATGGGATGCTGGCCTTCATAGCAAGGGGGATTGAATATAAAAGTAGGGAGGTCTTGCTGCAACCGTACAGGGCACTGGTGAGGCCGCAGCTGGAGTACTGTGTGCAGTTTTGGTTGCCGCACTTACGCAAGGATATTTTGGCCTTGGAGGGAGTGCAGAGGAGGTTTACTAGGCTGATACTGGAGTTGAGGGGGTTGAACTATGAGGAGAGGCTGAATAAACGAGGCTTGTACTCGTTAGAGTTTAGAAGAATGAGAGGAGATCTCATTTGAGATATATAAGATGATGAATGGGATGGATAGGATAGAGGTGGAGAGGCTCTTCCCGCTCAAAGGACAGTAGGACTAGAGGGCACAGCCTCAAGATAAAGAGGGGGGGGGGTGCGGTTTAGAATGGAGTTGAGGAGGAACTTCTTCACTCAAAGGGTGGTGAATCTCTGGAATTCTCTGCCCGTTGAAGTGGTGGAGGCTGCCTCGCTAAATATTTTTAAGACGCGGGTTGATAGGTTTTTGATAGGCAAGGGGATTAAGGGTTATGGGGAGAGGGTGGGAATGTGGAACTGAGCAGCGACAGATCAGCCATGATCTTATTGAATGGCGGTGCAGGCTCGAAGGGCTAGATTGCCTACTCCTGCTCCTATTTGTTATGTTCTTAAGGAACCGGATGTTTCAGTTTGTATTTGTGGCGATTTTAAAACAACCATGGTTCCAGTGTTGCGTACTGATCAATATTCACTTCTTTTAATCGAAGATTTGTTTGCTGGATTATAAGGTGAGCAGAAGTTCAGCAAGATTTTGCAAGCTTATTTACAGATGAATGTAGCTGCTGAATCTCTACCATTGCTTACTGTCATTGCTGAAATGTACTTTTCATTATAACAGTTTCTTTTGGGAAAAACACCCACACCACCCTGTTCCAAAGAGTAAATTTTATGTGGCTTTTCTGGTGTACAATGTTACCTGGATGATATTTTAATTACAGTTCAGGAGTTTAGATAATTCAATAGCAAATGGTTTGCGTACATATGGGGTGGAGTGGTGGCACAGTGGTTAGCAGTGCTGCCTCTCAGTGGCAGGGACCTGAGTTCAATTCCAGCTTTGGGTAACTGTGTGGAGTTTGCCTGTTCTCCCCATGCCTATGTGGGTTTCCTCCAAGTGCTCTGGTTTCCTCCCACACTTCAAAGATGTGCACGCTAGGTGTATTGGCCATGCTACATTGTCCCTTAGTGTCCCAAGATGTGTAGGTTAGAGGGACTGGTAGGATGAACGTGTGGGGTCTGGGGTTTGGACCTGGGAAGAGTCTGTGTCAGAGATTCAGTGCAGACCCGAGCTGAATGGCCGCCTCCTGCACTGTAGGACTCTGTTCTATGCATTTAGAAAAAGTGTGACCTTTTTCCACTATTTAGCTCATGTAAATTGTGGTTGTTTGGCAGGGGACGGGGGTGGCCTCACCTCTCAACATTTTCAACTGAACTTGGCATTCTCCAACTTGTGCTGCATTTACAATAGCTTATTGTAAATTTGAACGCGGGTTGATGGGTTTTTGATAAGAGAGGGGATTAAGGGTTATGGGGAGAAAGCGGGAAAGTGGAACTGAGCAGCGACAGATCAGCCATGATCTTATTGAATGGCGGGGCAGGCTCGAAGGGCTGGATGGCCTACTCCTCCTATTTCTTATGTTCTTATATCCTAATTTTCAGCTTCTCTGTTGTAATTATTATTTATTCTTGTCAGTGTCGTATCAGATTTCATTTCCTGCTGGGACTAATAAATCTGATCTCTCCCCATCCATCCACCTCCGTTCAACATTCGTTGGCCCTTGAACATTTCTTTCAACAATCTGCATGGGTTTGCATGTTTTTTTTTTCTTTTTTTAGAATTTTATGTTATCTCTTTCCTATTTCGTCCTCTGCAGTTGCAAATCAAGCTCATGCAGTTAAGGGTTATAAACTGGTTCTGAGTCATGTTAAATTCACCTCTTTGATCTTCTGTCTTTTACCCTAATTAAATGATTTTCCCAGTTTACTATAAACTATCTTTGTCTCGTCCTATTGTCAACCTTTGTACTGACCTTGGAAAGAATCCTTCAATGTTTCTCATGAAAGAGCCTCTGCAGACTAATAGCCTCACCATTATACTAATAGTCTTTAGTGTCTCTTCCAAATACTGGCAAAAGTGTTTCAAAAATTCTGTAGGTTGTTACCAGGAATAAAGGCTACAGTTATGAAGGGAGTTGAGAATTTGGTGCTGTACTCGTTAGTAGGTGAATAAGTTAAGGGATGATCTAAATGAAGATGTTTAATGATGAATTATCAACAAGGGGGGTTGGCACAATTTTAAGTTGACCACATATACATAAAGTAGAAACTTCATTTGGATGTAGTTTAAATTCTGTCATGTGTTAGACTCCACAATACTCCTTTCAAGAAGGAATTTATTTTGGGGGGTGGGGAGAGGTCAATTAAAAAGATGTGGTGTGTGAGTAGGGCAATAATGAAGCTTATGGGGTACCAGTGCCTGTTTCTATGCAACGTTCTTTGCAACCTTTGACCTTGCCACAGCTGATATGTTCATTCATGTGCAAAGACTGAAGTGATTTATGCTCATTAACCAGGCTTCTAACATCTTGGAGCGAGGCACAATATTACAAGGTGGTGAGGAAGGAGACAACATGTTTTGATCTGCGAGTTGAGTGAATACAGCATGGAGTACAATGCAGTTGATGGCTCCAGGGGAAATAGGAGCCCGAAGCCATGGTGTCTGATTGTATCTAAGATTTAGTATGTGCAAGTCCAATCATTGTGTTTACTTTTGTTTAATTCCTTTCAATAAAGAAATTTATCTTTTTGGTGAAATTTATTGAGAGGAAAGCCATGACGGTGTTAAACTTGGCCAAATATGTGTCCATCACCCTTGCAGTTCTAATTAGTTGGTGCTGGAAACAGACCGCTTTTTGGCAGTGGTGTGTTTTAAGAGAAGTTAAAAGTTGAAAAGTATCCATAATTTTTTTTTTCTAAACATTGTCCAGGAATCCAGGAAAACTATCACCATGAATAACTCGTTGGATAACACCATGTCATTTGAGGAATACATTCGATTGAAAGTACGTACCATTCCCCAACATCGAATGAAAGAATTCCTGGAGTCGCTAGCTGCAAAAGGACCCGAAGCCTTACAAGAATTCCAGCAGGCCACCATGACCGTGTATCAGCAAGGTGGAAACAACATCTACACAGACAGCACTGAGGTGGCTGGCTCCCTGCTTGAGCTTGCATGTCCCGTAACATCGACCGTACAACAACAGGAGCACCAAATGCAGCAACAGGCGCAGCAAATCCAGGTATGAGTGTAATTACGTCTGTAACTGCAGAGATTTATATTGTGTCCTGAAGTGGCACATCCAGAATTTGATGGAAATGCTATTTGGGATTTTCTGGGGGAGATTGGGTGAATTTGAAAATTAATAGCTGTAAAATGGCTGCTGCAGGGCAGGAGTTCGTGTGCTCCAGAGCAACGGTATGTCAATGAGGGGAGTGTCCAAGGATAAGTCTGGTTGCGGAGTGGAGTGGATGTGTTTGGATGGGTAAGAGTAGAACCAAACAAAAGCATTCTCTCTCAACTGGCAACCGAGGAAAGGCATCAGAGAAACGTGTGAATTAAAGTTTGAGAAGGGGTAATGCAGCTTGGCCGTATTCAAGAAGGCTAAGGGCAGCAGGGAACACCACCACCTGCAACTTCCCCTCCAAGCCACACACCATTCTGCCTTGGAATTCTTTACTATCCCTTCACTGTTGGCTCAAAATCGTGGAATTCCCTCTCTAACAATACAATGGGTGTATCTACAAGAAGGTCTGGGGAAGGGGTCACACTCTTTGGCGAATGTCATTTAACCAAGATATACCTGGTAAGTTCTGCTTGATGATGGGATCTACATGGTACAAAACAAAGAACAATACTGGAAGTTAAGAAAAACAGCTTGAAATATTGTGTATACAAAGTTCAGGAGCTATGCTGAGCAGCAGCTAATGATATTGGGTTGTATTAATAGGACCTTTACAAATTGAAGCACACTACTCTGTAAGCAGCCTGCTGCCTGTAGCACGTATCTGGAGGACTTCGCCTAGTTTTGGTCCCCTCAACTGCAGGGTGAAATTGAGGAGTTAGTGAAGAAAACTTCCTGTGATGTCACTTCTTCTGGGGCGTGGCTATGATGCTGGCCTTGTGCTTCATTTACCTGTGGGAGCTGGTGTCTCTTGCATTGTGGCAAGTAAGAAAGTGGATTTTGTGATGTGTTGCTCAGTCCATCTTGACTGTGGTAATGTGCAAAAACTTTGCTACAACTGGAGGTTACGAAGTCACTGAAAACCATTAGAGTACCTGATAATAATCAGAGGGTTATGAGTTTCATTGCAGACAAGACGTACACTCCTGCATGGACATTGTTATAGAACAAAGAAAAGTACAATGCAGGAGCAGGGCCTTCAAGCCCATGCCGGTCATAATGCCACAACTAACTTTCTGCTCTTACTCGGTCCGTATCCCTCTATTCCGTCCCTTTTTTCATGTATCCATCCAGATGCCTCTTAAAT
This sequence comes from Carcharhinus amblyrhynchos, assembly GCF_965287045.1. Classification (NCBI taxonomy): domain Eukaryota; kingdom Metazoa; phylum Chordata; class Chondrichthyes; order Carcharhiniformes; family Carcharhinidae; genus Carcharhinus; species Carcharhinus amblyrhynchos. The sequence goes on along the minus strand of NC_137326.1, from coordinate 1,148,921 downwards.
GTTGCTAATGTGCCTGCTTCCATCACCACCTCCAGCAGTGTGTTCAGGCATGCACCACTGTGTGTGAAAGATTTCCCCTGCACACCTCTCTTAAATCCACCTCTCCCATCTTGAACCTGTGCCTCCTTGTAACTGACACTTTCACCCTTGGGAAAAAGCCTCTGACTATCCATTCTGTACGCCTCTAACAGGTCTGCCTTCAGCCTCCGTCTTTCCAGTGAAAACAATCCTAGTTTATTCAACCTTTCATAGCCAACAGCCTAGTGAACCTTCTTTGCACTCCCTCCAAAACTTCCACATCCTTCTGATCGTGTGGTGACCAGAACTGCATGCAACACTCCAAATGCGGTCTCACCAACTTTTTACTTAGCTGCAACATGATTTCCCAACTCCTGTACTCAGTGCCCTGGCTGATGAAGGCAAGCATGCCAACTGCTGCCTTAATCACCTTGGCCACCTGTGTTGCCACTTTTAGGAAACCGTAGAAGCTTAAATCCCTCTGTTAATGTCCCTGAGGGTTCAGCCATTTACAGTACAATTCACACACGCACATTCAATCCTCCTAAATGCATCACCTTGCATTTGTCCAGATTAAACTCCATCTGCTATTTCACCAAGTCTCCAATCTATCTATATCCTTATGTATCCTCTGACAATCCCCGGCACTACCAGCAACTCCACCAATCTTCGTGTCATCTGCAAAGTTTTATAAATGATCTGGAGGAAAGTACTGCAAACAACAGAGGTCCCAGCACTGATCCCTTTGGAACACCACTAGCTACAGATCTCCATTCTGAAAAGCATCCTTCCACAGCTACTCTATCTTCTATAACCAAGCTAGCTCACCCCGAATCCCATGTGATTTTAGTGTTTGTGCCAGTGTACCATGTGGGACCTTGTCAAAGTAAAATCCATATAAATTAGTAAAATCCATATAAATTAGTAAAATCCATATAAATTAGTAAAATCCATATAAATTAGTAAAATCCATATAAATTACACCTACAGCCCTTCCCTCATCAATTTTTTTCTATCTCTTCAAAAATCTCAATCAAGTTGGTCTTCTCTGTACAAAACCATACTTCCAGTCACCAACTATTTTAGACCATTTTCCTTTAAACGTGCGTATATCCTGTCCCTCATTTCTTCTCCAAAAGCTTCCCCACCACTGATGTCAGACTTACTGGCCTGTAATTCCCTGGGTTTTGCCTGCTTCCTTTCTTAAACAAGGGAACAACGTGGGCCATTTTCCAGTCCTCTGGAACCTCGCCTGTGATCAAGAGAATGTTAAGGTATTTGTCAAGGCCCCAGCTATTTCTTCCCTTGCTTCCCACAGTAACCTGGGATAGATCCCATCCGGACCCGGGGGGGCTTGTATCCTAAATTGCATTAAGGTAGACTCAACACTTCCCTCTTCGATTTTATATTGATGTTCTCTGTCACATTCACACACCTATCCCTGACCTCTATCCATCATGTCCTTCTCGGTGAATACTGTTACAAAGTACTCATTAAGGATCTCGCCCACTTCCTGCGGCCCCACACGTAACTTTCCTCCCTTGTCTTTGAATGAGCCTACTCTTTCTCTTTGATTTTATTATTGTTACGTATATCAGTATACAGTGAAAAGTATTGTTTCTTGTGCACTATACAGACAAAGCATACCATCCATAGAGAAGGAAAGGAGAGAGTGCAGGATGTAGTGTTACAGTCATAGCTAGGATGTAGAGAAAGATCAATTTAGTGCAAAGTAGGCCAGTCAAAAGTCTGATGGCAGCAGGGAAGAAAATTGTTCTCGAGTCAGTCGGTACATGATCTCAGATGTGTGCCTTCGCAATGGAAGGGGTGTGTGTGTGTGTGTGTGTGTGTGTGTGTGTGTCCTTAATTATGTTAGCTGCTTTGAGGCAGCGGGAAGTGTAGATGATCAGTGGATGGCAGACTGACTTGAGTGATGAACTGGGCTTCGTTCGCAACCCTTTGTAGTTTTTTTGTGGTCTTAGGCAGAGCAGGAGTCATACCACGCTGTACGGTGGTGTCATCAGTAAACTTGAAAATCAAGCTGGAGGGGAATTTGGCCAAGTCATTGGTGTATAAGGGGTATAGTAGGGGGTTGAGGCCACAGCCTTGTGGGGAACCAGTATTGAGGATAATCATTGGGGAGGTGTTGTTGCCTACCTTTATTGACTGTGGTCTGTGGGTTAGGGAGTCTTGTCTTGGATCCAGTCACAGAGGGAGGAGCTGAGCCCCAGGCCACTGAGTTTGGAGATAAGTTTAGTAGGAATAATGGTGTTGAAGGCTGAGCTGTAGTCTATTTAAATAGGAGTCTGACATAAGTGTCTTTGTTTATCTAGTTGTTCCAGGGTTGAGTGTAGGGCCAAGGAGCTGGCATCTGCTGTGGACTTGTTGCGGCAGTAGGTGAGCTGTAGTGGATCCAGACAATCTGCGAGGCCGGAGTTGATTCATGCCACAACTAATCTTTCATAATGATGGATGTCAGAGTCACTGGACGATAGTCATTTAAGGCGCGCGGTCAGGCTTTTCTTTGGTTGATGGTTGTCTCTTGTTTCTAATACATGCATAAAAATCCTTGGGATTCAGAGAAACACAGAAACTAGAAGCAGGAGTAGGCCATTCGGCTCTTTGAGCCTACTCTGCCATTCCCTTTGAAATCAGACAACGTTTTGGCCTCACTACTAGTGAATTTGATGTTGATGGAGAGGATTCTGAGGGACAAGATTTATGAGCATTTAGAGAAGTTTAGCATGATCAGGAATAGTCAGCACAGCTTTGTCAAGGGCAGGTCATGCCTTACAAGCCTAGTTGAGTTCTTTGAAAATGTGACTGAACACATTTGACGAAGGAAGAGCGGTGGACATGGTTTACGTGAACTTCAGCAAGGCGTTTGATAAGGTCCCCCATACAAGACTTCTTGAGAAGGTGAGAGGGTATGGGATCCAAAGGGCTTTGGCCTTGTGGATCCAGAACTGGCTTGCCTGCAGAAAGCAGAGAGTGGTTGTGGATGGGTCTTTTTCTGCATGGAGGTCGGTCACCAGTGGAGTGCCCCAGAGATCTGTTCTAGGACCCTTGCTGTTTGTCATTTTCATAAATGACCTGGATGAGGAAGTGGAGGAATGGGTTAGTAAGCTTGCCGACGATACGAAGGTTGGTGTTGTGGATAGTCTGGAGGGATGTCAGAAGTTGCAGCAAGACATAGATAGGATGCAAGACTGGGCGGAGAAGTGGCAGATGGACTTCAACGTGGATAAATGTGTAGTGGTCCATTTTGGCAGGACCAATGGGACGAAGGAGTACAATATCAAGGGTAGGAGTCTTAGTTGGGTTGAAGAGCAGAAGGATCTTGGGGTCCGGGTCCACAGGATTCTTAAATCGGCCTCGCAGGTGGAGGATGTGGTCAAGAAGGTGTATGGTGTACTGGCCTTTGTTAATCGAGGGATTGAGTTTAGGAGTCGGGAGGTAATGCTGCAACTTTATAGGACCCTTGTCAGACCCCACTTGGAGTACTGTGTGCAGTTCTGGTCGCCTCACTACAGGAAAGATGTGGAAGCTATTGAGAGTGTGCAGAGGAGATTTACAAGGATGTTGCCTGGATTGGGAGGCATGCCTTAGGTTGAGGGAGCTAGGTCTCTTCTCCCTGGAGAGATGAAGGTTGAGAGGCAACCTGATAGAGGTTTATAAAATGTTGAGAGGAATAAATAGGGTGGATTCTCGGAGGCTATTTCCCAGGGCTGAAATGGTCGCTACGAGAGGACACAGGTTTAAGGTGCTGGAAAGCAAGTACAGAGGAGATGGTAGGGGAAAGTTTTTCACTGAGTGGTGAGTGAGTGGAATTGGCTGCTGTCGGTGGTGGTAGAGGCGAACTCGCTGGGGTCTTTTAAAAGACTTCTGGATAAGTATATGGGATCTAATGGCATTGGAATTTACAGATGGTTCTATGGCTTGGTAGGTATAGATGTGATCGGCACAACTTGTGGGCCGAAGGGCCTGTTTGTGCTGTAGTGTTCTATGTTCTAATTTCACACATTCACCACCCCCTGAGTGAAGAAAGTTCTCCCCTCAGTTCTAATCCCTTATCCTCAAACTGAGCCCCCTAGTTCTGACCCTCCCCTCCTCCCCCACACCCCCCAACCATTGGGAACATTCTTTCTGAACCTACCTTGTTAGAATTTTAAAAATTTGAGATCCTCCGCTTTCTCTTCTAAACTCCAGTGAATATGATCCTAATCAACTTAGTCTGTCCTCATGTGACGGAACTGTTATGACCCTGTTTGCTAAAGACATTTCATGGTCTCTTTTTAGCTCTCCTAATTCCACATTTAAGTTCCTTCTTACTTTCAGTATACTCCAGAGGCTTTGACAGTTTTTAGATGCCCAGACCTATTGTCTGCTTACTTTTGACTAAGTTTACAATTTCTCTTGTCACCTATGGATCCTGAATCCTGCTATTTCTATCCTTTGTTTCTGCAGGGACGTGCCTGTCCTGCACTTCAATCAACTGGCCTTTAAAAGCCTCCCACATGCCAGATGTGGATTTGCCCTCAAATAGCCACTCCTCATCCACACTCCCCCGCTCTTATCTAACTTGGATGAAATTGGCCCTCGCCCAGTTAAGCATACTCACCCGAAGGCCACTCTCTTGTCCTTGTCCATGACAACCCATGCGAAACAACAAAATTGCTGAAGAAAAACTAAGATAAAGAGGCGAGGCACAAGAGCTGGAGTCTGGAACAGACTGTGGAGGCAGGGGAAACGACACCCAGTGATTACTCTGTCAAATATGTGGTCATCAAATTGTAACTCTTGCTGCAACTTTGTCCCATTTGTTATTTAAAGAGGATTTTAAACAGAGCAATCTCGTTTGTTTCACAAAGATATGGCTCCGTAAGGGCTGTAGTAATGTTGGAGTTGAGGGAGAATAGATAAAGCACCATTATAGAAATGAATTGGTGCTGGGCTGTGTATCTGGATTGATGGCTGTCTGGATGACGTACTTTCTGCTGAACAAGTGTGTACCAGAGACTGAAACCCTCATTGTCATTCAGGCCCTACCATGTAAATTTGGTCAGATTACTGTTATGCTGGTATACGTGCCTGGACCGAACAATAACAAAGCTGCTGAAAGGACTATGGATCTGTGGAATTCCCTGCCCAATGAAGCAGTTGAGGCTATCGCATTGAATGTTTTTAAGGCAAGGATAGATAAATGTTTGAACGGGGAGGGTATTATGTGGACCTGAGTCCCATGAAAGATCAGCCATGATCTTATTGAATGGTGGAGCAGGCTTGAGGGGCCAGATGGCCTACTCCAGCTCCTAGTTCTTGTGTTCTTGTGAATTGTTTTAATGGTGCGTTTTCACGATCAGGTGATAAGTCAGTGTTTATACTTGGACTTCAAAGCGCTTTCCCTCTTGGTGCACCTTCCCACTCTGTAGCAGCATGTCACCTATCCCACTTGTTCAACACAGTCTGGATCAATGTTACGGTAATATAGTAGATGCATACGTGGCAGTGTATAGACCACCTCCTGGGAAACAGATCATAACATTATCCATCTGCAGCCAACATACAGACAACATCTAAAATGTGATAGGCCTGTTCTGAAGGCAGTACAGGTGCGGATGTAGGAGAGTAGGGAGGAACTCGGACTGTTTTGATGTCTGACTGGCAGGTGTTTTTGGATGGTATACTGATCTACAAGAGTTTACAGACACTTCAACATATACCCAGTTTTGTGAGGAGTCAATTAACAGTGAAGGTATTTATGAACAATAAACCTTGGATGAAAAGGAACTTGTTCTATTCATTCATGGGATGTGGGTATCACTGGCTGGAGGCATTTATTGCCTATCCCTAGTTGCCCATGGCAGTTGAAAGTCAACCACGTGGCTGTAATGCCAGACCAGGTAAGGGCAGCTGATTCCCTTCCCTAGACAACATTAGTGAGCCAGATGGGTTTTTCTGAAATCAACAATGGTTTCATAGTCATAAGTAGATTCTTCTAGTTTTTGTTGAATTCAATTTCCATTACCTGCTGCAGTGGGATTCAAACTGGGTCCCCAGAACATTAGCTGAGTTTTTCGATTGATAGTCTAGTCTAGCGAAAAATACCACTAGGATCTCACCTCCCCTAATAATGATAACGGATTAAAGATCGAAGTGCTAGTGAAGAAAGACCAAGAAGTGAAAATATTGTGTTTCTGCCTAGGCTGGGGGAGGGGACAGAATACACTGTTTTGCAGCGTAGAGGCAGAGCAAGAGACTCACTACACAGTTGACAAAGGGTGGAAGATCTAAGTGGTTTTAACAGCGGGAATGGGGGCGGTTTCCAATCAGAAGAGTGAGATTCCTGGTAATATCTGGCATGTTTAAAAAGAAGGGATGCTTTGCTGAGAGAAAAACAAAATGCATCAAGTCAATGGTTTCTGGGGTAAAAAGGGAAGCACTGGGGAGAGAAAAATATATACTGAGCAGGCTTGAGTCCCAATTGGTTGCAAGAGAAATGGTGGCTGAGTTAGGCACCATGGGTCCTTTTCAATGAAGAAACTTAATCAGAGTTCCTTTGCAGAGTGTTTTCAGTGCCTTGTTCTAGTGAATGAAATTGAAAACGAGTTGCTTGTACCAGTTTTTGAGACAATAGGAAGTAAAAGCTCCAATATGCTCCAGAGCTTAGTTCATCCAGCTAAGCCAAGAATGACTTTGTGCTCCAAAGCCATTCGTCAACTAGGAATGGTTCAGGTCCCACCAAAGAAATCTGTTTGTGGCAACTTTAAAAATGCTGGCACAACATAAGAGTATGGTGAGTCACTAAGAGCATTCAGAAAGGACAGCAGGACTAGGGGGCACAGCCTCAAGATAAGGGGGGAGCAGTTTAGAACGGAGTTGAGGAGGAACTTCTTCACTCAAAGGGTGGTGAATCTCTGGAATTCTCTGCCCGTTGAAGTGGTGGAGGCTACCTCGCTAAATATATTTAAGACACAGGTAGTTAGGTTTTTGATAGGCAAGGGAATTAAGGGTTATGGAGAGAAAGCGGGAAAGTGGAACTGATCCACTTCAGATCAGCCGTGATCTTATGGAATGGTGGGGCAGGCTCGAAGGGCTAGATGGCCTACCCCTGCTCCTATTTCTTATGTTCTTATGTAGTTTGTGGCCCCCACAAAGAAGATTGCTTATTGACTCTAAAGGCGGCAGTGTCGATAGAGCTGGCTGCTGAAGAGACTTCATAATTTGATGCCGGAATGAAGATCCACAAGTGGGAAGTGCCCATAAGAAGTCAAAACAGCAACAAAGATGTCACAGGTGTGCCAAAATGGACCACTCAGTGAGTGAATCCTAGAGCAAGAATAGTATCTGCAAAATTGTGGCAAAATGGGTCACAATTGCAAAAGCTTATTGGGCTAGAATAGTTTCCCGAGAGAAGAATATCGAGAAGTAGAACCTGGGTACCTTCAAGAAGAAGAACAAGTTACATTTTACAAAAATAATTTACAAGATGGAAGAAAAGAATTACGACTGTGAAGCAAATTTCCAGAAATCTGAAGAGCCTCCAGTTAAATGTATCATCTATACAGGGTGAATCTCAGATTCTGGGTGATTCTGAAGTGGACAGGCTCTATTAGGATGGAGGTTGAAACTGGTGCTGCTGTATCGTTACCTCCTGTGAGACTACTTGGTCAAGTTAGAGTTGAGTGGACAAACAATGGAATTGCCTCTTTATGTGGTCCATGGTAATTTTCCAGCTCTATTTGGGAGGTTTTGGTTGAAGTAGATAAAGCTTATTTTGAATGCATCAACAGATTAGTCAATGTCAAAACAGACCTACAGCACCTTCTGGATAAATACAGAAGTGTATTTAAAGAGAGACTTTGCTCAATGAAGGGAACTCAAGTCTAACTCAAAATAAGGCCTAATAGTTAACAAAGTTTCAAAGCAAGAATGGTGCCATATACAGTAAGTCCCAAGGTTGAAGAAGAATTAGTGTGACTTGTTAACACTTGTTAACTTGTATTAGAGCCATTTACTGAGTGACTGGGCTACCTGTCACAAAGCCAGTAGGTTCAGTTTTTGTATTTGTGGTGGCTTAGCATAAATCCATTGTTGTATGCTGATCTGCTTCCTTTAATTGAAGATTTGTTTGCTGGGTTATAAGGTGGGCGGAAATTCAGCAAGATTGATCTTTCACAGCACACTTAAAAGTGAATGTAGCTACTGAGTCTCAACTACTGCTTACCGTTAGTAATCTGCATTTGACCTTTTTCATTATAAAAGATTGGCTTTTGGAATATCACCTGCACCAGCCGTGTTCCAAAGATTGTTAGATCAGATTTGAAGTGGTTTCTCTGATGTACAATGTTACCTGGATGATATTCTAATTACAGGATCCAGTGAACAAAAACACTTGAATAATTTAGGGCAACATTGGAACGTCTCCAAGCACATTGTCAAACACCAGTTCAGTATTTAGGTCACGTTACTGAATGTAAAGGCCTGTATAAAGCACCTAAAATGATGGAAAATATTTTAGAAGCGCCACAACCAATAAATATGGTAGATGTACTCATGATGGAGAAAGTGGATATGATATTGAAAGGAACAACAGCTGGAATATATCACCCACATCCTGTTTTGAAAGGATGCGAAGAAAGCTTGAGTTGACCATCTGAGGTGGGTGTCTATCGTGGGACATAATGAGTGATCATTCCTCCTAGTCTGCTTGGAAGATTCTTGAATAACTGTATGAAGGGCATTCTGGTATAGTCCAGATGAAGGAATTAGCTCATAGTTATTTTTGGTGGCTGGGTCTGAGTGCACAGTGACACTGTCCCAGTTTTTCTTCAGTCCTGTGCATGAATAAGAAATACACCACTGTTATCTCCTTTTACACCCTTGGGAGCAGCCTAAAGTGCAATGATTGTATATAGATTTTTATAGATCTGTTTGTGGATTACATATTCTTAGTCATAAATGTGCACTCAAAGTGACCAGAAGTTGAGATATAACTGAAATAACAGTTCAAAGACTTGATATTTTTGCAAGATTTGGTAGACTGGAGCAGATTGTTCGCAATAATGGTTCACAGTTTGCTTCACAAGTTTTGAGGATTATCTCAAAGTAAATGGAATTCAGCATATCTTTTATAGAACCACAGAATCTCTACAGTGGAGGAGAAGGCCATTTGGCCTGTCAAGTCTGCACCAACTCTCCAGAAGAGCCCCTCGCCCAGACTCCGTCCCATTCCTGCAACCCTGCCCATTCACCATAGATTCACCTAACCTGCACATCCTCTGTTACTAAGGAGCAATTTAGCATTTCCAGTCCACTTATCCTGGTGCTGTAAGGCAACAATGCTTACCATTGTACCACCGTACCGCCCTGAGGCCACACCTGGAGTATTGTGTTAGTCAAGGACAGTATTACAGTGGCAGAAAGGACGTTTGATGAGGACTTGTCTACTGAGGTAGTATGGGCTGAGTTTAGAAACAGGAAAGGAGAGGTCACCCTGTTGGGAGTTTCCTATAGTCTCCAAAAAGTTCGAGACGTAGAGGAAAGGATTGCAAAGATGATTCTGGATAGGAGCGAAAGTAACAGGGTAGTTGTTATGGGGGACTTCAACTTTACAAATATTGATTGGAAAAGCTATAGTTTGAGTACGTTAGAGGGGTCAGTTTTTGTCCAATATGTGGAGGAGGGTTTCCTGACACAATATGTAGATAGGCCACATTGGATTTGGTACTAGGTAATGAACCAGGCCAGGTGTTAGATTTGGAAGTAGGTGAGCACGTTGGTGATAGTGACCACAATTCAGTTACGTTTACTTTAGCAATGGAAAAATATAGGTATATACCACAGGGCAAGAGTTATAGGTGGGGGAAAGGAAATTGTGATGCAATTTAGGCAAGATTTAGGGTTCATAGGATGGGGAAGGAAACTGCAAGGGATGGGCACAGCTGAAACGTGGAGCTTGTTCAAGGAACAGCTACTGTGTGTCCTTGATAAGTCCAGGCAGGGAGGAAATGGTCGAGCGAGGGGATCGTGGTTTACTAAAAAAAGTTGAATCTCTTGTGAAGAGAAGAAGGAGACCTTTATGTCAAGATGAGATGTGAAGGCTCAGTTAGGGCACTTGAGAGTTACAAGTTAGCCAGGAAGAATCTAAAGAGAGAGAGCCAAGAAGAGCCAGGAGGGGACATGAGAAGTCTTTGACAGGTAGGATCAAGGGCAACCCTAAAGCTTTCTATAGATGCGTCAGGAATAAAGAATGACTGACTAGGATAAGATTAGGGCTAGTCAAGGACAGTAGTGGGAGGTTGTGCGTGGAGTCTGAAGAGATAGGAGAGGGCTAAATGAATATTTTTCGTCAGTATTTACGCAGGAAAAAGACAATGTTGTCGAAGAAAATACTGAGGTACAGGCTATTGCACTAGACGGGATTGAGGTTCATGAGGTGTTAGCAATTCTGGAAAGTGTGAAAACAGATAAGTCCCCGGGCTGGATGGGATTTATCCTAGGGTTCTCTGGGAGGCTAGGGAGGAGATTGCAGAATGTTTGGCTTTGATCTTTAGGCCATCGTTGTCTACAGGAATAGTGCTGGAAGACTGGAGGATAGCAAATCTTCTCCCCTTGTTAAAGAAGGGGAGTAGAGACAACGCTGGTAATTATAGACCAGTGAGCCTTATTTCTGTTGTAGGCAAAGTTTTGGAAAGGAATAATTTGATTAGGGATAGTTAACAGTTTTGTGAAGGATAGGTCATGCTTCACAAACCTTATTGAGTTCTTTGAGGAGATGACCAAAGAGGGAGGTGAGGCTAAAGCAGTTGGTGGTGTATATGGATTTCAGTAAAGCGTTTGATAAGGTTCCCCATGGTAAGCTATTGCAGAAAATACAGAGGCGTGGAATTGAGGGTGATTTAATGGTTTGGATCAGAAATTGGTTAGCTGTAAGAAGACAGAGGGTGGTGGTTGATGGGAAATATTCATCCTGGAGTTCAGTTACTAGTGGTGTACTGCAAGGACTTGTTTTAGGGCTGCTGCTGTTTGTCATTTATAAAAAATGACCTGGATGAGGGCATAGAAGGATGGGTTAGTAAATTTGCAGATGACACTAAAGTCGGTGGAGTTTTGGACAGTGCGGAAGGATATTGCAGGGTTATGGAGGGACATAGATAAGCTGCAGAGATGGACTGAGAGGTGGCAAATGGAGTTTAATGCAGAAAAGTGTGAGGTGATTCACTTTGGAAGGAGTAACAGGAATATAGAGTACTGGGCTAATGGTGAGGTACTTAGTAGTGTGGACGAGCAGAGATATGAGTCCACGTGCATAGATCTCTGATTGATAGGGTTGTTAAGAAGGCGTACGGTGTGTTAGCTTTTATTGGTAGAGGGATTGCGTTTCAGAGCCGTGAGATCATGTTGTAGCTGTACAAAATTTTGGTGCGGCCGCACTTGGAGTATTGTGTACAGTTCTGGCCACCACGTTATAGGAAGGATGTGGAAGCATTGGAAAAGGTGCAGAGGCGATTGATTAGGATGTTGCCTGGTATGGTGGGAAGGTCTTATGAGGAAAGGCTGGGGGACTCGAGGCTGTTTTCGTTAGAGAGAAGGTTAAGAGGTGACTTAATAGAGGCATATATGATGATCAGAGGATTAGATAGGGTGGACAGTGAGAGCCTTGTCCCTCGGATGGAGATGGTTAGCATAAGGGGACATAGCTTTAAATTGAAGGGTGATAAATATAGGACAGATGTTAGAGGTAGGTTTTTACTCAGAGGGTAGTAAGAGTGTGGAATGCCTTGTGTACAACAGTAGGGCATGTAAATGGTCATTGGATAACACATGGATTATATTGGAATAGTGTAGGTTAGATGGGCTTTAGATTGTTGCGCCAACCTGTGAAACCATTGAGAGAATGAAGAGTCTGTACTGTGCTGTAATGTTCTATCACCAATAAGAAACACTCTAACCACTCTTCCTCGACATTCAATAGTGTTATCATCACTGAATTCCCCCACTTCACTTATTGGGTCAAAGCTGAATTCCTAGGGAATCCTAGAATTCCCTCCCTAACAGCATGTGAACTGCAGCGTTTCAAGCTATCACCTTCTCAAGGGCAATTGGGGATGGACATTAAATGCCAGCCAGCGACGCTCGTCCAACAAATGAATTTAAAAACCTAAAGAGCTATGTTTATATAGCAATGGTCTGCATATGTACAAATCTCTATCTTAATAACTGATGGGAGAGTTGTAAAATATTTCAAGTATCCGTGAACACATAGACCAGAAGCTCAACTTCATAGAATCCAGACAGTGCAGAGGAGGCCATTTGGCCCACTGAGTCTGCACCAACTCTTTGACAGATATTTCACCCAGGCAATTTCCCCCACCATAATCCTACACATTTCCCATGACTAATCCATACGTGGACTGCAGGAGGAAAACTTTGTAATCAGAGAGAACCCATAAGACATGGGAAGAATGCAGACTCCCCACAGATAATCACCCAAGGCCAGAATCAAACTCTGGTCCCTGGTGTTGTGAGGCAGCAGTGCTAACCATTACAACACGCACAGAGAAGTTTGACTGTATTTTTTAAAAGATTAGCCAGTGATGGTTTTAAAACTGAAGGTTTGGAGTGAATCAAGATGTTTTAGAGTGGGTACACAAAGTCCAGTAGGGAATATCCTAGCATTCAACATGACAGTATAATAACCTATTTGAGGGCAATTCTGAAATGCAGAAGTAAGCTGGTCAGAATTGTCAGCACTGCAGGAAAATCATTGGTAGACAGCAGAAACAGCTTTATGCTGTTTAACAAGGCAATTAAGAGGAAAGTTCAGGCCATCATCATGATCCCCCTCATTCTTTATATCCTTAATTTGAAGGGCTTACACTTTTTAGAAAGCTAATTGCCATGAAAAGTCTGTTCAAGAGGTCTTTTGTCCCGACTGCTATGTTTACTAAGTAACATTGTAAATACAACGCACCGTTTTTGTTTCTTTAACTGCAGTTTTATAATGGCAGAGTGCAACATGCTATGTTTGTACGGCGTGGATAAATGTGATACATGCACAAAAAATACTGCGGTGGGGGTGGGAACCAGAACAGGACAGTAAGTGTGGCTTCTGGGAGAAAAAAGTGAGACTTGAGATCAGGGGGCAATCGTGGGTCTTGGAGGGACTGGAGTGCATTTGCCTTAATGGAAGAAGTATAGCGGGTAAAACAGATAACTGAGAGCCTGGATTACTGCATTGGATCATGATACTGCAATTATGGAGACATGGTTAAAGGTGGGGCAGGACTGACAGCTTAACATTCTGGGATATTGTCGTTTTCGACAGGTCAGAAGGGGAAGCAAAAGGGGTGAGGGAGTTGTATTGCTCATCAGGGAGCAGAACACAGCTGTGTTGAGGGAGGAGCCATTGGAAGATCTTGTAGTGAGGCATTATGGATGGAGCTCAGGAATACAAAGTGTGAAATCACAACATTGGGAGTTTACTACTGACCCTCCAACAGCCCGCAGGAGACAGAGGAGCAGCTGTGTAGTCAGATACTGAAAAGGTGTGGGGGGAAAAAAAGCAGGGTCGTTGTGGTGGGTGACTTTAACTTTCCCCATATTGACTGGGAATCCCGTACAGCCAGGGGCTCAGATGGAGAGCAATTTGTTAGATGTGTCCTGGAGAGCTTCTTGATACAGTACATTGACAATCCAACAAGGGAGGGGGCCATACTAGGTATTGGGGAATGAGCCGGGCCAGGTGATCACCGCTTCAGTTAGCGACCATAACTCCACAGAATTTCTGGTAATCAGGGATAAGGCCAAGAGTGGCCCCCGGATGAGGGTGCTTAATTGGGCAAGAGCCAATTACATCCTAATTAGACAGGAACTGGGGAATGTGGATCGGAAGTGGCTATTTGAGGGCAAATCCATGTCTGGCATGTAGGAGGCTTTTAAAGGCTGGTTGATTGAAGAGCAGAACAGGCATGTCCCTGCAAAAATGAAGGATTTTTTGATTTTATTATTGTCACATGTATACAGTGAAATGGAATGTTTCTTGCTCGCTATACAGACAAAACACCATTCGTAGAGAAGGAAAGGAGAGAATGTAGAAAGTAGTGTTACAGTCATAGCCAGGGTGTAGAGAAAGATCACCTTAATGTGAGATGAGTCCACTCAAAAGTCTGAGCAGCAGCGGGGAAGAAACTGTTTTTGAGTCTGTTGATATGTGACCTCAGACTTCTGTATCTTTTTTCCAAAGACGGAAGTTGGAAGAGAGAATGCCCAGGGAACGTGGGGTCCTTAATTATGCTGGCTGCTTTACTGAGGCAGCGGGAAGTGTAGATAGAGTCAATGGATGGGAAGCTGGTTTGTGTGATTGACTGGTTCCATTCACAACCTTTTGTAGTTTCTTGCAGCCTTGGGCAGAGCAGGAGCCATACCAAGCTGATGCAACCTGAAAGAATTCTTTCTATGGTAGCATCTGTAAAAGTTGGTGAGAGTTGTAGGTAACATGCCAAATTTCCTTTTACATAAAAATGGCAGGACTCGGGAGCCATGGATGATGAAATTGTAAACTTAGTCAAAAGGAAAAGGGGCACGTATGATAAGTCTAGGCATCTAAAAACTGACAAAGCCCTTAAGGACTAAAAGGAGCCGTGAAATGTCTTTAGCAAATGGCCAAGGAGAATCCCAAGGCTTTTAATGTATATCTTAATAGCAAGAGGGTAGCAAGAGAAAGAGTAGGCCCATTCAGGGACAGTGGAGGGAAATTATGTGGAGCCACAGGAAATGGGTGAGATTCTTAATAAATATTTTGTATTGGTATTAATCCAGGAGAAAGACATGACGGATGTTGAAGTCAGGATAGGTGTGTGAACGCTGTAGAGAATGTCAATATATTGAAGGAGGAAGTGTTGAGTATCCTAAATTACATTAAGGTAGACAAGTTCCTGGGGCCCCTTAAAGGGAAAATCATGCTTGACGAATCTACTGGAATTCTTCAACAATGTAACTAGCAGAGTTAACCAAGGAAAACCAGTGGATGTGATTTAGACTTTCAGAAGCTTTTCAACAAGGTCTCACGTAGCACACTACTATGTAAAGATGGCACATGGGATTGCAGGTAATTTCTTGAGATGGATAGAAAGCTAGTTAGTAAAGAGTTGGCATAAGTGGGTATTTTTCTGATTGGCAATCAGTGACTACTGGGATTCTGCAGGGACCTGTGCTAAAACCCCAACTGTTCACATTAATGATTTGGAAAAGGGAACCAAATGTATTATCTCCATGTTTACAGATAATATAAAGTTGGGTGGGAGGATGCAAAGATGCTTCAGCGTGATTTGGACAGGCTGTGTGTGAGAGCATCTGCATGGTGGATGCAGTGTAATGTGGAGCAATGTGTGGTAATCCACTTTGGTAGCAATAATAGGCAGATTATTACTTCAATAGGTGAACACTCAACAAGATCTTGGTGACCTCACTGAAAGTAAGTGCGCAGATACAGCAGGCAGTAAAGAAGACAAATGGTGTATTGCTCTTCAAAACGAGAGGATTTGAGTATAGAGTTAGGGATGTTTTACTGCAGTTGTGCAGGATGTTGGTGAGTTTTTAAAATTTATTTCTTATTGTCACAAATAGGTCATAAACCGGTGAATTTACTGTGAAAATCACTTAGTCACCACAGTCCAGCACCAGTTCAGGTACATTTTGAGGGAGCATTTAGCATAGCCAATGCACCTAACCAGTGTGTCTTTCAGATTGTGGGAGGAAACAGGAATACCCAGAGGAAACCCATATAGACACAGGGAGAATGTGCAGATTCCATACAGTCAGAGACCCAAGCCGGAAATCTAACCTGGGTCCCTGGTGCTGTAAGGCAACATTGCTAAGCATTGTACCACCGTACCGCCCTGTGAGGCCACACCTGGAGTATTGTGTGCAGTTTTGGTGTCCTTATCTGAGGAAGGATGTCCTTGCTGTAGAGGGAGTACAGCAAAAGTTTATCAGGCTGGTTCCTGGGATGGCAGGTTTGTCATTTGAGGAGAGGCTAGTTCAGCTAGGATTATATTCACTGGAATTTAGAAGAGTGAGGGGGGATCTCATAGAAAATTATAAAATTCGAACAGAATTAAACAGAGTAGATTCAGGAGGAATGCTCCCAAAGGTGGGGGAGACCAGATCTACGGGGCATTGTTTGAGATTATGGGGTAAACCTTTTAGAACTGAGGTGAGGAGAAATTTCTTCACCCAGAGGGTGGTGAAGGGGTGAATTCCACACATACAGAATGTAGTTGAGGCCAAAATATTGTGTGATTTCAAGAAGAAATTAGATGTAGCTTTGGGGCTAAATGGATCAAGGGATACGTGGAGGAAGGGGGATTCAGGATATTGAATTTGATCAACCATGATCAAAGCGAAAGATGGAACCACCTCAAAGGGCCAAATGGCCGCCTCCTGTTTCTAGTTTCTATGTTTCACGTGAGGGTTAGAGGAATTTTCTAGATTCAGTTGTTGTGCTTTATGGCCACTGGGTTCTATTTTCCTGACTTACCTGACTGGTGGAATAGGAAGTGTTTAGTCACTAACTCAGCAATCACATGAGGCTTCATTGTTTTTCGCATATATGCTGCAAGTGTACTTGTGTGGGGCTGTCAATGAGAGCAGGATTGGACTCGCCCACCATGTCCCCCATCACAGGCTGCTCACATTCAGCATAGCATCTTGTCAAATAATCAATCTCAAACTTTGGTGAAAATACAGTTCATGCAGTGTCATTTTTTTGAGTGACTTGCATTGTCTAGCAAGAACTCAAATGTACAATCAAATCAGCGCTATCAAGTATAGAGTAAACTTGTTTAGTTCAACTAGGCTGTGCTAGTTTGGTTAGGATTGTATGTTTTCTTGGAATCTTTCATGCAATGCAGAAACTTGTCAATTTTTTAAAATTAAAATGATGCAAGTTGCAGAGGAGGTTTACTAGGCTGATACCGGAGTTGAGGGGGTTGAGCTATGAGGAGAGGCTGAATAAACTAGGCTTGTACTCGTTGGAGTTTAGAAGAATGAGGGGAGATCTCATTGAGACGTATAAGGTGATGAATGGGATGGATAGGATAGAGGTGGAGAGACTCTTCCCGCTCAAAAAAGACAGTAGGACTAGGGGGCACAGCCTCAAGATAAAAGGGGGGTGGTTTAGAACAGAGTTGAGGAGGAACTTCTTCACTCAAAGGGTGGTGAATCTCTGGAATTCTCTGCCCGTTGAAGTGGTGGAGGCTGCCTCGCTAAATATTTTTAAGACGTGGGTTGATGGGTTTTTGATAAGAGAGGGGATTAAGGGTTATGGGGAGAGGGCGGGAATGTGGAACTGAGCCACGACAGATCAGCCATGATCTTATTGAATGGCGGGGCAGGCTCGAAGGGCTAGATGGCCTACTCCTGCTCCTATTTCTTATGTTCTTATGTACCCAAACAAGCTAATCATAAGCAAAGGTTTTCAAGGTCACCCAAGGTCATTGTAGAATCCATATCTAAGTATAGTTTTACTGTATATCAACTTAAACTATTCCTCTCCACCATCATCCATGTCATGCTTTTAAATGGTTGTGAATGTATGACTAGAATATGAAAAGGATAACATTGAAGTCTTTTTTTTCAAAATGCATGTTTGTCTCGTTTTTGCAGGTTCAGGTTCAGGTGCAGCAATCGCCACAGCACATCTCCAGCCAGCAGCTGTCTCCCCAGCTCCATCCATCCCCTGATCAGATTCAGGTCCAGGTGCAGCCTCAGTCAGTGACTGCCCAGCAGCAGCAACAGTCTTCACAGCAGATTCAGACCATGCACAGTCCAACCACAGCTCAGCAACTTCAAGCCACTCAGATCTCTGTGCAACACATCCAGCCTTCCCAGCAAATGCAAACATCTGAAATCTCCGATGAACATATTCAGCAGCAACAGATCCAAGCTCAGCTTGTCTCTGGCCAAGCTCAGCAGATTCAGATCCAAACAGTGAGCACCCTTTCTCCCACTCAACAACAAGACTCTCCTCGTGAAGGGGAACGGCGCTCCAGTACTTCAAATGTACTCCAACCAGTTAAGAAACGCAAGGTGGATATGCCCATCACGGTTTCATATACTATTACTGGGCAACCTGTTGCTACAGTGCTGGCTATTCCACAGGGGCAGCAACAAGGGTATGTGTCTCTAAGACCTGATCTTTTGACAGTGGACAGTGCTCACCTCTATACAACAGCAGCTGGTACAATCACCAGCCCAGGTGGTGAGACATGGGCCATCCCTGTGTATTCCACACAACCTCGTACTGATATGCAACAACTGACTGCCACACATGTAACTATCCCTCAGGAGGCCTACAATGTCGTACAAGTCGGTGGTTCACCTACTGCTGTAGCAGCTGTGAAGTTGGAGGACGATAAGGATAAAATGGTGACCTCTGGATCTGTGATGAAAAACTCTCATGAGGAGGTGGTTCATACACTAGCCAATACCATCTTTCCAGCACAGTTCATGAATGGCAATATCCATATTCCAGTGGCAGTACAAGCCGTGGGAGGCCCATACCAGGCACAAGCGCAATCGGTGCAGCTGTGGGATCCACAACAGCAACACCAGCCACAGCAGCTACAGGTAAGAGCAGCAGGTGGGATGTACATTTTGGAGAAGCACAGAGCAGTTGAAATCTGCAAGCATTGTCACTTGAAGCAATCCTTGCTGAGCTAGCTCCGATTCAGTGTCTCCTCGATTAAAGTACATCAGGGAATAAAACTAACTTCCAGCTGATCACTAACATGTGAATCCCATTTTAAATTCTGTCTACATGGATGTTGAGCGAGAGGAAGATCAGCTGTGACCCTTTTCCTGGGTCCAGACCCATGCCAACAATCCCCTTTTCAGCTTTTAGTTAAAGAATGGCTTTGGTGAGACACTTGATGCTACTTAAGATCAAAAAGAACATAAGAAATAGGAGCAGGAGTAGGCCATCTAGCCCTTCGAGCCTGCCCTGCCATTCAATAAGATCATGGCTGATCTGAAGTGGATCAGTTCCACTTTCCCGCTCTCTCCCCATAACCCTTAATTCCCTTGTCTATCAGAAACCTATCTACCCGTGACTTAAATATATTTAGCGAGGTAGCCTCCACCACTTCAACGGGCAGAGAATTCCAGAGATTCACCGCCCTTTGAGTGAAGAAGTTCCTCCTCTACCTCTACCCTATCTATCCCCTTCATTATCTTATACATATCTATAAGATACCCCCTTGGCCTTCTAAACTCCAATGAGTACAGACCCAGGGAGCTGCAATCCAACAAAAGTTTCTTCAGTGGCTTATATTCACTGCCTTTCATAAATTGTCTTTTTAACTTGAATAAAAGTTTGAGTGGCTGGATCTGAAACTGCCTCACTAGTGAGTATTCACTGATTGTATGACCTTGGGGGCCAGTTGAGGATGGCAAAGTACCAACATGAACTCTGGACACAGTAGGCCTGGCTGAGGCACTGATTGAATCCTTGAAGTGGTGAAATTGGTTGGGATTACAGTTGGGGGGTATTTAAAAGGTTGGCAGTGCTTAAAGTAAGAAAGTCAACATGTCCAGATGGAAGGCAGTCAAGGTTGAGGGAGGTAAGTGTTGAAATAATAAGATGGATGCAATCTTACAATCGCCTTTCAATTTGAGAATGTTGCCAAGGACGAGAGGATTGCAAATGCTACAACCCTGTTTGGAAAAGGAAAGGATCAATCCAGCAGCTACAGGCCAATCAGCCTAACCATTGGTGGGGAAACTTTGTTCATACTTGGGCTGACAAGGCCAGTATTTACTTGTCCTTGAGAGGTTATTCAGGGACAAAATTGTCAACTGGAGAACATAAGAAATAGGAGCAGGAGTAGGCCATCTGGCCCTTCGAGCCTGCCCCACCATTCAGTAAGATCATGGCTGATCTGTCGTGGCTCAGTTCCACATTCCCGCCCTCTCCCCATAACCCTTAATCCCCTCTCTTATCAAAAACCCATCAACCCGCGTCTTAAAAATATTTAGCGAGGTAGCCTCCACCACTTCAACGGGCAGAGAATTCCAGAGATTCACCACCCTTTGAGTGAAGAAGTTCTTCCTCAACTCCGTTCTAAACCGCCCCCCCTTTATCTTGAGGCTGTGCCCCCCTAGTCCTACTGTCCTTTCTGAGCGGGAAGAGTCTCTCCACCTCTATCCTATCCATCCCATTCATCATCTTATACGTCTCAATGAGATCTCCCCTCATTCTTCTAAACTCTAACGAGTACAAGCCTAGTTTATTCAGCCTCTCCTCATAGCTCAACCCCCTCAACTCCGGTATCAGCCTAGTAAACCTCCTCTGCAGTCCCTCCAAGGCCAAAATATCCTTGCATAAGTTTGATCACCCCAATGTCAGTGCCTGAGAGTTTGATTTTGTTCAATGATGGAGGATTGATGTTCATTGTATCGTTGGTGCTGTGTATATCAACTTTCAAAAGTGTTTGCTAACAAATCCATCACGTGGTTGTTTATCAGAGTCAAAACCCATGTAATTTGAGGGGCAGTGGCAGCACGGATATGAGAAAGCAGAATAACAATGAATTATTACTCCAAACTGAAAGGAAGGATACATCGAAGGTCCCTCGGGATCAATATTGCAGCCATTGCATTTTGGATAATAATCTGGACATTCAGGTCATAATTTTAGTTTTCAGCTGACAGCTTGAAAACATTTCTAAACAGTGAGTATAGTAACAGGCTTTAGAAGAACACAAACTGGTGAAATGGTGAAACTGCTGCAGGTGGATTTAATATATTAAAGGCTGAACTACAAAGCTTCTGATAAGAATGAAGTGCAGTATAACCCAAATGATGCAGTGTTAGCGGGAGGAAATGGACCAGACAAATTTAAGAAAGCTGCTACAGTGGGATCCTTGGCTTTATTAAAAGAAAGGAAACGATGCTTCCTTTGGAAATCGCTGCTTAAACCTGGACTGGATTAGGCAAACCACCACCACACACACCCACACCCCCGTTCTTTAGAAAGGTGGAAAGGAGTAAGGGAAATATACCAGAATGGAAAAAGTTACTCTAGTTATGTGGAGAAATGGGGAAAAAACTGAAATTATTTAGAACAGTAGAAGTGAGGTGTTTCTTGATTTGAGGAATGTAGACATCCTGTAATTGTTCTGTAGAAGGCAGTGGTGAGCAGTCTCCTTGAGTGTATGTGTGCTTGCTAAACTATTTGAGTTGACAATATTGGTGTGAGTCTAGAGTCACATGTAGACCAGACCAAGTAAAGATAACAGATTTCTTTCCCTAAAGCAAAAGTAAAGTTGGTTTTAGTCACAGGTAGGCTTACATTAACACTGCAATGAAGTTATTGTGAAAATCCCCTAGTCGCCATATTCCAGTGCCTGTTTGGGTACACTGAGTGAGAATTGAACATAACATAAGAAATAGGAGCAGGAGTAGGCCATCTAGCCCTTCGAGCCTGCCCTGCCATTCAATAAGATCATGGCTGATCTGAAGTGGCTGAGTTCCAGTTTCCCGCTTTCTCCCCATAACCCTTAATCCCCTTGCCTACCAAAAACCTATCTACCCGTATCTTAAATATATTTAGCAAGGAAGCCTCAACCACTTCAACGGGCAGAGAATTCCAGAGATTCACCACCCTTTGAGTGAAGAAGTTCCTCCTCAACTCCATTCTGAACTCTTCTCTTCCCCCCGCCACATCTTGAGGCTGTGCCCTCTCGTCCTTCTGTCCTTTCTGAGCAGGAAGAACCTCTCCACCTCTACTCTATCCATCCCTTTCTTCATCTTGTACATCTCAATGAGATCTCCCCTCATCCTTCTAAACTCTAACGAGTACAAGCCCAGCTTATTCAGCCTCTCCTCATAGCTCAACCCCCTCAATTCTGGTATCAACCTAGTGAACCTCCTCTGCACTCCCTCCAAGGCCAAAATATCCTTGCGCAAGTGCGGCGACCAAAACTGCACACAGTACTCCAGCTGCAGCCTCACCAGTGCCCTGTACAGTTGCAGCAAGACCTCCCTACTTTTATAATCAATCCCCCTTGCTATGAAGGCCAGCATCCCATTAGCCTTCCTGACCACCTGCTGCACCTGCAGGCTGGGTTTTTGCGACTCATGCACAAGGACCCCCATGTCCCTCTGCACCATAGCATGCTGCAGCTTTTCGCCCTGTAGTAGTCCTTCCTACCATTATTCCTACCAAAGTGGATAACCTCACACTTGCCAACATTATATTCCATCTGCCAGGTCCTCGCCCACTCGCTCAGCCTATCTAGATCCCTCTGCAGACTTTCCACACCCTCCAAGCAATTTGCCATTCCACCAATCTTTGTGTCATCAGCAAACTTCAACACCTTACACTCGGTTCCCCCCTCCAGATCATCTATATAAATGGTAAATAGCTGAGGCCCCAGCACTTATCCCTGGGGCACTCCACTAGTCACCAATCGCCAATCCGAAAAGCACCCATTGACACCCACTCTTTGCCTCCTATTTGACAGCCAATCCCCTATCCACGCTAACACCCTACCCCCAACTCCATGCCCCCTAACCTTTTGTAACAACCTCTTGTGCGGCACCTTATCAAACGCCTTCTGAAAATCGAGAAACACCACATCCACGGGTTCCCCTCTATCCAATGCACTAGACACAGCCTCATAGAATTCCAATAAATTCGTCAGACACGACTTCCCCTTAACAAAACCATGCTGCGTCTCCTCTATCAAACAATTCTTCTCAAGATGCCTCGCTATTTTCTCCTTGATTACGGATTCCAGCATTTTTCCTACAACAGACGTTAAACTAACCTGCCTATAATTCCCTGCCTTTTGCCTACTACCCTTTTTAAACAGCGGCGTAACATTAGCCGTTTTCCAATCTTCCGGCACTTCCCCGGAATCCAGCGAGGTTTGGAAAATAATCACCAAGGCATCTACTATCACCTCCGCCATTTCCTTCAGAACCCTGGGATGCATTCCATCCGGTCCTGGGGACTTGTCCACCATCAGTCCCTCTAGACTGTTGAGCACTGCCTCTCTCGTAACAATGATCTCACCCAGGCCCTCCACTCCTACCATCTTCCCATCGTTAACACTCGGCAAACTATTCGCGTCCTCCTCCGTGAAGACAAAAGCAAAAAAGTTATTCAAGGCCTCAGCCATTTCCTCATCCCCCACCACTAAATCCCCCCTCTCATCCTCTAAGGGTCTGACATTCACCCTAGCCAGCCTTCTCCTTTTTTATATATTTATAAAAACTCTTACTATGCTTTTTTATATTTAGCGCTAGCCCAGCTTCATAGTTTATCCTTCCTTTCTTTATCAACTTCTTCGTCATTCTTTGTTGATATTTAAACCTCTCCCAATCCTCATGGCAAATACACCTAACCAGCTCATCTTTGGAATGTGGGAGGAAACCAGACCACCTGGAGGAAACCCCCACAGACACAGGAGAATGTGCAAACTTCATACAGACAGTGTCCCAAGCTGGAAGTCGAACCTGGGTCCCTGGAGCTGAGAGGCAGCAGTGCTAACCGCTGTGCCGTCCCCTAATGCAGGGGTGTCCAAACTACAGCCCGCAGGCCACATCTGACCTGCAGTATCTTGTAGAATTTCAGTAAATAAAATTAATTTAAAAATGAATAGCCTGCTTTTCTCATCTGCAGTTAAATAATTGATTATTTTGTCAGAGCATTTGCTAATGTTTGACATTTTTACTCATTTATATATCATTTCTCAGTGTAAGCATGGCATTGTTTCTTTGTAATTGTCATATTTCTCTTTTTTGTTCTGAATCATATGCTGATTACAAAAAAGATCCAAATTAAAACTTATTCATTTAAAATTTATTCATTCATTTATAAAACTAATTTTTTTTCTTTGCTTCACAAAAATGTGTAAAATATACCGGAGTTGAGGGGATTGAGCTATGAGGAGAGGCTGAATAAACTAGGCTTGTACTCGTTAGAGTTTAGAAGAATGAGGGGAGATCTCATTGAGACGTATAAGATGATGAATGGGATGGATAGGATAGAGGTGGAGAGACTCTTCCCGCTCAAAAAAGACAGTAGGACTAGGGGGCACAGCCTCAAGATAAGGGGGAGGCGGTTTAGAACAGAGTTGAGGAGGAACTTCTTCACTCAAAGGGTGGTGAATCTCTGGAATTCTCTGCCCGTTGAAGTGGTGGAGGCTGCCTCGCTAAATATTTTTAAGAAGCGGGTTGATGGGTTCTTGATAAGAGAGGGGATTAAGGGTTATGGGGAGAGGGCGGGAAAGTGGAACTGAGCCACGACAGATCAGCCATGATCTTATTGAATGGCGGGGCAGGCTCGAAGGGCTAGATGGCCTACTCCTGCTCCTATTTCTTATGTTCTTATACGATCTGGCCCTTGTGCTGAAAAGTTCAGATATTGCTGCCCTAATGAATGAAGCAGGTGGATTTTTATGACAATGAAGTCTATTCCATAAAGGCTTGAAAGCAAAAGATTCTTTAATTGAAAAATCTAGGTATCTAATTACAATATATAAAATACCGACAGGGCTGGACACACTGGATGAGGGATGTTGTTTCCTCTGGTTGGTGTTTGGAGGGGGAGGGGGGGAGACGTCTAGAACAAGAGATCACTGTCTCAGGATACCATTTAGGACTAAAATGAGGAAAGATTTATTCACCTGGAGTGATGAACCTTTGGAATTCTCCATCACAAAAGGCTGTGGAGGCCAATATATTTTTTAAAAACCATAGAATTCTTACAATGCAGAAGAAGACCATTTCTGGCCCATCGAGTCTGCACCCACCCTCTGAAGGAGCACTCTACATAGCCCACCGCCCCCTGCCCCACAGTAGACTTACCTGCACAAAGCTGTTACCAGTCAACTTTGGCCAAATTCTGTCTTTTAATAAAATCTGCCATCCCCCAATCCAAAGTTGTATTTTCCAGGACATCTTTCTCCTTACCCATAACACATTTAAACCGTACCATGTTGTGGTTGCTATCACTAAAATGCTCCCCCACTGCCGTTGAACATTTGTCCAGTTTTGTTCCCCAGAACCAGGATGCAAAGATTTTGTATAAGGCCTCAGCAGTTTCCTGCGTTATGTCCTTCAGTATTGTGGGATAGATCCCATCAGGTCCTGGGGACTTGTCTACCTTAATGCTTTTTAAAACACTACTACTGCCATTTTTATGTCAACATGCCCCAGAATATCTACGTATCCGTCTCTAGATTCACCAGCTGCTATTTCCTTCTCTGTGAATACTGAAGCAAAGTATTTAAGGACATCACCCACTTCCTCCAACTAATTCATAAGTTCCCTCCTTTGTCCTTGAGTGGACCTATCCCTTTCCTAGCTCCCCTGTTGCTCCTGCATGTATGTTTAAAAAATGCTTTGGGATTTTCCTTGATACTGTTTGCCAACGTGCACACCTTTGGACACTAAGGGGTGATTTTAGCATGGCCAATCCACCTAACCTTATGCATCTTTGGACTGAAGGCAATAGATGCGTTTCTAGACTCTGAAGGTGTCAAGGGTATGGGGCGAGTGTGGGAGTATGGTATTGAGATATAGGATCAACCATGATCATATTAAATGGAAGAGCAGGCTCAAAAAAAATTAGACCATTTGGCCCTATGTTCTATGTAAAACCCAAAATTGTAATGGAGCAATGCTACAAAAGAGAGTAAGCTTTAATCAGTGGTTTGCAATTAATTCTTGCAAGATAAAACAGTTTGAAATGCACAGCGACTATATTATTAGTCTTGGTGTTGTGCTGGTTTTATGAATATTATGGTGAGTAAATGTTTCCTGAATTTATCAAGGCATTGTAACGTTCCTGAAAGCATTTTCCTTTCTCGTTATTAGACCCAATCGGTGCAGGTGGCTGAAGTGGAATCTCAACCTCCACCACCTCCAGAAGTGCTTTTGCCAAACACATTGAAACCAGAGGAAGGCCTTGGTGTCTGGAAGAGTTGGGCAGAGACCAAGAATGCAGAGTTTGAGAAGGACTCTGAGAAAAGGCCAGCTCCAATTGGTAGTAAGTATTATCACAGCTGAAGAATATTGATGTACAGCTAAACGCAGCAGAGTTTTGGACTGGAGAAGTGTGACCTTGGACTCCTGGAAGTATAAATCTCAAGAGGGGAAACTTGGACCAGAGTTGCAGTTGTGCAGTACGTTTGGCAGATTACATAGAACATAACAGCACAGTACAGGCTCTTCAGCCCTCAATGTTGTGCCGAGGTATGTCCAGTCCCAAGATCAAGTTGTCCCACTCCCTATGCAAGACTTCTTGAGAAGGTGAGAGGGCATGGGATCCAAGGGCCTTTGGCCTTGTGGATCCAGAACTGGCTTGCCTGCAGAAGGCAGAGAGTGGTTGTGGATGGGTCTTTTTCTGAATGGAGGTCAGTCACCAGTGGAGTGACCTAGGGATCTGTTCTAGGACCCTTGCTGTTTGTCATTTTCATAAATGACCTGGATGAGGAAGTGGAGGGATGGGTAAGTAAGTTCGCTGATGACACGAAGGTCGGTGGTGTTGTGGATGGTCTGGAAGGATGTCAAAAGTTGCAGCAGGACATAAATAGGATGCAGGACTGGGCGGAGAAGTGGCAGATGGACTTCAATGCAGATAAATGCGTAGTCGTCCATTTTGGCAGAACCAACGGGATGAACGAGTACACTATCAAGGGCAGGAGTCTTAGTATAAGTGTTGAAGAGCAGAAGGATCTTGGGGTCCGGGTCCACAGGACTCTTAAATCGGCCTCACAGGTGGAAGAGGTGGTCAAGAAGGCGTATGGTGTACTGGCCTTCATTAATCGAGGGATTGAGTTTAGGAGTCGGGAGGTAATGCTGCAACTTTATAAGACCCTTGTCAGGCCTCATTTGGAGTACTGTGCGCAGTTCTGGTTGCCTCACTATAGGAAAGACGTAGAAGCTATTGAAAGGGTACAGAGGAGATTTACAAGGATGTTGCCTGGACTGGGAGGCATGCCTTATGAAGTTAGGTTGAGGGAGCTGGGACTCTTCTCCCTGGAGAGACCAAGGTTGAGAGGTGACCTGATAGAGGTTTATAAAATGTTGAGAGGAATAGATAGGGTGGATTCTCGGAGGCTGTTTCCCAGGGCTGAAATGGTCACTCCGAGAGGACGCCAGTTTAAGGTGCTGGGGAGCAGGTACAGAGAAGATGTCAGGGGTAAGTTTTTCACTGAGGGTGGTGAGTGAGTGGAATTGGCTGCTGTCAGTGGTGGTAAAGGCGAACTCACTGGGGTCTTTTAAAAGACTTCTGGATGAGTACATGGGAATTAATGGGATTGGGAGTTACAGATAGTTCTATGGCTTGGTAGGTATGGATGCGATCGGTGCAACTTGTGGGCCGAAGGGCCTGTTTGTGCTGTAGTGTTCTATGTTCAATGCGGATAAAGGGGAACCTGTGAATGTGGTGTACTTGGGAATCTAGAAGGCATTTGCTAAGATGCTGCACCAAAGGTACACAAGATAAGGTTACATAATGTAGCGGTGACATATTAGCATGAATAAAGGATTGGCTAGCTGACAGGAAGCAAGATGTAGCAAGTGGAGTGCCACGAGGATTGTTGCAAGGCCTCAATGTTTATAACCTGCATCAATGATTTGAATGAAATGACCAAATGTATGTTAGCTAAATTTCCTGATACCAATTAGGTTCTCAATAGGAGGTAGCAAGTCTGTAAATTAATATAGATAAGTTAAATGTGCAGGTAAAAAATTGGGAGGTGGTGTAATATGAACTTGTCCACTTTGGCAGGAAGAATAGAAAAACGTATTTTTTAAATGGAGAGAAATTGCACAATGCTGTGGTACAGAGGAATCTGGGTATCCTAGTACATGAACCTGAAAAGGTTATGCAAGTCAAAGTGGTTAGGGAGGTAAAAATGTAGTGTTTGCATTTATTGCCAGGGGAATGTAATATAAAAGTTGGGAAGTTTTAGTGCAGCTGTTCAGGACCTTAGTGAGACCGCATCTGGAATCTGTACAGTTTTGGTGCCTGTTTGGGGGAAAAAAAACAAATGTTGCATTTGAAGCAATTCAGAGAAGGTTCACTTGACACGTTACTTAGATGAGGGGTTGGTCTTATGGAGAAAGGTTCGACCTATACTAGAATTTCAAAGAATGAGAGGTGAACTTATTGAAACATATCAGATCCTGAGGGGATTTGATCAGGTAGATACAGGAGGATATTTCCACTCAGTCGAGTTCTAGATTCTGCGGTGCAAGAATATGATCTCTGTCTTAATACAGGCAAGAATTTTTTTTCTGAGGGCTATTATGTCTACCTTTAGTTTCCATGATTTCATCTGAGTAAACAACTCGTACAGTTTTCTTCAAGCTTACATTGGGCATGGTACTCAATTACAAAGCTGATGGCAGTTTCTGTTCACTTGGCAGCACAACGGTTAGCATTCTGCCTCGCAGAGCCAGGGACCTGAGTTTGATTCCTGGTTTGGGTCACTGGGTGGGATCTGCATGTTCTCACTGTGTCTGCATGGATTTCCTCCAGGTGCTCCAGTTTTCTCCCACAGTCTAAAGATGTGTGGGTTAGGTTGATTGGCCATGCTAAATTGACCCTAGTGTCAGGGGGATTAGCAGGGTAAAGATGTAGGGCCTGGGTGGGATTGTGGTTGGTGCAGACTTGATGGGCTGAATGGCCTCCTGCACTATAGGATTCTATAATAATGTTGAGCATAAAAACACTTGTGAGCTCAGTGTATATAAACACACTTGCTCATTCACTTTTGTTTCTTCAACTTTTATTTATTATCTTGACTAGAATCAGTAGAGAAGAAAAAAAATTTAATGCTACAGGGCTGATGAAGGAAGGATTAGTATACAGGTGAACTCCCATTGGGCCATTTCTTTGTAGCCACCTTTGGGAAAGACCTTACTGCCAAAACATTGACTTTTTTTTTCTCTCTTTAGATCATAAGATTGAGAAAAGGGGACAGGAATAGGCTACTCTGCCCTTGGAGACTGCTCTGCCATTTAATAAGATCATGGCAGACCTCACAATTACTAAGTCCACTTTCTTGCCTTATCTCTGTAACCATTATCCCCAACTAATTTAAAAATCTTGTCAGTCTCAGCTTTGAAAAACGTTCAAGGACTCAGCCTTCCTGGGGTAAACAATTCCAAAGATTCACAACACCTTTTGAGAGAAGAAATTCTTTCTCAAATGAGCACTTCCTTATTCTGTGACTATGCCCTCTGGTCCTACACTCTCCAATCAGTGGAAATACCCTGTTTAACCCTTAAAAATCTTCCAAACAAACCCAGCTGATTTAATCTTTCCTCATGTCAGGTCATTTATGCCCAAGATCATTCTACAAACCTGCTGTACTGCCTCCAATGCTAATATAGCTCTCCTTAAAACTGTCCAGTATTTGAAATATGGCCTCATTAGATGCTGTAAGCTCCACTTCTCCTTAAAGAAGAGCAGCATTTAATGAGCTGGTGGCGCAGATCAGCAGAAATGGATATGATCTGGTGGCCATTATGGAAACGTGGTTGCAGGGTGACAGGGACTGGGAGCTGAATGTCCAGGGGTAACAAGTGTTTAGGAAGGATAGACGGGAGGAAAAAGGGGGTGGGGTAGCTCAGTTGATTAAGGATAATATCAGGGCAGTAGTAAGGGAAAATATAGGCTCCAAAGCACAAAACGTGGAATCATTGTGGGTGGAGATAAGGAACAGTAAGGGGAGGAAGATGCTGGTGGGCGTGGTCTATAGGCCCCCAAATAATAACTTAGAGGTGGGGCGGGCTATAAACAAGCAAATAAATGATGCCTGCAGAAACGGAATGGCGATAATTATGGGGGATTTCAATCTACATATTGATTGGTTGACCCAAGTCGGACATGGTGGGCTTGAGGAAGAGTTCTTGGAATGCTGTCGGGATAGTTTCCTTGAAGTGTGTGACGGAACCAGCAAGCGAGCTATCTTCGATCTGATGTTGCATAACGAGGCAGGAAGGTCAGGGGGCATGGAGTTGGGGGTAGGGTGTTAGCATGGATAGAGGACTGGTTGTCAAATAGGAGGCAGAGAGTGGGGGTCAATGGGTGCTATTCGGATTGGCGGATGGTGACTAGTGGAGTGCCCCAGGGGTCGGTGCTGGGGCCTCAGCTATTTACCATTTATATAGATGATCTGGAGGAGGGAACCGAGTGTAGGGTGTCGAAATTTGCTGATGACACCAAAATTGGTGGAAAGGCAAATTGTGCAGAGGGTGGGGAGAGTCTACAGAAGGATCTAGATAGGCTGGGCGAATGGGCCAGGAAATGGCAAATGGAATTTAATGTTGGCAAGTGCGAGGTGGTCCACTTTGGTAGGAAGGATTATTACTTACGTGGAAAAAAACTGCAGCAGGTGACGGTGCAGAGGGACCTCGGGGTCCTTGTGCACGAGTCGCAAAAACCCAGCTTGCAGGTGCAGCAGGTGGTCAGGAAGGCGAATGGGATGCTGGCCTTCATCGCGAGGGGGATTGAATATAAAAGTAGGGAGGTCTTGCTGCGGCTGTATAGGGCATTGGTGAGGCTGCAGCTGGAGTACTGTGTGCAGTTTTGGGTGCCGTACTTACACAAGGATATTTTAGCCTTGGAGGGAGTGCAGTGGAGGTTTACTAGGCTGATGCTGGAGTTGAGGGGGTTGAGCTATGAGGAGAGGCTGAATAGATTAGGCTTGTACTCGTTAGAGTTTAGAAGAATGAGGGGAGATCTCATTGAGATGTATAAGATGATGAATGGGATGGATAGGATAGAGGTGGAGAGACTCTTCCCACTCAGAAAGGATAGTAGGACTAGGGGGCATAGCCTCAAGATAAAGGTGGGGGGGCGGGGGGGGGCAGTTTAGAACAGAGTTGAGGAGGAACTTCTTCACTCAAAGGGTGGTGAGTCTCTGGAATTCTCTGCCCGTTGAAGTGGTGGAGGCTGCCTCGCTAAATATTTTTAAGACGCGGGTTGATGGGTTTTTGATGAGAGAGGGGATTAAGGGTTATGGGGAGAGGGCGGGAATGTTGGACTGAGCCACGACAGATCAGCCATGATCTTATTGAATGGCGGGGCAGGCTCGAAGGGCTAGTTGGCCTACTCCTGCTCCTATTTCTTATGTTCTTATGAATTGGGGATCTTATTGTGAGGGATCCTCTTGGGACAAGCGATCATTGTATGGTTGAGTTTTTGATGCAGATGGAGGATGAAAAAGTAGGGTCCTGAACCTGTGTCCTCTGTTTGGACAGAGGGGAGTACGATAGGATGAGAGAGGAATTGGCGAATGTAGATTGGGGGCACAGATTGGTTGGTAGGACGGCTGAGGAATAGTGGAGGATCTTTAAGGAATTCTTTTTCGGTGCTCAGCAGAAATACCTTCCGATGGTAAAGAAGGAATGTAGGAGAAGGGATAACCAGCTGTGGTTATCTAAGGAAGTAAAGGAGAGTATTAAATTAAAAGCTGATGCGTTCAGAGTGGCTAAAAGTAGTGGGCGATTAGAAAATTGGGAAAGGTTTAAAAATCAACAAAGATTGACTAAGAAGTTGATAAAGAAAGGAAGGATAGACTATGAAGCTAAACTTGCACTAAATATAAAAAAGGACACTAAGAGTTTTTACAAATAATATAAAGAGGAGGCTGGCTAGGGTGAATGTTGGACCCTTAGAGGATGAGAGGGGGGATTTAGCAGTGGCAGATGAGGAAATGGCTGAGGCCTTAAATAAGTTTTTTGCCTTGGTCTTCACGGAGGAGGACGCGAATAGTTTGCCGGATATTAAAGATAGAAGGATGGTAGGAGTTGAGGGCCAAAGTGTGATTACTGTCTCTAGAGAGGTAGTGCTTGATAGACTAACGGGACTGATGGTAGACAAGTCCCCAGGACCAGATGGAATGCATCCCAGGGTTCTGAAGGAAATGGCAGAGGTGATAGTGGATGCCTTAGTGATTATTTACCAAAATTCACTGGATTCCGGGGAAGTGCCAGAAGGTTGGAAAACGGCTAATGTTACGCCGCTGTTTAAAAAAGGTAGCAGACAAAAGGCAGGGAATTATAGGTTCGTTTGTTTAACGTCTGTAGTTGGAAAAATGCTTGAATCCGTCATCAAAGAAGAAATAGCGAGGCACCTAGAAAGGAATGGTTTGATAGAGCAGACACAGCACGGATTCGTTAAGGGGAAGTCACGTTTGACAAATTTATTGGATTTCTATGAGGATGTGACGAGTGCAGTAGACAGAGGGAAACCGGTGGATGTGGTGTTTTTAGATTTTCAGAAGGCGTTTGATAAGGTGCCTCATAAAAGGTTGCTACAGAAGGTTAGGGTGCACGGAGTTGGGGGTAAGGTGTTAGCGTGGATAGAGGATTGGTTGTCTAATAGGAAGCAGAGTGTTGGTGCTATTCTGATTGGCGGTTGGTGACTAGTGGAGTGCCGCAGGGATCGGTGCTGGGGCCTCAGCTATTTACCATTTATATAGATGATCTGGAGGAGGGGGCTGAGCGTAGGGTGACGAAATTTGCTGATGACACGAAGATGAGTGGAAAAGTAAATTGCGCGGAGGGTGTGGAAAGTCTGCAGAGGGATCTGGATAGGCTGAGCGAGTGGGCGAGGACCTGGCAGATGCAGTATAATGTTAGCAAGTGTGAGGTTATCTATCCACTTTGGCAGAAATAATAGGAGGGGGGATTACTATTTAAAGGGCGAAAAGCTGCAGCATGCTACGGTGCAGAGGGACCTGGGGGTCCTTGTGCACAAGTCGCAAAAACCCGGTCAGCAGGTGATCAAGAAGGCGAATGTATGCTGGCCTTTATAGCGAGGGGGATAGAATATAAAAGCAGGGAGGTCTTGCTGCAACTGTACAGGATACTGGTGAGGCCGCAGCTGGAGTACTGTGTGCAATTTTGGTTGCTGCACTTGCGGAACGATGTATTGGCCTTGGAGGGAGTGCAGAGGAGGTTCACTAGGCTGAGGGGGTTGGACTATAAAGAGAGACTAAATACACTGGGTTTGTACTCGTTGGAGTGTAGAAGGATGAGGGGGGATCTTATAGAGATGTATAAGATAATGGATGGATAGGGTAGAGGTAGAGAGATTCTTCCTGCTCAGAAAGGACAGCAGGACTAGAGGGCACAGCCTCAAGATAAGGGGAGATGCAGTTTAGATCGGAGTTGAGGAACTTCTTCACTCAAAGGGTGGTGAATCTCTGGAATTCTCTGCCCGTTGATGTGGTAGAGGCTACCTTGCTGAATATATTTAAGTCACGGGTAGATAGGTTTTTGACAGACAGGGGAATTAAGGGTTATAGGGAGAAAGCAGGAAAGTGGAACTGATCCACTTCAGATCAGCCATGATCTTATTGAATGGCGGGGCAGGCTCAAAGGGCTAGATGGCCTACTCCGGCTCCTATTTCTTATGTTCTTATGTGAAATTTGTGCATCCAAATAAAGAATTGATTAATGCATTATTCATTATTACTTTGCTTCATGCTAAATATTTCCTGTTGCCTGTGATGTAATTTCACCAATCTTGCGTATTGACCATTGCAGCAAACAAAATACGCTGGGTATTCATGATGTTTTCTTCCCCTTTAAGGACGTCAGCCATTGCGCTTCCAAGAAGACCTTCTATCATCAGCAGTGGCAGAACTAAATTACGGACTGTGTCTGATGCTAAAAGAAGCTCGTAATTCGGAGGGTGAGGCATACAACCCGGACATGGTGTACTATATCTGTCTCTGCATACAAAAGGTACAGCTTGCTGATTGTACCCACATCAATTCTCCATTTTCAAACATTCAACAGTCGGAATTGATTGCCAAAATGGAGAGTCAGTGTGCGTATGTTTTGAGCGTGAAATGATATGGATACTATTCCCTTTGATCAAGTTGCAGTGGCAGTTTTCACATAAACTAATATTCCCTTTGTAAAATAAAGAAAAATGATAATGCTTGAAACCAATAGTTGTTGGCAGATTGATAAATATGCTTAGCAGACCAGCCAGTATCTGTGAAGAGAAACGGTTGGGTTAACATACTGAAATCAGTACAGTAAAGAATTGCACTGAGGACTTAAAACCAGCCTCTCTCGACAGAGATCTATGTATATCCAGATATTTTGGTTTTGAAAACCACTTTAATGTATCCAGTTTTTTGACAAACACAAGACACTACATTGTCATCAGGGATGTGCTTGGATTACTGCAGCTTGAATGGTAATGCAAATGGTCTTTTCCCCTTTGCCTTCTATCTAAGGGTGGGAGGAGTCTATTCTCTTGAAACGTAGGGAGATGATGGCATAGTGATATTACTGCTGGAGTATTAATCCAGATTAATGTTCTGGGGACCTGGGTTTGAATACTACTGTGGCAGATGGAGGAATTTAAATTCAATTTTTAAAACATCTGGAATTAAGGAGCTGCTGATGACCATTAAACCATTATCAATTTTCAGAAAAACCCATCTGGTTCATTAATGTCCATTAGGGAAGGAAATCTGCTGTCCTTACCTGGCCTGGCCAACACACGGCTCCAGAACCACAGCAACTGCTTGACACTCAACTGTCCTCGGGCAACTAGGGAAGGGCAATAAATGCTGGCCAGCCAGTGATGCCTGTGAATGAATGAATATATAAAAAATAAAGACGGAAGAACATAAGAAATAGGAGCAGCAGTGGGCCATCTAGCCCTTTGAGCCTGCTCTGCCATTCAGTAAGATCATGGCTGATCTGAAATAGATCAGTTCCACTTTCCCGCTTTCTCCCCATAACCCTTAATTCCCTTGTCTATCAGAAACCTATTTACCTGTGACTTAAATATATTTGGCGAGGTAGCCTCCATCACTTCAACGGGCAGAGAATTCCACAGACTCTCTACCCTTTGAGTGAAGTTCCTCCTCAACTCCGACCTAAACTGCCCCCCCCCCCCCCTTTATTTTGAGGCTGTGCCCTCTAGTTCTGGTATGTACAATGTACAACACAGAAAAAGACTGTTGAGAATGTTTGTAACTGATATGTGTCCATATTCATGGTCCAAATGAGCCAAAAAAAGTACAGCACAGGAACAGGCCCTTCAGCACCCCAAACCTGTGCCAATTATGATGCCCTAACTAAACTAAACAAACTTCCTCCCTATTCATGTACCCATCCAGATGTTTCTTAAATGTTGCTAATGTGCCTGCTTCCACTACCGCCTCTGGCAGTGCTTTTCAGGCACCCACCACACTCTGCTTTACGCAAAGAGTTTTCTTTGAGTTTCTTTTTTGATTTTAGTCACTAATTATTTTGACTTCTGGTTTTGGATACCTCGTGTGAAACATCATATCCGGCTATAGTTTTTGAAGTTTTTCATAATTTTTAACTTCATATATTGTTGTCAGCAGTATTGATTTCTTTACAAAATCACTTGCAATAGCCTTGTGTAAGAACAAAACCATCTCAGAATAGCTGGCTGACAGCAGAATATGCTTTGAGCTACTTCCACTCCATCGGTTTAGACTGCTCCATGTTCCTGAAGTACAACACAGGTTTTACACGTGGCTGGTTTCAACATGAATAACCTCCACACACACACACACACACACACACACACACACACACACACACACACACACACACACCCCCCCCCCCCCCCGATTGTACAGACGTTAAATGCTGTAGTTGTTTTGGTTTTGTGGAAAGTTTTTTATTTTGATTTTTATTTTTCAGTACCTATTTGAAAATGGCAGGGTAGATGATATATTTTCAGATATCTACTATACAAAGTTCACTGAGAGGTTACAGGAGGTGTTGAAGGATTGGCAACCTCAGATCAATTCTCTGGGTAAGTGAATGTTTAAGTTAGTGTCTTTCTACAGGTAGCACACGAGATGGGTATGGGGGGGCGCTATAAGTGACATCCATGTTGTAGTTACTCTTAAAACAGTGCTTATGCTAAACCAATGACACCAAAAGACCCGTCCAATGTTTAAGGGTGAAACTTAGTGTGCCTCTTTCCTGCATGCTTATTAATCATCAGAACATCTTGAGATTAGCTGATGCTGAATCTACCTGAATTTTTTGGAATTGCTTTATTTCAAATAAAATGCATCTCATTTCAACATCACAGCGGTACCCTATTAACCACATATTTCCGTGATCGCTGGTTTGCAATGGTTAGTTCATCCACTTGACTAAATTCCCTCTGTAAAAAGCTAATCTAACATTTGGGGGTGGGGCATTGGTATTTACCTCCTCGCTGAGTTATTGCCTATTAAAGATACAGCACTGATTGCAAAGTAGTTTATGTCAAGTCTAAAAGTAATGTAGCACTCTATTGTCTTAATAGGTTATATCATCCCCAGCCACATCACAGAGGAGATGCTGTGGGAATGCAAACAACTCGGTGCCCACTCTCCTTCTACCCTTCTTACAACTCTCATGTTCTTCAACACCAAGTGAGTTTCCCTATAAGTTACTCGAACCTGAAATTCTTAATGCTTGAATATTTGCTTATTCTAGATGCAAGGAACCCATATGAAACATTCCCCAGTTTTTCTCTTTTGGGCATTATGAACTGTTGAGCCTTTTTAGCTTTCTGTTTTTATTCGAAGGTAAGATGCAGTGTCTGAAGACTTCCTGTTTGCTAGTTCTATCTCCAACTGAACTTTTTTTAAAGAATACCAGAAGTGGAGTATGGTGTTTTGCCTGATATCTTAACTGCAGAAAGTGTCTGAAATAATCCTAATTAAATTTGTTCTTGATAAAAATGAAGCTTTTTTAATGGTTCCCCTTAGTATTGATGATTTTTGTAATGTTAAACTGGATGGTGATTTAAAATGATTTCTCCCCATTGTCTATATATTCCCATTCCAGTTGAAGAATAGAGTGGTAAGAAATGCAATTGATAATCCAAACCTTTAGCCTTGCTCCTCTTATAAATAGAAGTTCAAGTTAATCTGTTTTAACATTTTCTTTCTGATATTTTGAGTCTGTTTGGTAGTTTGACCGTTCCAGATGTTTTGCGCAAGCGTGGAACATTTATCTTTTGACCTGTGTTTTTATTCAACTTCACCAAAATGTGTTGATTTTTTTTTTTGAAGGGTTTTCTAAATCCTAGTGTACAAAGTTGAGGTTGTATAATCCACCAATTGGAGAAATACTACTTGAATCACCAATGTAATAAGGCCCTGAAAAGTTGAGAACACAAGTTAGCAATGAGTTACAGGTGCACTTACTGCAAGAATGGCCATAAGTGATGGTATGGACTGAGCTGGCTGACCACGCTGAAAATAGCACAAAAGGCAACCATAAACTGAGTAGATTGACAATGTCTTGAACTAGGCTTGTACTCGTTAGAGTTTAGAAGAATGAGGGGAGATCTCATTGAGACGTATAAGATGATGAATGGGATGGATAGGATAGAGGTGGAGAGACTCTTCCCGCTCAAAAAAGACAGTAGGACTAGGGGGCACAGCCTCAAGATAAAGGGGGGGCGGTTTAGAACGGAGTTGAGGAGGAACTTCTTCACTCAAAGGGTGGTGAATATCTGGAATTCTCTGCCCATTGAAGTGGTGGAGGCTGCCTCGCTAAATATTTTTAAGAAGTGGGTTGATGGGTTTTTGATGAGAGGGGATTAAGGGTTATGGGGAGAGGGCGGGAAAGTGGAACTGAGCCACGACAGATCAGCCATGATCTTATTGAATGGCGGGGCAGGCTCGAAGGGCCAGATGGCCTACTCCTGCTCCTATTTCTTATGTTCTTATGTCTTTCTCCTTCTTTTGATAGAATGCTGAAGTTATCTTGAGCTTTGTAGACATGTCATGTGGACATGATGCTGGTGAATCTTGACTTAAGCTTCTGATTGCGAAGCTAAATGGTCTGTTTTTTGCACAGCTCACCTGTTTGGGGCAGAGGGCTCAATGTTTACAGCCATGTGATTGTTTTCCTTTCCACTCAGGTACTTCCTATTGAAGAGTGTAGAGCAACACATGAAACTGGCATTCTCAAAAGTGGTTCGTCAGACAAAGAAAAGCCCTGTAAATCCCAAGGATAAAAGCACAAGTATTCGCTATCTGAAAGCATTGGGCCTGCATCAAACTGGGCAGAAAGGTAACAGGACAACTACTGCTGCTTCAAATGTATACTTAATAACGTGAATTGAGGGAAAGATCTGTACTGTTTTTCCTATCCTCTGACTTGTTCTACTGTATCAAAATTAAGCTATTTTTCTATTTAAAAACCCAGCTGGATGTTGAACATACAACCGGGTCTGTCAGCGCTGTGAAACACAGATTAATATTTCAGATGGACCCCTTCTTGGCAAAACATTAACCGGTCCTTTCAATTGCTGAGTTTTCAGAAATTTAATGTTGCTGGCATAAATGGATTGTGAAATAATCTCTGCATGAGGTATTTATTACAGGGACACTATTATTTGCAGCCACAATACTAAAGATTTGGAGAAAGTACTAAGATACCCATAGGAATGTTCATGGTTAGTGGAGTCCTGTTTTACTTTGAGTGCTACAGGACTTTTAAAAAATAGAAACTAGAAGCGTCAGTAGGCCATTTGGCCTTTTGAAGCTTATTAAACATTTTATAGGGCAGCACGGTGGCACAGTGGTTAGCGCTGCTGCCTCACAACGCCAGGGGCCCAGGCTCAATTCTCAGCTTGCGTCACTCTGTGTGGAGTTTGTACGTTCTCCACATGTCTGTGTGGGTTTCTTCCGGGTGCTCCAGTTTCCTCCCACGCTCCAAAGATGTGCGGGTTAGGTTGATTGGCCGTGCCAATCGGGGGATTGGCAGGTTAAGTGTAGGGTTAATGGAATAGGCCCTGGGTGGGATTGTGGTCGGTACAGACTCGATGGACTGAATGTCCTAAGAACATAGAACATAAGAAATAGGAGCAGGCCATCTAGCCCTTCGAGCCTGCCCCGCCATTCAATAAGATCATGGCTGATCTGAAGTGGCTCAGTTCCACTTTCCCGCTTTCTCCCCATAACCCTTAATCCCCTTGCCTACCAAAAACCTATCAACCCGCGTCTTAAATATATTTAGCGAGGCAGCCTCCACCACTTCAACGGGCAGAGAATTCCAGAGATTCGCCACCCTTTGAGTGAAGAAGTTCCTCCTCGACTCCGTTCGAAACTGCCCCCTCCCTTATCTTGAGGCTGTGCCCTCTAGTCCTACTGTCCTTTCTGAGCGTGAAGAACCTATCCATCCCATTCATCATCTTGTACGTCTCAATGAGATCTCCCCTCATCCTTCTAAACTCTAACGAGTACAAGCCTAGTTTATTCAGCCTCTCCTCATTGCTCAACCCCCTCAACGCTGGTATCAGCCTAGTGAACCTCCTCTGCACTCCCTCCAAGGCCAAAATATCCTTGCTCAAGTGCGGCGACCAAAACTGCACACAGTACTCCAGCTGCGGCCTCACCAGTGCCCTGTACAGTTGCAGCAAGACCTCCCTACTTTTATATTCAATCCCCCTCGCTATGAAGGCCAGCATCCCATTCGCCTTCCTGACCACCTGCTGCACCTGCAGGCTGAGTTTTTGCGACTCATGCACAAGGACCCCCAGGTCCCTCTGCACCGTAGCATGCTGCAGCTTTTCGCCATGTAAGTAGTAGTCCTTCCTACCATTATTCCTACCAAAGTGGACAACCTCACACTCGCCAACATTAAATTCCATTTGCCAGTTCCTGGCCCATTCGCCCAGCCTATCTAGATCCCTCTGCAGACTTTCCACACCCTCCACACAATTTGCCGTTCCACCAATCTTTGTGTCATCAGCAAACTTCGACACCTTACACGGTTCCCTCCTCCAGATCATCTATATAAATGATAAATAGCTGAGGCCCCAGCACTTATCCCTGGGGCACTCCACGAGTCACCAACCGCCAATCCGAATAGCACCCACTCTCTGCCTCCTATTTGACAGCCAATCCCCTATCCACGCTAACACCCTACCCCCAACTCCATGCCCCCTTACCTTCTGTAACAACCTCTTGTGTGGCACCTTATCAAATGCCTTCTGAAAATCAAGAAACACCACATCCACTGGTTCCCTTCTATCCACCGCACTAGACACATCCTCATAGAATTCCAATAAGAACATAAGAAATAGGAGCAGGAGTAGGCCATCTAGCCCCTCGAGCCTGCCCCGCCATTCAATAAGATCATGGCTGATCTGTTGTGTCTCAGTTCCACATTCCCGCCCTCTCCCCATAACCCTTAATCCCCTTGCCTATCAAAAACCTATCAACCCGTGTCTTAAAAATATTTAGCGAGGCAGCCTCCACCACTTCAATGGGCAGAGAATTCCAGATATTCACCACCCTTTGAGTGAAGAAGTTCCTCCTCAACTCCGTTCTAAACCCCCCCCCCCCTTTATCTTGAGGCTGTGCCCTCTAGTCCTACTGTCCTTTGAGTGGGAAGAGCCTCTCCACCTCTATGCTATCCATCCCATTCATCATCTTATATGTCTCAATGAGATCTCCCCTCATTCTTCTAAACTCTAACGAGTACAAGTCTAGTTTATTCGGCCTCTCCTCATAGTTCAACCCCCTCAACTCCGGAATCAGCCTAGTAAACCTCCTCTGCACTCCCTCCCAAGGCCAAAATATCCTTGCGTAAGTGCGGCGACCAAAACTGCGCACAGTACTCCAGCTGCGGCCTCACCAGTGCCCTATACAGCTGCAGCAAGACCTCCCTACTTTTATATTCAATCCCCCTCACTATGAATGCCAGCATCCCATTAGCCTTCCTGACCACCTGCTGCACCTGCAGACTGGGTTTTTGCAACTCATGCACAAGGACCCCGAGGTCCCTCTGCACCGTCGCGTGCTGCAGTTTTTCACCATGTAAGTTGTCAGACACGACTTCCCCTTAACGAAACCGTGCTGCGTCTGCTCTATGAAACAATTCTCCTCAAGATGCCTTGCTATTTTCTCCTTAATTACAGATTCAAGCATTTTACCTGCAACAGACGTTAAACTATCCGGCCTATAATTCTCTGCCTTTTGCCTACTACCCTTTTTAAACAGCGGCGTAACATTAGCCGTTTTCCAATCTTCCGGCACTTCCCCGGAATCCAGCGAGGTTTGGAAAATAATTGTCAAGGCATCTACTATCACCTCCGCCATTTCTTTCAGAACCCTTGGATGCATTCCATCCGGTCCTGGGGACTTGTCCACCATCAGTCCCTCTAGACTGTCGAGCACTGCCTCTCTAGTAACAATAATGTCATTCAGGCCCTCAACTCCTACCATCTTTCCATCATTAACACCCGGCAAACTATTCGCGTCCTCCGTGAAGACCGAAGCAAAAAAGTTATTCAAGGCCTCAGCCATTTCCCCATCCCCCACCACTAAATCCCCCCTCTCATCCTCTAAGGGTCCAGCATTCTCCCTAGCCAGCATCCTCCTTTTTATATATTTATAAAAACTCTTACTATCCTTCTTTATATTTAGCACTAGCCCAGCTTCATAGTTTATCCTTCCTTTCTTTATCAACTTCTTCGTCATTCTTTGTTGATATTTAAACCTCTCCCAATCCTCTTCTCGCCCACTACTCTTAGCCACTCTAAATGCATCAGCTTTTAATTTAATACTCTCCTTTATCTCCTTCTTTATCCACAGCTGATTATCTCTCCTCCTACGATCCTTTTTAACCATCGGAATAAATTTCTGCTGAGCACCAAGAAAGATCTTCTTAAAGATCCTCCACTGTTCCTCAGCAGACCTACCTTCCAATCTGCTCCCCCAATCAACATTCGCCAATTCCTCTCTCATCCTATCATACTCCCCTCTGTTCAAACAAAGGACACAGGTCTGGGAGTGTGTGATTCTATGATTGGACATTTTGAGCAGAGTGCTGCCCTATGATGTAAAAGGAGAAACGTTCCATAGGAACACAGCGGGAAATGCCAGCACTCTGTGTTTAATACACTACATCTGATAGGAAAACATCCAAGTCCTTCCATCACATGAAATACTTCTACTGCCCCTATAAATGCCGTTTGAGGGAAATTTGTTGATGTGTTGCAGGTTTAAGACTAAAGCTTGAATGTTCCAAGAATATGCACCAACCCTGTAGACTTGAAGGCATTGCAATGTAGAATTGATGGGAGGTTGGCCAGAGGAACATCACATCAGTCAAAGTAAAAGCAAAATACTGCAGATGCTGGAATCTGAAACAAAAACAGGAAATGCTGGAAAATCTCGTCAGGTCTGACAGCTTTGTGAAGAGAGAATAGAGTCAATGTTTCAAGTCTGGAGGTATCAGATTGGGATTTCAGAAGCAGAGGAAGGGTATTGGAAGCAGGAGTAGCTCTTTTGTGGTGGATGTATAAATGTCTTCTTGAAAAGACGGTGAAGCAGTTTCATCAATAACTTTTAATAGGAAATTAGATAAACAGAATACTTAATGGCAAAACCTCTTCTTTAAAAGAGCCAGCAGGATGGCCTCTCATCTTTCTTTCTATACTGTGTACATCACTCCATGCTTGCTGCAGTATATACCTTCCACTAAATATGTCTTGATTTTAAAATTTTCCTTCTTTTGTTTGAATCCCTCCTTTCTTTTTCTCTCTCCCCCACAATCTCTGCATTTCCTCCAACCTCACAACCTTCCCACATCTCTCTGCTCCATTTCTAGCCACACCCATTCCCAAATCTAATTCTTCCATCATTGGTTGCCATGCCTTCAATTGCCTGGGTCTCAAGTCATGGAATTTCCTCACTAGCGGCTGTAAAGACACTTCTTAAAACCCACCGCTTTGAACCCTGTTCTAAAACCTTGTGTTCCTTGGTGTGATATATGTCTGTTCCTGGTTATCATTGCTAACAAGGCTGGTGGAAATAGACATGATGATTGATTTCCAAAGGAAATTGGATGCATGCTTGCAGAGCTATAGTGTAAGCTTTAGGGTTTTGAGATATAAAGCCTGTCTAATTGAAACAAACTGAGGTTTGAATTTCTAACACTAAGTGCTTGATATACAATAACTAGTATTTATGAATCAAGTGGAACTTATTAAGCAAGACTTTACAGATATTAAGCAAGAAACAGTGAAGATAACACCCAAGTTTCTCATCTCAAGATCGCAGGAATCCTCGGTGTCCTCAGTGTAATCAACATATCTCTGACTTTGTCTTTGATTGAGATCCCAGAAACCAGGGTAATGCTGTGCTAACTAAAAATATGATTTCTCCACCTCCAGTTATAGAGGTAGGGGTAAGCAATAGAATGGGATTACTAGAAAGAGCTAGCTCAAGTTTGATGGTGCTGTGGCCTTTATGCTGCACTATTCAGTGACTCCATACTAACTTTAAAGCTGAAATCTTCCATTTTGACTTGTTTCAGTTACGGATGATATGTACGCGGAGCAGTCTGAGAACCCAGAGAACCCACTGCGATGTCCCATCAAACTCTATGACTTCTACCTCTTCAAATGGTGAGAATATTTGTATTCTCGGTAACTTTTCAGAATATGGCTATTCATAAGGGATAAGCTGCCTCTGGCCAGTACTTTACTACCTTTAGTGACTTTGATCTGGGTCAGAATTATTAACATTCCCTTTATGTTTCTGACTTTTCACATCAGAAATATTCTTTGTTCATCATTACTAGTCACCCTGAATCAAACCTGTTATCCCTTACAGAGTGTTCCTTTATCTGTCTGATATCGGGGGTAAGTATAGTGAGAACCAGGCATTGAACAAGCGGACACTTCCTGTTGTAACTTAATTTACTGGAATAGGTTGACTAGTTCACGTGGTTAGATTCTGATTGGCTCAGGCACTGAACTGTGAGAGGGACACTAAGTACAGGGGGAAGGGAATTGAGATGAGGTGACTGGGAGTGAGGAGGTTAGCTCGCGAATAGAGAAGGATTGTAGACAGTGTAAGAGGGACAATAAACAGGTGATGGAGAAGGGGAGTGCTCAGACAAAAGGTTTGAGATTTGTCTATTTTAACGCCAGGAGTGTGGTGAATAAGGTGGCTGAGCTCAGTGTGGATTGCTGCTTGGGAATGTGATGTGGCGCCATTACAGAGACTTGGATGTCTCAGGGACAGGACTGGGTACTGCAGGTGCTGGGAAGCAGATGTTTCAGGAAGGACGAGGGGTGGGGCGGTGTGGGTAGAGTGGCACTGTTGATCGGATAGTGTCACGGCTGTAGAGAAGGTGGGTACTGTAGAGGGATTGTCTACGGCGTCTCTGTGGGTGGAAGTTAGGAACAGCAAGGGGTCGGTAACTTTGCTGGGTGTTTTCTATAGGCCGCCCAACAGTAACAGGGATGTTGAGGAGCAGATAGGGAAACAGATCC
Organism: Carcharhinus amblyrhynchos; assembly: GCF_965287045.1. Taxonomy (NCBI): domain Eukaryota; kingdom Metazoa; phylum Chordata; class Chondrichthyes; order Carcharhiniformes; family Carcharhinidae; genus Carcharhinus; species Carcharhinus amblyrhynchos. The sequence goes on along the minus strand of NC_137326.1, from coordinate 1,104,565 downwards.
TGGAGAGATGTAATAATAAGAGTTGTCGTGATGGGAGACTTTAATTTCCCAAACGTTGATTGGAATATCCCTAGGGTAAGCCTACAAGAGGAGAGACTGTACTTGATCTGGTACTGGCTAATGAACCTGGACAGGTGTCAGATCTCTCAGTGGGAGAGCATCTTGGGGATAATGATCATAACTCTATCTCCTTTACGCTAGCATTGGAAAGGGATAGGATCAGGCAAGCTAGGAAAGTGTTTATCTGGTGTAAGGGGAAATATGAAGCCATCAGGCAGGAAATTAGATGAGTAAACTGGAAGAAGGTATTCTTGGGGGGATAAGTACCAAAGTAAAGTGACAGATTTTCAAGGAATGTTTGTCTGGAGTTCTGCACAACAATGTTCCGATGAGACAAGGAGGTTTTGGTAGATTACGGGAACCGTGGTGCACAAAAGTTGTAATGAACCAAGTCAAAAAGAAAAGGGAAGCGTACAAAAGGTTCAGAGAGCTAGGAGATGTTAGGGATCTAGAGGAGTATACGGCTTGTAGGAAGGAACTTAGGGAGGAAATTAGGAGAGCCAGAAGGGGTCATGAGAAGGCCTTGCCAGGTAAGATTAAGGAGAACCCTAAGGTGCTCTACAAATATGTGAAGAGTAAAAGGATGAGATGTGAAGGAATAGAACCTATGAAATGTGATGGTGGGAAAGTTTGTACAGAACCAGTAGAAATAGCAGAGGTGCTTAATAAATACTTTACCTCAGTATTCATGGTGGAAAAAGATCTGGATGGTTGTACTGCAGGCTTGTGGCGGACTGAAAAGATTGAGTATGTAGACGTTAAGAAAGAAGATGTGTTGGAAATTTTGAATAGCGTCAAGATAAATAAGTTGCTGGGACCGGATGGGATGTACCCCAGGTTACTGTGGGAGGTGAGGGAAGAGATTGCAGAGCCTCTGGCGATGATCTTTGCATTGTCAATGGAGATGGGAGAGGTTCAGGAGGATTACAGATGTGGTTCCCATGCTCAAGAAGGGGAATAGGGATAGCCCAGAAAGTTACCGACCGGTGAGTCTGACCTCAGTGGTTGGTAAGCTGATGGAGAAGATCCTGAGGGACAGGATTTATGAACATTTGGAGAAGTTTAGTATGCTCAAAAGTAATCAGCACGGCTTTATCAAAAGCAGATCGTGCCTTACAAACCTGGTTGAGTTCTTGACCTGTGACTAAATACATTGACGAAGGAAGAACGGTAGATGTGGTTTATATGGACTTCAGCAAGGCGTTCAATAAGGTCCCCCATGCGAGACTTCTTGAGAAAGTGAGAGGGCGTGGGATCCAAAGAGCTGTTGCCTTGTAGATCCTGAACTGGCTTGCCCGCAGAAGCAGACAGTGTTGTAGATGGGTCTTTTTCTGCATGGAGGTCGGTCACCAGTGGAGTGCACCAGGGATCTGTTCTGAGACCCTTGCTGTTTGTCATTTTCACAAACGACCTGGATGAGGAAGTGGAGGGATGGGTTGGTAAGTTTGCCGACGACACGAAAGTTGGTGGTGTTGTGGATAGTTTGGAGGGATGTCAGAAGTTGCAGTGTGACATAGATAGGATGGAAGACTGGGCAGAGAAGTGGCAGATGGACTTCAACCCAGATAAATGTGTAGAGGTCCATTTTGGCAGGTCAAATGGATTGAAGGAGTGTAATATCAAGGGTAAGACTCTTAGCAGTGTTGAGGAGCAGAAGGACCTTGGGGTCCGGGTGCATAGGACTCAAATCGGCCTCGCAGGTAGAGGATGTGTTTAAGAAGGCGTACGGTGTACTGCCCTTCATCAATTGAGGGATTGAGTTTAGGAGTCAGGAGATAATGCTGCAACTTCATAAGACCCTAGTCAGACCCCACTTGGAGTACTGTGCGCAGTTCTGATCGCCTCATCACAGGAGGGACGTAGAATCTATTGAACGGGTGCAGAGGAGATTTACAAGGATGTTGCCTGGATTGGGAGGCATGCCTTATGAGGATAGGTTGAGGGAGCTCGGTCTTTTCTCCTTGGAGAGACAAAGGATGAGAGGTGAGCTGATAGAGGTGTATAAGATGTTGAGAGGTATAGATCGGGTGGATTCTCAGAAGCTTTTTCCCAGGGCTGAAATGGTTGCTACATGAGGACACAGGTTTAAGGTGCTGGGGAGCAAGTACAGAGGAGATGTCAGGGGTAAGTTTTTCACTCAGGGTGGTGAGTGAGCGGAATCGGCTGCCGTCGGTGATGGTGGAGGCAAATTCAACAGGGTCTTTTAAGAGACTTCTGGATGGGTACATGGGACTTAATAGGATTGAGGGTTATAGGTAAGCCTAGTAGGTAGGGATATCATCGGCACAACTTGTGGGCCAAAGGTCCTGTTTGTGCTGTAGTTTTTCTATGCCCTGTGTTCTACAGGGGCTTATTAATGCAAACATTTTTTTCTTCAATGTGAAAAATATTTGCTGCCTCCATCCTAATCTCCAAGATCAACTTTATTTGTTAATTGGTTGTTAACCTTGTGTGGTTAAATGTCCCCAACAAGCCTCCTAAACCTCTGTTCGCATCAGACTTTATTCTAACTAGCAGCAAGCTTACCACTGACCATATTCCATAAAATTACATCGAACAAAGGCATAAAACACAAAAGTAGGCAATTCAGCCTAACTCCTCTGTCCTGGTGTTTACACTCCCGAGTGTCTCTCTTGTTGTAACCGCCCTGTCTCCGCCTTTCAATGTGTTTTTATTCCTTCTCTTGTGTTCTTTAGTTTTGTTTGGAATGCTTCTAAGCTGTTTAATTCTAGCACTCCCTGTGGCCGTGAGTTGTGTATTACATCCACTTGATGTGCAATGTTAAAATTTTTATAATTTATTGATAAACTGTTTTGTATTTATGGCCCCTAGTTTTGGGTCCTCCAGGTGGAAACATTCTCTCCACACCTACCCTGTCCAACCCATTCATTATTTTAAAGACCTTTATCAGTCACCTCTGTGAGCTTTTCTAATTAAAGAAGCCCAAACCTGTTCAACTATTCTTGATGTCTATGTATCTCATTTCTGGTATCCTACTTGTAAAATTATTTTGCACTCCCTGCTACTTTATATAGACTTTTTAATAGAAGGAATACTGTAAATTAGTCAGCTTAATCCCCCCTCTCCCTGGCACTAATTTACTGCCAGTTATTATGAAGTCTGTTGTTGGCGAACAGAGCAGAGTACCTCACACCATTGGAGGTGAAACAATGTTCATCCCTTCCTGGAAGCCAGGCATTCTGCCATTTATCTGCTAAACACAGTCATTAACATGCGGTAAAGCTATTGCACTAAATACAATAAAACGGAAACCTGTGAGAAACATTTCTTAAATGATGAGGTAAGAATTCTGCTTTTCCCAAATAACTTGAACTAATATTTTGTTTAGTCCCCAGAGTGTGAAGGGCAGGAACGATACCTTTTACCTGACACCTGAGCCTGTGGTGGCACCAAACAGCCCGATCTGGTACTCCACGCAGCCAATCAGCAAAGAGCACATGGAACAAATGTTGACTCGGATTCTGACAGTGCGAGAGATCCAGGAGGTTTTTGCCGTAGCTGCTGCAAACCTGCACTAAAGCCTGGCTAGAAACAGAGGGGAAAGGAATGCACCTTGTGCACTATGCGCAACGCAAAGATCGCTCAGCCACATATCAGTGCAGCTTCAACAAAGTCTTTGGACGTGTCAGGAAAGTGTCATCAGATGTATATCTGTGGATAATATAGTCTAACCTGGTTTCGCCACCAGATACAAGGAGTCTGGCAACTACTTTTCTCAAGTGGGCGATTTGATTTTTATTTTCTGTTTTGAACCTGTAGCAGCATTTATTTTGGGGGCAGAAAGTCCTTGACATTTGGAAACCCCTGTTATAAACTCCAACACACAAGGACTGCCAAAACCCTCAGGGTGAACTCATCATGTGATTGGTGTGAGACAGACTTGTAGTAATCTTTCTGCCAATTGCTGGCTTAAACCGGGCCTCCACTGAAGAAAATTTGACATGAAAAGGAGAATGAAAAGCTGATGAAGGTTTATAAAATTAAAAAAGTTTTTCAATACTTAAAAAAAATGATGTTTTTAGACAGTGACTAGAACTGCAGACTTTCCACACATCTGATCTTGTGTGGAGGTCTCTACTCCAGACAGTGCACAGAGAAATTACTGTAATATACACGTGTACCATTATAAAGAGACCTTTCTGTTTCTCTGTATTTCTGTTCTGATAGTCTATACAACACAGCAAGCAACTCTTTCAGCTTAGGATTATGCGAAGAGATTTCATTATGACAAAATGAAGTATACACTTTGGAAAAGAGGGAGGGGTTATCTTGCACTTGCTCATTTCCTGTGTGCAGCGTGGTTACTCTGGCAGGCTAATGGTATGCCATTGGTATACGTATGTTAATCGTTAAAACTCAAAGTGAAATGAAGTCACCTATCAGGTCAAATCATTTCCATTACTTTCCAGTCATCCGTTCCAGTCCACTAGTTGCTCCTTTCCAATTCTGCCCTGGTTATGCTGAGGCACTATAGATAGCTGAACATGTTGTAACATTATAATTTAGTAATTTGGCATTAATCCTAGTACTGTATTTATTGTGATATTTAAATATCACGGTCATGGTGTAAAGATACAGTATCTTTATTTTGGGGGAAAAAATGATTTTATACTTTTTTTGCTAGGAGATGATTTGTTATTACTCTATTGCAATATTTGGAGTGTCAGATGGTCCAAAATTTGTAGTGTTTCCCAACTCTGTATGGGGTTATAGAAGTTAAATTTGTTTATGCCTGCCAGTACTGTGAAACTGGTCTTGATGAACATAACCCAGGAAACAAAGGCTGTCAAACTAATGTGGTTTGAATTGACACGAGGCTTAGCTGATCTAGTTTTAGGCATTAGAGATGCAGAATGTGTGAAGATCCATGTTTCCGTTTGTGCTGTTAGGAACACACTTTAAACCAAATGCTTTGGTACAGAGCTGAAATTTGTTTTGCTTAGTTGTGTTTTCTTGGTATGACTGCATGCTGAGATTCTAGCAGGAGGTGAGTTTGATTCCCCAAACAAATGGGGAGGGGGGGGAATTTGTTCAACATTTTAAAACACAGTTTGGTCATACATTGTCAATATCTGTCCAGTAGCAGCACAGATTCATTTGGGTATGTGCATCACATTGAGCAGAGGTTGGGGTATCCTTCAGGCTCATCAGAAGGCAATCTGAGTGTCTTCCAAAGCTTGGTATCTGTATTGTAGACTGGTGGATAATGTGACAATCAGGGAGTCAAGATCTACAAGCCTAGTGTACTTACCACCAGGGGATGTGAGTATTGTCTCAGTAGAGCACCCTGCTTGGATCTGGAGGACCTATTTCCAAAGTTCTGCTGCAGCTGTTTCTCTAACCTGCCTCCCTTCCCCTCCCCTCCCCTCCCCCACTGACTAATCGATGCTGGTATTTCACAGAAATGTAATTTTTTCATAACTTGTGAAAGTGAGTCTTTCAATCAGATAAGGTTTTTTGAAGAAAATGGTGCTTTTGGCTTTAAAAGAATGATGGTTTTGCATACTGGATTCTGGAGGTTATTGGAAAACCTGCTGAAACCCTCTTTAAATAGCGGTTTATTGATGGAGTTGCTCAGTAACAACACATTCCCTGAGTAATCAGCCCTGACTGGGATCAAAGCATGGCTGCTTCTATCTGACTCTCTCTTCTATATAAATGTTTGCATTGCAGGTAATTTCTTATTCTGAATTTACTCAGCTTTATATGGAGAATAGCACCGTTGAGATTGTGATGTGTGCGATATTAAAAGGGTTGAGTTAAAGTTAGTAACATTAATTGTATTGAAAGTGGACTTGGAAATGAGACAATCAGTTATATTGTCACAGTTATTCTAAATGTTATACACTAATATCTATTAGCAGCTTGATAAGTTTATTCAGTTCACCTTCTGTTTGTACTTGATAATGTCAAGGCCCAAGAAGTGAAATCTGCAAATATTCACTGTACATTTCCATTTAGTTCAGTGGGAGGACCTGCAATTGACTGACATTGTACAGCTTGCTAGAGTAGTTCCAGACATACTCAACCCGCATGTAACCTTAAATTTTGGGTTGTTAAAAGTGTTGCCTATTTAAAGGAATCGTGATCCGATAGAACTTTCTGACTTGATCTGAAGTGGCTTTTTTTCTTCAGTTTTTAGTTATTGAGTCAGAAGGTTTGATGCTCAGTATTTTAAACTCCAGATTCAGTCTATTGAAATGTGGGGTGAGCTCTACTTGCTGCTCAAAGGCACAAATTAGAGTTACATTATATTCAGATTTTCTAAATTCATGAACTACACAAACTAGTTCAAACACTTGTATTAGCGTTGCTGTTAATGTGGGCAGCACAGCTGCAACACCCAGTGTGCCCACACCCACATACCTTTGGGGGAGAGAGTTCTAGATTTTCACTGCGTGAAGAAGTGATATCTGTCATTACTCCTGAATGACCTGGCTCTAATCTTAAGGAAGTTCCCTCCACCCACCTTCCTACCATGTTTTGGCCCACCCCACTGATAGATGGGTAAAGAGAAGGTATCAACATCATCCCCTAATCTTCTAAAGGTAAGGGAATATCAGCCCAACCTATACAACTTATAACATTTTATTAGCCCTAGTATAATTCTAGTGAACCTACATTTCACTCTCCTCCAAGGACAACATATCCTTCCTGTGTTCTGATCACCAGAACTGAAAGTGCTCCAGACGGTATGTAATCAGAGCTTCTGAAGGCTGTAACGTAACTTCCCCCACCCCACCGGTAACTTTGATTCATCTTAAAACAGTAGTACAATCCCCAGCTGAAACGAGTGGATGATAGTCAATGACACTGCATCAACGGCTATCAGGAGTAATGCTTAACACCTGTACAATCACCCTACTCGAGCTGACATAGGGCACTCAACAAGGAAAACTGCGTATTTCCACACGAGTTCCCAATCTCATCCCTCTGTCTCTGAGTGAAAGGAAAATTGGTTGTTTTTTTTAAACTAAATTTGGATCACCGTTCCTGAAAAACCCCAAATCACTGCAGCTTTCATTTAGTATAGAAGCACTTCTGGGTGAGAATGTCTTTCGACCTTTTGGTGTTTCTTTCTATTAATTAATGAAGTGATTTCATTGCTGGTCAGAAACTTAAAAGTTTGTTTTCTGGGAACCTTGGTTCTTAGCCCCTCCCCCACTCCTGTCCACTGACCATGTCCTGCCCCTATCCAATCATGTGGACCACCACTTCCTGCTTCTGTCACACCAGTACAGTTACTAGAAGGGGCAATTCTTCATCCCTTTTCGTGGTGTCCCTGCCTTCCTTGGTAGCTGGAAGCCTCCAAATCCCAGTGTGCTGATCTCGATGAACAGGTCCAGTCATATCAGTGGAAAGTCATATGGCCTGATTTATCTCTGCAACTTTACAATTTATAAATCCAGAATCATCTGAGGATCACCAGTTGGCAGACTTGTCTCCTTTGAACTGTTAACATAGCTTCTCAGAATAATTCAGTTTCCATTTCAAAATACACCTCCATTCCTCCCTCCCCAGCTTTCCCACGTTCCCTCATTCTGGAAACCTGTCCCCATCTCTCAGCCTCCTGTAATCTGCTTGAGAAGGGTGTAGTTAGAGGTGGGTTCTGTGTTAATTTTTTTAAATTTGAAAGGGAAGTTAAAACTTGTACAATGTTCTTTTGCTTATTTTACTTTGTGATACAGTTTTGAGCATTTTAAATAAAGTTAAATGAGATTAAATGCTTTTTTAAAAAAAGAGCAGTAAGTTTGTAGAAAATTATATGTATATTAGGTTTTTTCCCAGAAAATCTCTAGAATGGACTCCAGACAGTGTTGCATCATTCATGCTTTGTCCTTGTCTATTTTCTGTGTTGAATTAATGTATCTACCCTGTCTCCTAAACTATAGATTACTTACAAATCACTGATGTAAATGCCCCAAGACTATGAAGCTGTCACTAAGACACAAAATCCAATTTTCCAACCATTTCACTGGATTCAATGGCCATACTGCCACTAATTCCAAAATTAGTTTGTGGTCCTGCTGCACTTCTCTGAATTTTGGGAGATTTGATTTATTATTGTCATATGTATTAACATACAGTGAAAAGTATGTTTCTTGCGTGTTATGCAGACAAAACATATCGTGCATCGAGAAGGAAAGAAGAGAGTGCAGTTAGTCATAGCTAAGGCATAGAGAAAGATCAGAATGCAAGGTAGGGTAGGACCATTCAAAAGTCTGACAGTAGCAGGGAAGAAGCTGTTCTTGAGTTGGTTGGTATGTGACCTCAGACTTTTGTATCTTTTTCCCAACACAAGAAGGTGGCAGAGAGATTATCTAGGGTACATGGGGTTCTTAATTATGTTGACTGTTTTGCTGAGGCAGTGGGAAGTGTAGACCGAGTCAGTGGATGGGAGGCTGGTTTGCGTGATGGATTGGGCCACAATCCGTGACTTTTTGTAGTTTCTTGCGGTCTTGGGTCAAGCAGGAGCCATACCAAGCTGTGATACAACCAGAAACCAGGTGCATCTGTAAAAGTTGGTGAGAGCAGTAGTTGACATGCCAAATTTCCTTAGCCTTTGGAGAAAGTAGAAGCGTTTGTGGGCTTCCTTAACTATAGTGTCAGCATGCTATCTTTGGGAGATTGGAAATTCCCAGAGAGAAAACTAGTGTTCAGATTATCATTTCGAACATAGAACATTACAGTACAGAACAGGCCCTTCGGCCCACGATGTTGCGCCGACCAGTTAAAAAACAATGAGCCTCTAACCTAAACCAAACCCTTTCCATCCATAAACCTATCCACGGATCTCTTAAACGCCCCCAAACTAGGCGCATCCACAACTGCAGCAGGCAGGGCATTCCAATCCCTCACCACCCTCTGGGTAAAGAACCTACCCCTGACATCCGTCCTATAACTACCACCCCTTAATTTAAAGCCATGCCCCCTCGTGCTAGCTTTCTCCATCCGAGGAAAAAGGCTATCACTGTCCACCCTATCCAAACCTCTGATCATCTTATATGTTTCAATAAGGTCCCCTCGCAGCCGCCTTCTTTCTAATGAAAACAACCTCAAATCCCTCAGTCTCTCCTCATAGGACCTCCCCTCCATACCAGGCAACATCCTGGTAAACCTCCTCTGCACCCTCTCCAAAGCTTCCACATCCTTCCTGTAATGTGGGGACCAGAACTGCACACAATACTCCAAGTGCGGCTCTGGTCCCCACATTACAGTTGTGTACAGTTGCAACATGACGCTGCGGCTCTTAAATTCAATCCCCCTACCAATAAACGCCAAGACACCGTATGCCTTCCTAACAACCCTATCTACTTGATTCCCAACTTTCAGGGATCTATGTACACATACACCTAGATCCCTCTGTTCATCTGCTTATGAAAGTAAAGGTCATCAGTATACCGCCACTGCATTATACCAACACAACTTATTCATTTTTAATTCCTCTCCTGGGGCCCCGTCCAAACTGCATAAACATACTGTTTTCCACATGTCACCCTCCATTGCAATTCTTAGTTGTCCGTTTAGTTTCTGAATGGATTTGAATTAATTGGGATCTGTCACCAGTTCAGATAAATATCACCTTGTTAACCTCAATGCTCCATCATCGTGGCAAAGTTACAGCTAAGCTTTGAACTATGCCAGTTAAACTGACCAGTAGAAGGTGAAACATTCTTTATCAAGTGCAGATCTTTGATTTGATTTATTACTGTCAGAGGTTTACAGCACGGAAACAGACCCTTTGGCCCAACTTGTCCATGCTGCCCTTTTTTTAAAAAACCTCTAGGCTAATCCCAATTGTCCACACTTGACCCAAACCCCTCTATACCCATTGTATCCATGTAACTATCTAAATGCTTTTTAAAAGACAATTGTACCTGTCTTTACTACTATCTCTGACAGCTCACTCCAGACATTCACCACCCTCTGTGTGGAAAAACTTGCCCCTCCAGACACTTTTGTATCTCTCCCTTCTCACCTTAAACCTATGCCCTCTAGTTTTAGACTCTCCTACCTTTGGGAAAAGATATTGATTATCTAGCTGATCTCTGCTCATTATTTTATAGACTGCTATAAGATCACCCCTCAGCCTCCTATACTCCAGAGAAAGAAGTCCTAGTCTATTCAGCCTCTCCTTAACTCAATCCATCAAGTTCCAGTAGCATCCTGGTAAATCTTTTCTGCACTCTTCAATAATATCCTTTCTATAATAGTGACCAGAATTGTACATGCTATTCCAAATGTGGCCTTAACGATGTCTTGTACAGCTTTAACAAGACGTCCCAACTCCCGTATTCAATGTTCTGACCGATGAAACCAAGCATACCGAATGCCTTCTTCACCACTCTGTTCACCTGTGACTCCACTTTCAAGGAGCTATGAACATGTACCCCTAGATCTTTGTTCTGTTCCTCAACGCCCTACCATTAACTGAGTAAGTCCTGCCCTGGTTCAGTCTACCAAAATGCATCACCTTGCATTTGTCCAAATTAAACTCCATCCGCCATTCGTCAGCCCACTGCCCAATTGATCAAGATCCCATTGCACTTTCCACTATGCCACCAATCTTAGTGTCATCTGCAAACTTACTAACCATGCCTCCTATATTCTCATCCAAATCATTAATGTAAATGACAAATAACAGTGGACCTAGCACTGATCCCTGAGGCACACCGCTGGTCACAGGCCTCTAGTTAGAAAAACAATTCTCTACAACCACATTCTGGCTTCTGTTAAGATGCCAATTTTGTATCCATTTAGATACCTCAGTCTGGATCCTGTGAGATTTAACTTTATGCAACAACGTACCATGTGATACCTTGTCAAAGGCCTTGCTAAAGTCCATGTAGACGACATCAACTACACTGCCCTCATCTATCTTCTTGCTTACCCCTTCAAAAAACTCATTTGTGAGACGTGATTTTCTACTCACGTATTAATATAGTGAAAAGTATTGCTTTTTGCGCACTATACAGACAAAACATACTGTGCTTATAAGTAAGGAAATGGGAGTGCAGAATATAGTATTACAATCATGGGTAGGGTGCGGAGAAAGATCAACTTAATGCAACGCAAGTCCATTCAAAAGTCTGACAGCAGCAGGGGAGAAACTGTTCTTGAGTCAGTTGGTATGTGACCTCAGATTTTTGCATCTTTTTCCCAATGGAAGAAGGTGGAAGAGACGCATGTGGTCTTTAATCCGAGGCGCATGTGGTCTTTAATTATGCTGGCTGCTCTGCTGAGGCAGTGGGAAGCATAGACAGAGTTAAATATATTTAAGACACGGGTAGATAGGTTTTTGGTAGGCAAGGGAATTAAGAGTTATGGAGGGAAAGTGGAACTGAGCCACTTCAGATCAGCCATGGTCTTATTGAATGGCGGGGCAGGCTCTAAGGGCTAGATGGCCTACTCCTGCTCCTATTTCTTATGTTCTTAATGGATGGGAGGCTGCTTTGTGTGATGGATTGGGCTACATTCACAACCTTTTGTAGTTCCTTCTGGTCTTGGCAGAGCAGGAACCCATACTAAGCTCTAATACAACCAGAACAAATGCTTTCTAAGGTTGGGGCATCTGTAAAAATTGGCAAAAGTCAGCTGACATGCCAAATTTCCTTAGTCTACTTAGAAAATAGAGGCATTGGTGAGCTTTCTTAACTATAGTGTTGGCATGAGGCGACCAGGACAGGTTGTTGGTGATTTGGACACCTAAAACCTTGAAGCTCTCCACTTTCTATTTCGTCCCTGTTGATGTAGACAGGGGAACGTTCTCCACTACGCTTTCTGAAGTCAATGACAATCTGCTTTGTTTTGTTGACATTGAGAGAGAGATTATTGTTGCCGCACCAGTTCATCAGGTTCTCTATCTCATTCCTGTACTCTGCCTCGTCATTGAGATCCAACTCCCTACAGTTGTGTTATCAGCAAACCTAAAATTGAGCTGGAGGGGAGTTTGGCCACACATGGACTATAGCGTGAACAGCTACAGTGTGACGCCCAAAAGAGAATGGAGCAAACCACAAGATGGAACTATACACAGAAGTGACTTGCTTTAATACAACATGCCATGGTCTAAGGAACATCTACCACCTTTTTCAGACGATGCATTTGCTGCGTACAAAATAATGGAATACCATCACCTCGCATTTTCCCTTCAAGTCACGCACTATCCTGATTTGGAAATATTCTACTGTTCCTTCACTGTCACTGGGTCAATATCCTGCAATTCCCTCACTGACGGTGTACCTACACTACACAGACTGCAGTATTTCAAGAAAGCAGCTCACCACCTTCTCGAGGGCGATTAGGAGCATGCAATAAATGCTGGTCTAGCCAGTGACATCCACATTCCATGAATGAATTTAAAAAAACAATCCTGTAGTAGTGCTTTCATTAGTTCTTTCCCTTATTACTTATTTGTCTATTTCAAATCTTGGGGAAACTCCTCGATCCTTGGATATCTATCACCCTGTTCCTTTCCCGCCCATATCTGTTCCTCGTCAAAGTTTCCTGGCTCAAACAATGGATGCACGTTAACTGTGGGTTTAAAACTAGTTGGGCTCACTGTCCCTGATCATGCCTGATCTTTTTTTCCCCTCTAAGCATTAGATCTTTGTTTAAATTTGGCTTCCCAATCTCTGAATGTCAAGGCTCTGCTCTATACAAGGTTACAGGACAAAAGGAGGCCATTTGGTACCAATCCATGCCAGCCCAATGACATCTATGTGCTCTTTCTAATCCCATCTTACTGCGCCCATAGCCCTGTAGCTTACAGCACTCAAGGTGCAGATCCAGGTACTTATAAAGAGTTTAAGGTCTCTGCCTTCACCCAACTCAGGCAGTGAATTTGTCTACTGGGACTACACTGACAGCAGAATCTGAACTGCTATTCAACTTTTAAAATAACTGTCTAGCTGCTGCTATTAACTGCTGAGCCTGTTTCCTGGCTGGCCGTTCACTCCTGGGCTGAAGTCCATTTCTCTGCTGCTGCTGAGTTTTATGATTTTCTCTGGCATTACCTTTCGAATAGCTTGAGGATTCAGTTGTCGTCCAGCCCTCTTTCAGAACATAATAGGAGCAAGAGTGGGATAATGCAGCCCTCAGTCTTCCCCCATCATTTGATACAATCTCCCACCCTCCATATCCTTTAACTCTCATCTGTCAAGCATCTAAGTCTCTTTTAAAATATTCAATGATCCAACCTCCACTGCTCTCTGCAGAGAATTCCATAAACTGATGACATGCTTCAGAAAGCATGTCTCCTGTCTCTGTTCTAAATGGGAGATTATTTTTAAACAGTGACCCTTAGTTCTAGTCTCCCACAAGCGAAGATATCCTCTCAGTTCCCACTCTATCATAGAGGTTTACAGCATGGAAACAGGCCCTTTGGCCCAACTTGTCCATGCTGCCCAGTTTTTACCAATAAGCTAGCCCCAATTGCCCACATTTTGGCTCATATCCCTCTATACCCATCTTACCTATGGAACAATCTAACTCCAGTCCCCTTGAGTTCTTAAGTTAATGATATCACCTCTGTCTTCTAAACTCCAATGGATAAAGTTTAGCCTGTCCAACCCTGTAAAATAACAACCCCCACCCTAGGTATGAGCTGAATGAACCTTCTCTTAACTGTTTCTTGTGCACTCGTATCCTTAGATGAGAGCAGAAAGTGTACACAGTATTCCATGTGTCTCACCTACAACTAGCAAAACATACCTATATATTCCATTCCTCTCACACACAATAACATTATATTTAGCCTCCTAACCCTTTGCTATATCTGCATGCTAACATTGATCCTTCTGTACCTCTGCGTTCTGCAATCTGTCTTTTTCCTTCCTGCCAAAGTGGACAAGTTCATTTTTCTACACTCCATTGGCCTAATTTTTGTCCATCATCACCTATCTATCCCGTTGTGGGCTCGTTATGTTCTCTCCACAACTTATTCCCTATCTTGGTGTCATTAGCAAATTTAGTGACTGAGCATTGATGTGAATGGTACACATGACTGTTACAGTGGGTTGGTGAAGGAGAGACTCAATGTTTAAGGTGTGAATGGAGTGCCAGTCAAATGGGTTAATTTGTCCAGAATGAACATAAGAAATAGGAGCAGGAGTAGGCCATCTAGCCCTTCGAGCCTGCCCCGCCATTCAATAAGATCATGGCTGATCTGTCGTGGCTCAGTTCCACTTTCCCGCCCTCTCCCCATAACCCTTAATCCCCTCTCTTATCAAGAACCCATCAACCTGCTTCTTTGGTGTTGAGCTTCTTGTGTTGTTGGAGCTGCACCCATCCAGGCAAGTTGAGAGTATTCCATCACAATCCTGACTTGTGCCTTCTAGATTGTGGACAGGCTTTGGGGAGTCAGGAGGTGAGTTACTCGCCACAGGATTCCTAGCTTCTGACCTGTTCTTGCAGCCATTGTATTTATCTGACTAAGGCAGTGGGAATGCTCAGGCTCTTAGTGGAGGGTTCAGTGATGATGCTGATGCTGGTCTTGCCTGCCACTTCCCTCAAGCCTGAATGTCACATGGTCTTCAAGGCATAAAATTGCTTCAGTAACAGCAAATGGTACTGAAAAAGGATTTCCTTCCCTAAAGGACATTGGTGAACCAGGTGGGTTTTTACAATAATTGACAATGGTTTTACAATTATCATTACATTTATTATGTGAATTAAATTTGTTAGACACCATCTCCCCCAGACAAAGCCGTACTGACTATCTTTGATTAATCCTCATCTCCAAGTGGAGATTAATTCTGTCTCTCAATCTTTTCCAATAATTTTATCTAAGGAGTCGCGAATGGTGCTGAACATTGTGTAGTTATTAATGAACATCCTCACTTCTGACCTTATGATGGAGGGAAGGTCAGTGATGAAGCAGCTGAAGATGGTTGGGTCCAGGACACTCGCCTGAGGGACTCCTGTAAAGATGTCCTAAACATGAGATGACTGACCTCCAACCACTGCAACCATCTTCCTTCGTGCCAGGTATGACTCCAAGCAGCAGAGAGTTTCCCAGATACCCATTGGTTCCAGGTTTGCTCGGGCTCTTTGCCACACTCAGTCAAATGCTGCCTTGATGTCAGGGGCTGTCACTCTTGAGTGTTGTTGGAACTGCACTCATCCAGATGAGGGATTTCTTTATACTCCTGACCTTGTGTCTTATAGATGGTGGACAGACTTAGGGGAGGTGAATTCCTCACTGCAGGATTCCCAGCCTCTCACCTGCTGAGATTTCTGGTGTTTGTTATCAGTGGTTGAGAATTTCCTCATTCTATAGAGATTTCTGTTGAATTATAGAATGTGTTTTCTTCATTGGTCAATCCCAATGGTTCAGGCAACCTGTACTGGTCTGTGTGTTTAATTTAAAATCTTGTAAGATTATTGTTTATTTGAGCCCCAAGTCAGTGGTTGCTAGGTAGCACAGGTTAAATGATTAAATGTACAGTTTAGTTTTGGAACTGCTTGTCTGTCTGTGTTTACAATTAGTTGGCAGTTTTCAGCAGGCGACTGGGTCTCTTATCAGCTGAAATCTAACCTGGATTAAACATTAATCACTTTATCCTGGTTGAATTCCCTGAATGGCTAATGTAATATGCCCATCACTTTCTCCTGACCATCCTGAAAGTTGATAATCTTTTCCACGCAAACTAAACCTGAGGGACAAGTTTCCAAATCACAAGACGCTGATTTGAAGGTGATGGAGCGAAGGTCAGGATTCAGCCGTGAAGTTTTGTTCACACATTGTGACGAGGTGATTGGCCAGGGGGCTTGTGTGGTTTTGGATAAAACCTGAGGTTAGAAACCATAGAAATTTACAGCTCAGAAACAGGCCTTTTGGCCCTTCTTGTCTGTGCCGAACCATTTTTCTGCCTAGTCCCACTGACCTGCACCATATCCCTCCACACCCCCTCATCCATGAACCTGTCCAAGTTTTTCTTAAATGTTTAAAGTGACCCCGCATTTATCACTTCATCTGGTAGCTCATTCCACACTCCCACCACTCTCTGTGTGAAGAATCCCCCTTAATATTCCCTTTTAAACTTTTCTCCTTTCACCCTTAACCCATACCCTCTGGTTTTTTTCTCCCCTAGCCTCAGTGGAAAAAGCCTGTTTGCATTCACTCTATCTATACCCATCAAAATCTTATACACCTCTTTCAAATCTCCCCTCATTCTTCTACGCTCCAGGGAATAAAGCCCTAACCTATTCAATCTCTCTCTGTAACTCAGCTTCTCAAGTCCTGGCAACATCCTTGTGAACCTTCTCTGCACTCTTTCAACCTTATTTACATCCTTCCTGTAACTAGGTAACCAAAACTGTACACAATACTCTAAATTCAGCCTCACCAATGCCTTATACAACCTTACCATAACACTCCAACTTTTATACTCAATACTCCGATTTATAAAGGCCAATGTACCAAAAGCACTCTTTACGACCCTATCCACCTGTGACTTCACTTTTAGGGAATTCTGTACCTGTATTCCCAGATCCCTCTGTTCAACTGCACTCTTCAGTGTCCTACCATTTACCCTGTACGTTCTACTTTGGTTTGTCCTTCCAAAGTGCAATACCTCACACTTGTCTGCGTTAAACTCCATCTGCCATTTTTCAGCCCATTTTTCTAGCTGGTCCAAGTCCCTCTGCAAGCTTTGAAAACATTCCTCACTGTCCACTACACCTCCAATCTTTGTATCATCAGCAAATTTGCTGATCCAATTTACCACATTATCATCCAGATCATTGATATAGATGATAAACAACAATGGAACCAACACCGATCCCTGCAGCACACCACTCGTCACAGGCCTCCACTCAGAGAAGCAATCCTCCACAACCACTTGCTGACTTCTTCCATTGAGCCAGTGTCTAATCCAGTTTATTACCTTCCCACGTATACCTAGCGACTGGACCTTCCTAACTAACCTCCCATGAGGGACCTTGTCAAAGGCCTTGCTGAAATCCAGGTAGACAACATTCATTGCCTTCCCTTCATCCACTTTCCTGGTAACCACCTCGAAAAACTCTAATAGATTGGTCAGGTTTAGGAGCTCTTTCTTGAATATCAAAAAAAGCTTATTTTTTTGGCACAAGTAAGGCTTACATTAACAATGCAACGAAGCTACTGTGAAATTGCCCTAGCAGGGTGGCAAGGAAGCGTAGCACAGTGGGTTAGCACTGCTGCCTCACAGCGCCAGGGACCTGGGTTCGATTCCTGGCTCGGGTCACTGTCTGTGTGGAGTCTGCATGTTCTCCCTGTGTCTGCGTGGGTTTTCTCTGGGTGCTCTGGTTTCGTCCCACATTCTGAAAGACATGCTGGTTAGATGCATTGACCCAAATATACCTCAATGTTGGGACTTGGAACATCTGAGTAGAAGCTACAGTGGGAACAGAATCCAGAATGTCTTTAAACAGGCCAATGAATAGATATTTAGGGGGAAAAGAAATTTGGAGAGACGTGGAGAAAGCAGGAGCACAAATAAAGAAATAATGTTCTGTTCAGTCTGCCATACATTCAACATAAAGTCCATTTTCCTGCTCATTCCCCATATCCCTTAAATCCCTGTAACAATCCCAGTTGATGTTATGATTGGATGGGAAGATCCCAGAATGGAACTCTGGCTCAAAAACTAATTTTTATTTACTTTCTAAAACGTGGAGGGACAGAGTCACAGGACTGATAGCTTTAACAACAAGAAAAAAAATCATTCAACATGGAAAAAATTGGATTATAATGCAATACTCCTTTACTTTAGTTTAACAATTACACAGATTTTAAAATTAACATGGATTACAAAGTACACTTAAGCTACAAGGTGTCATTTAACATAATTGGAAATAGGTAGTAAGAGAGACAGCAATTCTCTCAGCTCTGCTAGAAGTAGTTGGTTTTAGAAGGCTAAAGAGAGAACATCTCACTTAGCCTTGCTAGAGGAAGAGCCATACTATGGAGTAATCGTTAAGCACACAGGTGCCAGAAACCTAAATTCCAGCTAGCTAAGGAAACTAGAGAAATAAGAAAAGTTTCCAGGAAGTCTGGAGTTAATGGAAATTCACAAATCTCATTGTTCTCGCACTGAAGTTCTAACAGTTCATTAGCTTTGTTTTTTAATTCTACATTCAGCCAATTATTCTGATTTAGCAGAATCTCTTTTCCTTGTTCAAGGCATTTTCCACAATACTTCATAAATACTTCCGTTTCTTGAAATTCACTAACTGTTGTCAATCTTTGCCAAGTTTACTTTTTCAAGTTTCTCCTTTAGACAGTTTAAATCCTCAGTCAAATATTCCATTTTCCTGACAATTCTCAATTGTTTTTTAATTCATAAACTCCTCTTTCATATGTGAAAATTGGTTTTTGTGTTAATCAGCTTTTCCACCAATTGTTTATCTGCAATAACTATCTTTCTTTCCTCTAGAGTTTTTTCCAAGTCTTTAAGATCAGTCCAGTTGTCATCACATTACTGTCCCCACAAGCCAAATCATTACCTACAGAAAAATCTATCTATGCCTCCAATTGGTCATTTAGGAATAATTTCCATTGTGACAATTCCATTTACAAAATTACTTCTTGAATAAACTTCACACAGGCTCCTCCCTCCCACTAAATACCTCTTAGTACATTTTCCTTCCGAAAACTTTCTACAATACAAACTGTATCATCAGCTACCAGCAGTGATTGATCTGCTTCTATATTTCTTACAGTTTTAATTTGTTTATTTTAGATGAGTAAGGGTTTACTTTGAAACAAAACATCCAGAACCTCCAATAGCCCGACTTCATTCACCAATACTCAAAGAATTTGCGGAACCATTGTGAACCTTATCCCTCTTGCATGTAGATCCTGAGAAAGCACGTTTCACCTTTACCACTGCTACACTTTTCAGCCATTTCCTTTTCAGATGCTTCCTTTCCAAACAGCTTCTGAGCTAAAATGAAACGAAAGCCTGAGACTTTGCTGTGTGGAAAAAAAACCTGTCTCTCAGGCATCACCTGACCTGTCAATCAATTCATAAGAACATAAGAAATAGGAGCAGGAGTAGGCCATCTAGCCCTTCGAGCCTGCCCCGCCATTCAATAAGATCATGGCTGATCTGTCGTGGCTCAGTTCCACTTTCCCGCCCTCTCCCCATAACCCTTAATCCCCTCGCTTATCAAAAACCCATCAACCCGCGTCTTAAAAATATTTAGCGAGGCAGCCTCCACCACTTCAACGGGCAGAGAATTCCAGAGATTCACCACCCTTTGAGTGAAGAAGTTCCTCCTCAACTCTGTTCTAAACCGCCCCCCCCCCTTTATCTTGAGGCTGTGCCCCCTAGTCCTACTGTCTTTTTTGAGCGGGAAGAGTCTCTCCACCTCTATCCTATCCATCCCATTCATCATCTTATATGTCTCAATGAGATCTCCCCTCATTCTTCTAAACTCTAACGAGTACAAGCCTAGTTTATTCAGCCTCTCCTCATAGCTCAAACCCCTCAACTCCGGTATCAGCCTAGTAAACCTCCTCTGCACTCCCTCCAAGGCCAAAATATCCTTGCGCAGGTGCGGCGCCCAAAACTGCACACAGTACTCCAGCTGCGGCCTCACCAATGCCCTATACAGCTGCAGCAAGACCTCCCTACTTTTATATTCAATCCCCCTCGCTATGAAGGCCAGCATCCCATTCGCCTTCCTGACCACCTGCTGCACCTGTAGGCTGGGTTTTTGCAACTCATGCACAAGGACCCCGAGGTCCCTCTGCACCGTCGCCTGCTGCAGTTTTTCGCCACGTAAGTAATAGTCCTTCCTACCATTATTCCTACCAAAGTGGACCACCTCGCACTTGCCAACATTAAATTCCATTTGCCAGTTCCTGGCCCATTCGCCCAGCCTATCTAGATCCTTCTGCAGACTCTCCACACCCTCCGCACAATTTGCCGTTCCCCCAATCTTGGTGTCATCAGCAAATTTCAACACTCTACACTCGGTTCCCTCCTCCAGATCATCTATATAAATGGTAAAAAGCTGAGGCCCCCAGCACCGACCCCTGGGGCACTCCACTACTCACCATCCGCCAATCCGAATAGCACCCGTTGACCCCCACTCTCTGCCTCCTATTTGACAACCAATCCTCTATCCACGCTAACACCCTACCCCAACTCCATGTCCCTCGACCTTCTGCAATAACCTCTTGTGAGGTACTTTGTCAAACGCCTTCTGAAAATCCAGAAAGACCACATCCACCGGCTCTCCTCTATCCACCACCCTAGACACATCCTCATAGAACTCCAGTAAATTTGTCAGATACGACTTCCCTTTAATGAAACTGTGTTGCGTCTGCTCTATCAAGCAATTCCCTTCAAGATGCCTCGCAATTTCCTCCTTAATGACGGATTCTAACATTTTACCTACCACAGACATTAAACTAACCGGCCTGTAATTCCCCGCCTTTTGCCTGGCACCCTTCTTAAACAACGGCGTAACATTAGCCGTTTTCCAATCATCCGGCACTTCCCTGGAATCCAGCGACGTCTTGAAAATAACCACCAAGGCATCCACTATCACCTCTGCCATTTCTTTCAGAACCCTCGGATGCATTCCATCCGGTCCTGGGGACTTGTCCACAATCAGCCCCTCCAGTCTGTCGAGCACCGCCTCTCTAGTAACAGTAATGTCATTAAGACCCTCCAGTCCTACCACCTTTCCATCGCTAACACCCGGCAAATTATTCACGTCCTCCTCCGTGAAGACAGAAACAAAAAAGTTATTCAAGACCTTAGCCATATCCCCATCCCCTACCACTAGCTCCCCTTTCTCATCCTCTAAAGGACCAACATTCACCCTAGCCAGCCTCTTCCTTTTTATATATTTATAAAAACTCTTGCTATCCTTTTTTATATTAAGCGCTAGCCCAGCTTCATAGTTTATCCTACCCTTCTTTATCAACTTCTTTGTCAATCTTTGTTGACATTTAAACCTCTCCCAATCCTCTTCTCGCCCACTACTCTTAGCTACTCTAAATTCCTCCGCTTTTAATTTAACACTTTCCTTCACCTCCTTCGTTATCCACGGCTTATTACCTCTCCTCCTACTGTCCTTTTTGACCATCGGAATAAATTTCCGCTGAGCACCAAGAAAGATCTCCTTAAAGATCCTCCACTGCTCCTCAGCAGACCCTCCCTCCAACGCGCTCCCCCAGTCCACATTCGCCAATTCTTCTCTCATCCTACCGTACTCCCCTCTGGTCAAACAAAGGACGCGTGTCCGGGAACCCACTTTCTCCTCCTCCATCTGCACCAGAAACTCCACCATACAATGATCACTCTCCCCAAGAGGATCCTTCACCACAAGGTCCCTAATTCTACCCGCCTCATTACATAGCACCAGATCCAAGATAGCTCGCTCCCTCGTCGGCTCCAACACACACTGTTCGAGGAAACTATCCCGGCAGCATTCCAAGAACTCTTCCTCGAGCCCCCCGCGTCCAACATGGGTCGACCAATCAATATGTAGATTGAAATTCCCCATAACTACGGCCGTCCCATTCCTGCACGCCGCACTTATTTGCGCGTTAACAGCCCGCCCCACCTCCAGATCATTATTCGGGGGCCTATAGACGACAGCCACCAGCGTCTTCCTCCCTTTGCTGTTCCTAATCTCCACCCACAACGATTCCACATTCTGCTCCTTGGCTCCAATATCATCCCTTGCTACCACCGTGATGCTATCCTTAATCAGCAGAGCTACGCCCCCCGCTTTTCCCTCCTGCCTATCCTTCCTAAACACTTGATAGCCCTGTACATTCAGCTCCCAGTCCCTGTCACCCTGCAGCCACGTCTCTGTAATGGCCACCAGATCGTATCCATTTGTGTCGATCTGCGCCACCAGCTCATCCACTTTATTCCGAATGCTTCGTGCATTCAGATAAAGCGCCTTCATCCCAGCCTTCACCTGGACCCTATTTGACGCAACGCCACCAACCATACTCACGCCCCCTACTCCCTCTATTATTGGGACATCCTCGGCCTCTTCCCTTACCTGTACCCTATCCTTTAGACCTCGTAACGTCACCTACCCTCGCACCCTCCCCCCCCCCCCCCTAATTAGTTTAAAGCCCTGTCTACAGTCCTCTTTACTCGATTCGCCAGCACTCTGGTCCCAGCACGGTTCAGACCAACCCCATTCTGCCTGAACAGGTCCCACCTACCCCAATACTGGTGCCAATGCCCCATAAATACAAACCCATTCCTCCCACACCAATCCCTGAGCCACCCATTCACTTCCTTAATCCTGTCAACCCTACGCCCATCTGCACTCGGTTCAGGCAGTAGCCCAGAGATGACCACCTTGTCGGTTCTACTTTTTAATTCCATTCCCAGCTTTTCATACTCCCTCCCCAGATCCTCAGTCTGCATTTTGCTTACGTTGTTGGCACCCACATGAACCACAACGACCGGATTCTCACCCTCCCACTCCAGGTTCCTCTGCAGCCCAGCTGCGACATCCCGGACCCGAGCACCAGGCAGACAACACACCCTTCTGTGCACTTTGTCATTGTGACAAAGGACAGTGTCAATACCCTTCACCCCACTATCCCCAATCACTACTATGTTCCTTTTCCCCTTCTCTTTGCCTATGTCCTGCTGCATCACTGTACCGTGTGCAGTTTGCTCACCAACCTCACCTGCCTCGTTCTCGTCCAGACTGGAAGCAAGAACCTCAAACCTGGGTCATAAAAATCCAAGGACACTGCATTAGGCCCTGGTTAAAATTAAACATTCCTTCAATTACCCTGCTTCAGTAACAATAAAACACATCAGTTACAGACAGCACAGTGCCAAAATAAACTGTCAGGACCTGCAGAGCCCTTTCTTGAGGGTACAGAATCATCACAGACTCACATTAAATCTGAGTTTGTTCCGGCTGTTTCCCCACAATTTCTGCCTGTATGTCTCAGGAACCAATCATATGCCACGAAGGAAAGCTTTCTTTACTACTTCATAATCTACAGATACCTCATGACAAAGACCACAGGCACCTCGTTAGCCTGACCTACAGTATACTTTGTAGGAGTAATGTCCAAGTTTCTTTTCTTCATTTCATTTGTTTACCTACCTTTTACAAAAGAATTAAAGGATGCTTTCATAGCCTTTTCCTCAAATGTTGTAAGTGTCTGTACAAATCTAAAGATCTCCCCACTAAGTTCATCTTTAGAACCAGTTCCTTCCTCGACCTGCTCTGGTGTCTCTGCTTCAACACCTAACATTTTAAGTTGAAATTCTCTCTCTCCTTTATCTTGTCTTCCTTTGCTAATCTCTCCATTTCCATGTCCCCATTTCAATTTTCTTTTAAATAGCTCACTTTGTCTCTTTCTCTTGCCTCTTTTTTTTTTGCTTCTCCTGCAGCTCTAGTTAAAGTTTTATTTCTAATTATTTTTCCCCTTTTGCTGCATTTCTAATTCTTTCCTTTGAAATTGAATTGTAGCTAATTCTGTTTCCTCACCTTTTCAAAAAGCTTGGTCTATCAGACAATCATTACGATTTGAAATATTTCACTTAGAGTCGTAGAGGTTTACAGCATGGAAACAGGCCCTTCGGCCCAACTTGTCCATACCGTCCTGTTTTTTCAAATCCCTAAGCTAATCCCAATTGCCCATATTTGGCCCATATCCCTCTATACCCATCGTACCCATATAACTATCTAAATACTTTTTAAAAGATAAAATTGTACCCGCTTCTACTACTACCTCTGACAGCTTGTTCCAGACACTCACCACCCTCTGTGAAAATATTGCCCCTCTGGACACTTTTGTATCCCTCCCCTCTCACCTTAAACCTCTGCCCTCTAGTTTTAGCCTCTCCTACCTTTGAGAAAAGATATTGACTATCTCGCTGATCTGTGCGCCTTGTTATTTTATAGATCTCTATAAGATCACCCCTCAGCCTCCTACACTCCAGAGAAAAAAGTCCCAGTCTATCCAGCCTCTCCTTATAACTCAATCCATCAAGTCCCAGTAACATCCTAGTAAATCTTTTCTGCACTCTTTCTAGTTTAATAATATCCTGTCTATAATAGGGTGACCAGAACTGTACACAGTATTCCAAGTGTGGCCTTACCAATGTCTTGTACAACTTCAACAAGACATCCCAACTCCTGTATTCAATGTTCTGACCGATGAAACCAAGCATGCCGAATGCCTTCTTCACCACTCTGTCCACCTGTGACTCCACTTTCAAGGAGCTATGATCATGTACCCCTAGATCTCTTTGTTCTGTAACTCTCCCCAACGCCCTACCATTAACTGAGTAAGTCCTGCCCTGGTTCAATCGACCAAAATGCATCGCCTCGCATTTGTCTAAATTAAACTCCATCTGCCATTCATCAGCCCACTGGCCCAATTGATCAAGATCCCGTTGCAATTGGAGATAACTTTCTTCACTGTCCACTATGCCACCAATCTTGGTGTCATCTGCAAACTTACTAACCATGCCTCCTATATTCTCATCACTTCGCTTTTACTTTCCGTATTGTTGCAGAGTTGAGTTTGTGAAGTTGGAATTCGATGTTGGTAAAGATGTAAAAAAAAATTGTAAAAATGCTAAACATAAGAACTAGGAGAAGGTTTAGGCCATCTGGCCCCTCGGGCCTGTTCCACCATTCAATAAGATCATGGCTGATCTTTTTGTGGACTCAGCTCCACTTACCCGCCCGCTCACCATAACCCTTAATTCCTTTACTGTTCAAACATTTATCTATCTTTGCCTTAAAAACATTCAATGAGGGAGCCTCAACTGCTTCACTGGGCAGGGAATTCCACAGATTCACAACCCTTTGTGTGAAGAAGTTCCTCCTCAACTCAGTCCTAAATCTGTTCCCCTTATTTTGAGGCTATGCCCCCTAGTTCTAGTTTCACCCACCAGTGGAAGCAACTTCCCTGCTTCTATCTTATCTATTCCCTTCGTAATCTTATATGTTTCTATAAAATCTCCCCTCATTCTTCTGAATGTCAATGAGTTTAGCCCCAGTCTACTCAGTCTCTTGTCATAAGCCAACCCTCTCAACTCCACAATCACCTTAGTGAATCTCCTCTGCACCCCCTCCAGTGCCAGTATATCCTTTCTCAAGTAAGGAGGCCAAAACTGTACACAGTACTCCAGGTGTGGTCTCACCAGCACCTTATACAGCTGCAACATAACCTCACTGTTTGAAGCAATGAAGGACAAAATTCCATTTGCCTTCTTAATTACCTGCTTCACCTGCAAACTAACTCCTTGAGATTCCTGCACAAGAACACCCAGATCCCTCTGCACAGCAGCATGCTGCTAAAGGGATGTCCCTTTAATAGGTGGTGTTTTGTTTCAGTGAAAGGAGTTTAAAATGCAAAGTACGCCCAGAATCTAAGCTGAACCATTTGTAACAAAACGTCGAGCAGTAGTCTTGACAAGACAAGCTACTTTTTAATTTAGCCCAATGAATCAATTTGAAGCAGGCACACAACTACCAGGAACCTACAAAATTTGAATTTGATGGTGTTGACAACATCAAACCAATCCTATTCTAGGAAAATTGATAGGTCATCTTGGGTATAAAAGAGAGTGTGGGGGGGGGGGGGGGGGAGGAGACAGGAACTGCCACCTCTCAAGCCTTGAGAGGGAGACAGCAGCTCTCAACTCTGCCAGCTTCAGATTTCTCTTAAGAGAACACACCATCTAACTAGCAAAAAGCACCAAATCAGTAAGAATTTACAGGCAGATGAGTCAACAGAGAAATTCAATGATTCCAAAAGCCACAAACCTGGTTGTATTTTTGAGAGTGACTCAATTCTACTTTTTTGGTTATTGAGTATTGTATTTATCTGAACAGCATTCCATTAGAATCCTGTTTAATTCGGGATGTTATTCATTTAGTTAAAGTTCCTGGTTAGTTAAATAAATTGTTTAGTTTAAATGTGGGGTATTTCTGTTAATTACCCACTAAACATTACTGAAAGACAGTTCACACCCTCGCACACACTTTTAACAGATTACGAAGCAAGGTGTTCCTTTTTAAGGGATTTGATGTTACATCTCAAAAGGGGAACAACTACCATATTATAACACTTAACTCCAACTCACCTGTCAGTTCAATTCAGTGACTCTTGGTTACTTTGTCTAAATCAGACAGAATTCCCTCTTTCATCTATAGAATAAACAACAGTACAGCACAGGAACAGGCCCTTCAGCCCACCAAGTCTGTGCCAACACATGGTGCCTTTCTAAACTAAAGACCATTTGTCTCCGTGGTCTGTATTCCTTTAATCCTTACCTATTCATGTATCTGTGAAGATGCCTCTTAAACATTGATATTGTATCTGCTTTTACCACCTCCTCTGGTAGCACATCCCAGGCATTCTTGCCTCTCTTATCTCCTTTAAACTTTCCCCTTTTTACCTTTAACCTACGCCTGCCGGTAATTCACTCATCCACCCTGGGAAACAGCCTCTGACTGTCCGCTCTGTCTGTGCCTCCCATAATCTTGCAGACTTCTACCAGGTCGTTCCAGTCAGAACAAACAAGTTTCTCCAACATCTCCTCATAGCTGATGCCCTCCGTACCAGGCAACATCCTGGTAACTCTTCTCTGTACCATATTTTGTTCTGGCAGTGTGGCAACAAGAACGGTATATGTAATTCCAAATTGTGTGATTGCTCAGGCTCTGGGAAACTTTTTGCAATTTCCAACACCATTTTGGATTCTAACCTGTACAATGAATCTCTTTAATAAATTCCTTGTCCAGTACCTTGTTATTCCATTTATTCTTTTCAAAGGATTCACAGATCCCATCATTTAACAATAAATCCCACAAATTTTACTGTTCAGCCAGAAACTAACTTCTCTTTTTCAAAATTTCTCAACAAATTATTACTAATCATCATCGATATTTAGAAATCCCACAAGAGCCCCCATTTTTGTTTCAATCACAGTTGGTGTTAGAATTGGATGGAAAGATCCCAGAATTGAACTTTGGCTCAAAAACTGTAACATTTACTTTTAATTATAAAATGTGGAGGGACAGCGTCATGGGACCACTTGAACAACAAGAAAAATATATTAAACATGAAAAAATTGTATTACAATACAACACCTCTTCACTCCACTCCCCCTTTCGTAACAATTACACAGCTTTTAAGATTAATACATGTTACAAATACTTGTCTTAAGATACAATGGTCTCATTAATATAAAAAGTCCATTTTAAGCGTACAAGATGGCTGTGGTCAGACACACTCCTCTCTGACCCCAAGTGGCTGTCTCCTCCGAATACTCTCCCCCCCCCCACCCCCGGTGGGAGTATTCACAGACATCTTCAACCTCTCTTTACAACAATCTGAGCTCCCTATCTGCTTCAAGAAGGCCATCATAGAACATTACAGCACAGTACAGGCCCTTCAGCCCTCAATGGTTCCACTGGTCGGCGCAACAATCTAATGACCCTCTAACCTAAACTAT
The DNA here is from genome assembly GCF_965287045.1 of Carcharhinus amblyrhynchos. Classification (NCBI taxonomy): domain Eukaryota; kingdom Metazoa; phylum Chordata; class Chondrichthyes; order Carcharhiniformes; family Carcharhinidae; genus Carcharhinus; species Carcharhinus amblyrhynchos. The sequence goes on along the minus strand of NC_137326.1, from coordinate 1,077,014 downwards.
TCCAATGTTATCCATATGCCTATCCACTGACCATTTGAACGCCCTTAAAGTTGGCGAGTCCACAACTGCTGCAGGCAGGGCATTCCACGCCCTTACTACCCTCTGAGTAAAGAACCTACCTCTAACATCCGTCCTATAATTACCACCCCTTAATTTAAAGCTATGTCCCCTCGTGTTAGCCATCACCATCCGAGGTACCTCTTGGTACCTAAGAAACCCCAAGCAGTGTGTCTTAATGATTCTCGTCTGGGTGCTCTGACATTCATCCTAATGAAGTGCTTCGAGAGATTACTCATGGCATGAATCAACTCCAGCCTCCTGGGCTATCTGGATCCACTACAATTTGCCTATCACTGCAACAGGTCCACAGCAGACACCATCTCCCTGGCCCTGCACTCAACCCTGGAACACCGAGATAACAAGGACACCTATGTCAGACTCCTATTTATTGGTTACAGCTCAACCTTCAACACCATTAGTCCCACAAAACTCATTTCCAAACCCTGTGGCCTGGGCCTCAGCACCTCTCTCTGAGCTTCCTAACTCACAGACCACAATCAGGAAGGAAATGCAACAACACCTCCTCTAAGATTGTCCTCAACACCACTGCCCCACAAGGCTGTGTTCTCAGCCCCCTACTATACTCCTTATACACCTATGACTGTGCAGCCAAATTCCCCTCCAACTCAATTTTCAAGTTTGCTGACAATGCCACTGTTGTGGGTCGGATCTCAAACAATGATGAGACAGAGTACAGGAATGAGATAGAGAATCTGCTGAACTGGTGCGGCAACAATAATCACTCCCTCAATCTCAGCAAAACAAAGGAGATTGTCAGAGATTTCAGGAAGCGTAAAGGAGAACATGCCCCTGTCTACATCTCTGTCTACACTTCCCACTGCCTTGGGAAAGCAGCCAGCAGAATTAAGGATCCCACTCCCCGGACATTCTCTTTTCCACCTTCTTCCTTGGGGAGAAAGATACAAAAGTCTGAGGTCACGTACCAACTGACTCAAGAACAGCTTCTTCCCTGCAGCTGTCAGACTTTTGAATGGACCTATCCTGCATTAAGTTGATCTTTCGCTATACCCTGGCTATGACTTTAACATTACATTCTGCCCCCTCTGATTTCCTTCTCTATGAATAGTATATTTTGTCTGTATAGCACACAACAAACAATACTTTTCATGTATTTTAATACATGTGACAATAATAAATCCAATAAAATCAAAGATATTTCTTGTACTGTGAGGCATCTTGACTCATAGAACCCTGGCTTCCAGACAAGTGGTTTCAATTTCAGCTTTCAAAAGTCACTTACAGACTTTTTTTGAATTGTGCTTTCACTCTGTTGCTTCTGTCAAGGTTTTGCTTTCAGACTTTACAACTCTCCCTTTAAGTTTCCATTACCTTAAAAGTTTTTATGCAAATACTGAGGTCTAGCCACTGATTCCACAATTAGTTGAAATAAAGTCTTCCAAAGTAGTTAGTTCTCACAAATCTTAGTACTACTGCAGATAACTTTCTGGCCACCCACAATCTAATGCCTTTTCCACTCTGTGGTTTTACTGACCTATTATCTGTTCTGGTTTCCAGTTTTCTCTGTTCTGTTAACTCCAGACTTCTTGGAAGCTTCTCTTCATTTCCCTCATTTCCTTAAGTAGCTGGACTGTAGGTTTCCAACATCTGTTTTCTTAACCATTACTCGATAGTATGGCTTTTCTTCAAGTAAGGCTGAGAAAGATGTTTCCTCTTTAGCTTTCTAAAACCAACTGCTTTTAGCTGAGCTGAGACAGCTGCCTTCTCTCTCACTACCTATCTTCAACTGCAATTAAATTAGTAAAACTAAAACTTAACATCTTCTCTACCATATAAAGCCCTAGTTGCTAAGCAACCATTGCTGGTTTATTTACCCTCATGCCATAGTCCTCTCTAAGTACCAAAGAATCACAGTTGGAATTGAAACCAATCCCACACATACAAATTCTTTTTTCCAGCATGAACCTAGCTATAGATTTTACACTGCCAGGCGCAGAACGTTAAATTAGACCCACTTAAAACAATACCTTATTTCTAATGTTTCTGATTACAAATATAAATCCCTTAACACCACCTTAATCTTTCTAACATCCATAAGAAATCAAAAATCTATCTATCCCAGCTTCAGATATATTCAATGATGGAGCATTCCACAAGTCTCTGGGAGAGGATTCCTCAGATTCACAACTCTCATCTCAGTCCTAAGTGATTTTACTGAGACCAAGTCCCCATGTTTTATATTCTCTGCCTAACAAAAAGAATCTGTTAGTATCCACCCTGTCAACCCTCTTCAGAATCTTGTGTTTTGATTAGTGTCTGATTCTTCTTGAGCAGAGAGTATTTCACCAGCCTCTCATCACAGAACAACCCCCCCATCCTGCTGTACAAACACCAACGCAATTATCCTTCCTTAAACGTGGAGACCAAAATCTCTCTCAGTATTCCAGATTAGTCTCACCATAACCATCTTCAACTGGACCAATATTTATCAGATATTCTGAGTTAGGCTGCACAGTCTGAAACAGCAGGAGAGGAAAGTGAAAATACTTCAAAGACTCTAAATCTCTCCTTCAAGCCCAACAACATTTACATTAGCGACTGGGAGGAGTTTGCTATCAAACATTCAAACCAGTGCATATAAACAGAAAATGCTGGATAATCTCAGACAGTGTCTGTGGAGAATAGACCTCAGCTATTTACCATTTATATAGATGATCTGGAGGAGGGAACCGAGTGTAGGGTGTTGAAATTTGCTGATGACACCAAGATTGGTGGAACAGCAAATTGTGCGGAGGGTCTGCAGAAGGATCTAGATAGGCTGGGTGAATGGGCCAGGAGATGGCAAATGGAATTTAATGTTGGCAAGTGTGAAGTTGTCCACTTTGGTAGGAATAATGATAGGAAGGACTATTACTTACGTGGTGAAAAACTGCAGCAGGCGACGGTGCAGAGGGACCTCGGGGTCCTTGTGCATGAGTCGCAAAAACCCAGCCTGCAGGTGCAGCAGGTGGTCAGGAAGGCGAATGGGATGCTGGCCTTCATAGCGAGGGGGATTGAATATAAAAGTAGGGAGGTCTTGCTGCAGCTGTATAGAGCATTGGTGAGGCCGCAGCTGGAGTACTGTGTGCAGTTTTGGGTGCCGTACTTACGCAAGGATATTTTGGCCTTGGAGGGAGTGCAGAGGAGGTTTACTAGGCTGATGCCGGAGTTGAGGGGGTTGAGCTATGAGGAGAGGCTGAATAAACTAGGCTTGTACTCGTTAGAGTTTAGAAGAATGAGGGGAGATCTCATTGAGACGTATAAGATGATGAATGGGATGGATAGGATAGAGGTGGAGAGACTCTTCCCGCTCAGAAAGGACAGTAGGACTAGGGGGCACAGCCTCAAGATAAAGGGGGGGCGGTTTAGAACAGAGTTGAGGAGGAACTTCTTCACTCAAAGGGTGGTGAATCTCTGGAATTCTCTGCCCGTTGAAGTGGTGGAGGCTGCCTCGCTAAATATTTTTAAGACGCGGGTAGATGGGTTTTTGATAAGAGAGGGGATTAAGGGTTATGGGGAGAGGGCGGGAATGTGGAACTGAGCCACGACAGATCAGCCATGATCTTATTGAATGGCGGGGCAGGCTCGAAGGGCTAGATGGCCTACTCCTGCTCCTATTTCTTATGTTCTTATTTCCAGTCTGGATGATGGGACTCTCGATGTGGGTATGCCGGCGTTGGACTGGCATAAACACAGTAAAAAGTCTGACAACACCAGGTTTTAGTCCAACCGATTTATTTGATAATAGACTCAGAAGCTTTCGAGGTTTCCCTCTTCGTCAGGGGAATGGAGAGTTGAGAGGGACTCCCCATTCACCTGACACAGGGACTAATGACAAACTGTCCATCTGTGAATCTTAATGAGAGAGAGAAAGGAAAGGGAATAACTCCTGCTGTCTGGATCCCACTCCCCAAAGATCAGGAATTGGTTCCATTGGGAAAACCCAGTGAGGTCATCAAGGAATTGAGGGATTAGTGAGCTCTGATTGGATGCCGTGTCTCGGGCTCTGATTGGATGCCGTGTCTCGGGCTCTGAGTGGATGCCGTGTCTCGGGCTCTGATTGGATGCCGTGTCTCGGGCTCTGATTGGATGCCGTGTCTCGGGCTCTGATTGGATGCCGTGTCTTGGGCTCTGATTGGATGCCGTGTCTCGGGCTCTGATTGGATGCCGTGTCTCGGGCTCTGATTGGCTCTCCGGGCCGGATATCCGGTCCTTTCCCTCGTGTTTCTCTCCATGTCGGAGGGCGCCGATTCCCGGATCCGAGCCCCCGGCCCCCGCCCCCTCCCCCGGCACCCAGTTCCTCATCTGCGGGGGGACCGGGTACGTCCCGGAGGATGGGCAGAGCGGCCAGCAACTGTTCGGGGCCGGAGAGGGACTGACCTACAAGTGAGAGGGGAATGAGGGGGAGGGGGGGAATGAGGGGGAGGGGGGGGAATGAGGGGGAGGGGGGGGAATGAGGGGGAGGGGGGGGGAATGAGGGGGAGGGGGGGGGGAGGAGGGGAGGGGAGGGGGGGGGAATGAGGGGGAGGGGGGGGGGAGGAGGGGAGGGGAGGGGGGGGGAGGGGGAGGGGAGGGGGGAGGGGGGAGTGAGGGAAAGAGTGATGGGGGGAGTGAGGGAAAGAGTGAGGGGAGGAGTGAGGGGGAGGGGGGAGTGAGGGGGAGGGGGGAGTGAGGGGAAGAGGGGAGTGAGGGGAAGAGTGAGGGGGAGGGAGGAGTGAGGGGGAGAGGGAGGGGGGTGAGGGGAGGAGTGAGGGGGAGGGGGGAGTGAGGGGAGGAGTGAGGGGGAGGAGTGAGGGGAGGAGCGAGGGGGAGGGGGGAGTGAGGGGAGGAGCGAGGGGGAGGGGGGAGTGAGGGGAGGGGAGGGGGGAGTGAGGGGAGGGGGGAGTGAGGGGAGGAGCGAGGGGGGGGAGGGGAGGAGCGAGGGGGAGGGGGGGGGAGGGGAGGGGGGAGGGGAGGGGGGAGGGGGAGGGGGGAGTGAGGGGAGGGGGGAGGGGGAGGGGGGAGTGAGGGGAGGAGCGAGGGGGAGGGGGGAGTGAGGGGAGGGGAGGGGGGAGGGGAGGGGAGGGGGGGGAGGGGGAGGGGGGAGTGAGGGGAGGAGCGAGGGGGAGGGGGGGAGGGGAGGGGGGAGTGAGGGGGAGGGGGGGGAGGGGGGAGGGGGGAGTGAGGGGAGGAGCGAGGGGGAGGGGGGAGTGAGGGGAGGAGCGAGGGGGAGGGGGGAGTGAGGGGGGGAGCGAGGGGGAGGGGGGAGCGAGGGGGAGGGGGGAGTGAGGGGAGGAGCGAGGGGGAGGGGGGAGTGAGGGGAGGAGCGAGGGGGAGGGGGGAGTGAGGGGAGGAGCGAGGGGGAGGGAGGAGCGAGGGGGAGGGGGGAGTGAGGGGAGGAGCGAGGGGGAGGGGGGAGTGAGGGGAGGAGCGAGGGGGAGGGGGGAGTGAGGGGAGGAGCGAGGGGGGAGTGAGGGGAGGAGCGAGGGGGAGGGGGGAGTGAGGGGAGGAGCGAGGGGGAGGGGGGAGTGAGGGGAGGAGCGAGGGGGAGGGGGGAGTGAGGGGAGGAGCGAGGGGGAGGGGGAGTGAGGGGAGGAGCGAGGGGGAGTGAGGGGAGGGCGAGGGGGGGGAGGAGGGAGGGCGAGGGGGGGGGGAGTGAGGGGAGGAGCGAGGGGGAGGGGGGGGAGGGGAGGAGCGAGGGGGAGGGGGGGGAGGGGAGGAGCGAGGGGGAGGGGGGGGAGGGGGGGAGGGGAGGAGCGAGGGGGAGGGGGGGGGAGGGGAGGAGCGAGGGGGAGGGGGGGAGGGGAGGAGCGAGGGGGGAGGGGGGGAGGGGAGGAGCGAGGGGAGGAGCGGGGGG